>NC_133537.1:313226528-313558159 GCF_048544455.1 Silene latifolia
TATTGATCATACTAAGCTCAACATAGGTCCAACATTGAGCTTCAAAATTCTCAAGGAATACTCAAATGGTTATCAGAATATCGGTGCCTCTTTACTAGACTTCAAAAACTTCAAACGAAATATCAAGTGTTACATTGGGGATAACGATGCTAAAATGTTCATTGGGCATTTCAAAATCTTTGGTGAAACAAAGGGGTTCTATTTTGCTTATGATCGGGATGAGAACAAATGCTTGACGAAGGTTATTTGGGTGATAAGGAAGGGATAAACAACTACAAGTTATATGGAGACACGATCTCGTTTGACCCTACTTATGGGACAAACAAATATTTCATGGTGTTTACTCCCTTCACCGGAGTAGACCACAACAAGAAGACGGTAACTTTGCGGTTTGGGTTACTTGACTTCGAGAGTCGCATTCATTTGAGTGGATTTTTAAAAAATTCCTCGAAGCAATGGGGCAAAGAAAGAACCTCAATGTGTAATTACGGATCAAAGTGCCCTGGAATTAAAAAAAGCCCAAATGTCTTCAACCATTCTGTCCACAAGTACTGCATGTGGCATATCATGCAGAAAATGCCTGAGAAAGTGGGAAGGGCAATCTGCAATGATACGGAATTTATGACCGACATAAATGCCGTTGTGTGGGATGTCGACCTCGAGCCACACGAATTTGAGCGAATCGAAAACTTTTATTGAAGCCCATGGTATGGAAAGCAACCGGTGGTTGAAGTATGTCTTTGCAATCAGACAAAAGTGGATACCGGCATACTTTCGGGATGCCTCTCAGGTTGTTTGTTGCGAACAACCCGAGATCCGAAAGTTCAAACAACTATTTCAAGCGGTTTGAAAGCCATTTTGGAACCCTCGTCGAGTTCTGGATGAGGTACAATTCCGCAATAAGCGAAAGGCATACACAAAGGAGGGTGGATAATGCCAATGAACATAGTATGCTCGAGAAAGTAGGGCCGATGAAGGTAGAGATGCATGCCTCACTTGTCTACACCCATCCTATCTTTGCGGACTTTCAGAATGAAGTCAAACATGCCATATGCAGCATGGGGGTCGGGGGTTTGACAACAGTAGGGGCAGTGGAGTACCATGACGTTCGTGATGGGTGAAGCACAGAGCTTCCGAGTTGAATTTAACACCAAAACTAACGAGAGCAAATGTGCATGTAAGCTGTTTGAGAGGCATGGCATTGTTTGTCGCCATATCCGTGGGTGTGGAATGGTAGGCAGTCCACGGGATACCCGACCCTTATGTCCTTGCTCGATGGACAAAGAAATCCTACGAGCCGGTTGTCCGAGATGAAAATGGAAAGGTGATAGAAGAGATTGATGAAGGCGACATCAAGAAAGCCGAGATGTCAAAGGTTTGGTCCGAGATTTATGCAATCGTCGGGGTGATGGACGGTTATGCTACGGTTAAACACATGAAGCAAGCTATGAAAAATTCGACACAGTTCAGGGAGAACATCACGGGACCAAGTGAACCAAGACTAAAAACCAGGAAATCGAGGCTCTTCTAGGCATCACGGCTTCAAATGATATTGACCTTCACCGCCAAACAAGGCCAAGAATAAGGGCAGTGGCAAAAGATTAAGGTCCTCCAAAGAAAAGGCCAAGACCAAGCAATAAAAGAGGAAGCGAAGATGCGGTAATCGCAAGAAGTGGGTGAACCACAACATTAGAACTTGTACTCTTCCATTTGATGAAAGTCCCCTTCGATGACGATGATGAAGAAGAATCGAAAGCGAAGAGGTATGAATCGGACTAATACTCTCCTATTATTCTAATGTTATCCTCTTATTCTCTACGTTATTCCCCTATTATTCATGTGTTACTCGCTATTCTCTTTGTTGTGTTATTCTACTTTTGCTATTCTTCTATTAATGTGTTGTTATTTTTGAATAGAAAACGGATATTCTTTGTGGAAATGGATAGTGTACGCAATAACAAGTGAGAGTAGATGCTAAATTTAGTCTACTTGCTATTATGCTATTAATGTGTTGTTATTTTACGGCTATTAATGTTATTCCCTTTCGCTATTCTGCTATTAATGTAGCTTCTAAATACTAAGCAAAAATTGTAGCAATATAAATCGGATGCATGAACTAACAAAAATTGCGGGAATATGTTATCCTTTTATTCTCTGTTATTCCCTATTATTCTGTGTTACTCTGCTATTCTGCTCTTTGTTGTGTTATTCTCCGCTATTCTGCTATTAATGTGTTGTTATTTTTGAATAGAAAATGGATATTCTTTGTGGAAATGGATAGTGTGCGCAATAACAATGCAGAGTAGCTGCTATATTTAGTCTACATGTTATTCCGATATTAATGTGTTGTTATTCTCGCTATTAATGTTATTCTTGCTATTCTCGCGTTTATTAATGTAGTGCTAAATACTAAGCACACATTACGGGAATATGAATCGATGCATGAACTAACAAAGACAAAAGAGACGCAAAAAAGACAATGCTACGATGAAGACTCGCCTAAAAATGTCAAAGACTTTTACTATTTGTCATTGTTTGAATTACATTTTAACCTAAAATGTATCTTCTAGATAATAAAGTGAGACATACATTATATGAGAATTAAATACTAGTTACTTTAACTTTTTTGGTTAATATTATCATTGTTCTTTCACAAACCACCCACAAAAATAAAAGCGCAATTACACACTACAACAATAGTTGAATAATAACAGATTAGTAATATTTATAAAAAGCAGTTCCACTTTTAGGTTTTTATTAAAAACAGTTACCTAACCTAATATAATTACGGGAAAATGTTTATATTCCCCAAGCCCCTATAAAATCGCTATTGCGTGGTTTTTTTAAAAAAACACACACACACTGAATAAGCACGGAAAAACTGTTTGTATTCCAGGAAAAACTCGCATCTCCTCGCAAAAGGTAATTTCTTATCTTTTTTTTTTGTTGGTAGACAGGTAATTTCTTATCTTTCTATACTTGATTCTGAAAAACTGTTTCCATTCCCCAAGCCCCTATAAATATGCTACTTGAGTAAAAAAAACAAACACACACCTTTGAAAAAGTCCATTCCAAAAAAAAATTTTATCTCCTCTGCAAAAAGGTAATTTCTTATCTTTCTATTCTTTATTTTTCTATGATGTTTATTTTTCTTATCTGTCACACTATACTCTATGTCGCGAAAAGGTAATTCTCTTTCTTCTCGCTTTGGTTTGCTTTTAATTTGGTTGAAATATTTTAAACATCTTTTTATAATGCAAAAAGTTTCATACTTCCAATCTTTTGCAGGATGAGTGACGAATCGACGATAGCGAAGGTCCCCGACAAGGCAGAAATCGATGAAGCCAAACGGACGATAGAGTCCCTCACGATAGAGATGATCGACACAAGGACAAATTTAGAGCGTGCAGAAACCCGTGAAGAGGCCTTAATAAGAGAGGTCGCAGTGTAAAGGCACGATTGAAGGTTCTTTGAACTTCAAAATGAACGTATGCGTAGACGATTGAAGGAAAAGAAAAATAGGAACTACACGGAAGCCGACATGGACAATCAATTCATTCTTTGGTGTGAATGCTCGAGGAAGTATTACATTGAAGCCGATATTTCAATCTCTGGCCATTGGACACCAATTAAAAGCCATGGAACTTATGGAAGCATACAAAAACCCTTTTGAGGATGAGTCGGTGGAAGTTGAGAACCTTGTCAAGGACCGGCGCGAGCGTCGAGATAATAGAATAAAGATATAAAAATCTAACGATGATGGTCAGGGTCTTTGCTTTTAAATATGTTTAAAATATTTATTGCTTTAAAAATAATGGCTTTAATATTTTAGAACGTTAATGTTTATTATGTAAGTACTATCTTTAAGTGCTATTTACTACTATTTTTAAGTAATGTTGGAATAACGAAGTCTTTGCGAATAATAGTGCAATAACAACATAATAACTCGCTAATTATGCGAGAATAATCGCAATAATGAGAATAATGGTAGAATAACAAGATGTAATAAAAGCGTCTAAACCACCGCTTTTACACTTGACTAAATTTACACTTGAATAAAAATGAATAGTTTTAACAAAATAATTGAACTAACAGTGGAATAGCAGAATAAACTACTTGTTATGCGGAATAATAGTGCAAAAATAGAAGAATAACGGTGCAATAACAATAGAATCACAGTTGAGAAAGAACGACCATTGTGAGTTGAATAGAAAATGCATATTCTTCGTAGAAATTGGATAGTGTTTGTAAACCTTAATTAAACTAGTGGAATAAATTGAGAATAAGTGTAGACTAATAGTACAATAACAAGCAGAGTAGCCGCTTATTATGTGGAGTAATACCGCAATACTTATTGAGAATAATGGTAGAATAACACGCAAAAACGAGTCTAAAACCACCGCTTTTACACTTGACTAAATTTACACTTGAATAGAAATGGATAGTGTTTCTAGAAAACAAAGGTAATAAGAAAGCTTAATTAGACTAAAATAATTGTAGACTAATTGTGCAATAATAATAAAGACAACAAACTCGCTCATTATCCCTGAATAACAATGAGAATAACAGTGGGATTAGAGTAAAAATGGATGGTGTTTGAAAAAAAGTACAAGTAATATGAAAACTCAATTAAATTAGAGTACACACTGGAATAACACTAGAGTAATACGGGAATAACAGCACAATAAACTAGTAATTATACAGAATAACGGTGCAATAACAAAGACACTAATAGTTTAACAACACGATTTTACACTAACTTAGTCCGACTTCCCTGGATACACAACATTCAAAGGTACTGCATTCATGACGATGCCTGACTCTTCACTACCGGCAGATGATTGGGGTTGCACCAGGGGCACTTCGGCAACTTGTTCCTGCTGCCGCCAAACCCAACGTCTTGACCTTTCAGTCTCACAAGCCTTCACTTTGTCAAGAACTACTTGCCTATGAAGATTAATATCCGCCAAGATCAGGGAAGCCGATATTTCAACACAGAAGCTTCGACGAGCAATCTTGTTGTGAAGATTGCACTCAAACACGCTTCCACCATATTCCGCCATCGTGTACAGCAAGAAACACCCCGACTCCGAATTCAGCAGTTCCTTCTTTTTCCATTTAAAAGGCACATCAACGATTTCGAAATTGCGGCAATCTTCAGACTTCAGAACATTATGTCCCTCCATAAAAACACGCATATAGTTTGCCACAATCTCGGCCAATCTTCTGTAATTGGCTATTTGCTTGGAATCGTGAGTCATGTTGTCCAAAATATCAATCGATTCATTCAAAAAGTTGATGCAGAAACAAGAGTAGTGATCATTGTACAGAATCGGCACAAACACAAGGTCGGAGTTCAGACGACATCTTCCATTGCAGGAATCGAAAAACACATTCGAGAATGCCTGTGACTTCTTACCGGACCGTCCAGAGGACTTGAGGAATCAAAGTTCTCTAAGAGTGAATAAAGAGGATCCTTCAAAACAGAAAGCATAAACAACCAAAAATAGTGCACAAGTGTTAACTTTATATCAATACTTGTGAGTCAATCTGTAGGTAATAACGCAAAATAGCAAAGGAAAAAACAAAATACCATATGACGAACTCCGAAAAACATTGAGCTTGGTTCTAAGCGTTCCTCAAACTCCAACGAATTCAAAAGAACCGACCAAACATCAACTATTCTTGTTGTCATCATAGCAGCTGCATCTACAATGGAAACAATATCCCCCTTGTCCAAAAACACGCCGACCTCGTCGTTGTACAACACTAACATCTCCCTGCATTCACAAAAAATAACATATGATGAGAACAGTGGGATTACAGTGGTATAACAGCAGAATAACAGTTCAATAACAGAACAATAACAGCGAAATAATAGTGGTATAACAGCAGAATAACAAAACGGGATTGACAGTGGGATTACAGTGGACTAACAGCGGAATAATAGTGGTATAACAGTAGAATAACAGTCAATAAAGCAGAATAACAAAGGGACCTAACAGTGAAATTAGACGACTCGCTAGGTTGACAAAAATAACAAAGCATAATAACAGCAGATTAATGGCGGACTAACGGTGGAAAACGGAAAGACTAAGCGAACAGAACACCACAATCAAAGAAATGAAAATCGACACATACTCTTCTTTCAATCGAGCGTCTTCATGAAGAACAAAGTCCACCACTTGCTTCCGCACCTTCAAAGATCTTAGAGAACTGTTTTTTGTTCTTCCGAAACAAACCGACACCGCAACAAACCTCGTCCCCGGCCCGCAATCCATAGAGCAACCTTGCCCGTCGCCCCGCCTTACCCCTTTTACGACTACCCAAAGCCGACTTTGTACTCACGGGGCTATCCACACCCTCGCTTCCCACTTGACTACCGGTAGAGGGTCTTTCTAGAGAATTTAGTGCTGTCAATGACAGTGAGGAGAAGCGACGGGCTCGACAACAGTCGCGACGTCTTAACCTTCTTACCAACGATTTTCACCTCTGCCGGAACCACGACGTTTCTTATCGCTTTGAAAAGCCCTCTTTTCCGCATCCTCAATACGCCGTCTCTCTTCAAGCACACTCAGGGTTTCCTTTCTTGTCTTGTTCAACTCCTCCAAACTTTTCAACACATCTCCCCGGACTCGTTCATATCGAGAAGCACCAACAAGGCAACGATCTCGGTAGCGGTAGAGGGTTCTTGAATCGAATTACCCAAGTCACAATCAAAAACAGTTCCACGGTAAAAGAGCATGTGCAACATCGTATATACACCGCAATCCAAATTTTCAATCGCACCGTTTGCCGAGGTAAAAGGGACGTTGACAATTTTATAATCTTTAACCTCCCCACCTCGGGCAACTCCTTTGTGGACCAGGAAATCAGACATCAAGTTCACCTTTTTTTAAAAAAAAGGAAAAAGAAAACATAATTACTAACAATACTTAAACAAACTAGGCTAAACACCAAGAGAAAATTAAAACACAATAAATGACTTACGGTTAGTTTGACAATACACCAAACGTACACACGCTTTGTTGATCATCAAGCAAACATCGCCTCTTGAAATACATTATCAAGATATTCAACCCTCTTGAAATGAAATTGATGCACAAAAAACAGCTAAAGTGCTCATGCAAAAGAATTGGGATGAAAATCTGGGAAAATATTTGGCCAAAAAAATTGTTACTAATTATGTGGTTCTTTTAAAAGCGAGAAACACATCGAGGAATAAATGAGTAATAGTAGACTAACAAGTAGAATAGTAGTAGAAAACACACAAGACGAGAAAACATACCATATCAGAAGTAAGATCACACTCTCTCTTGTTGTTATTGACAAACACAGTAAATGACAATTTGACTTCCGCACATAAATCACTCCTGGAAGCCTTATCATCTTTCGACGGCATACAAAGTCGCCGCAATGGATACTAAACAAAAAGTGGAGAAAAAGAGTTGAAACGTGATGCAAAAATGAAAAATAAAGTAAAAGAAACGATAAGATAGAATAACTAACCGTTGCACCCATCCCAAAGAAAAGTCGACTTGGGCTTCCTCTTATACAAGTATCATTCAGAAAGAGGGACCACCAGTTGACAACACCAAGCATTATCATTGTATCTGGAACCATCGATTCCATATCCTCACGATTCAGGTAACTGTCCACACCCCAAGTGACAAGATTCTCCCTTCAAAACCGAATAAACAGGCAAAATAAGAGTCACATGAATATATTTTTGAAGAACAAAAAGCAGTATAATATATTAAATAGAAAGCCGAAAATTTGTACAATAAAAACAAGCTCTTACCCTTGCGAATTGTTATGATCATTCAAGAAGCGATGAGTCCGCAACCTCTTCCGCTTCAATAGCATTGGGTTGAAAACATGTCCCATCGTTATCATTGATTTTGACAGGACAACTAGCCGAGGAGCCACAAGACCACATTCATAGGTGCATCCGAAAAGTCGAGGCACAACGGACAAACGTAGCTCCTCATGTGCAGCAGAGTGCAGCAGAAAGACAAATAACTTGTACAGATAGTAGGAGCATTCAACCCAAAGAACGCCAATGTCCTCTGGGACAGCCTCACCAACAACGATACCCGACCTTCGACACAACCTCGGAATCCTCGTTTATCGATTTATCTATCTCAAACACAGCCCCAAGCAACAAGTCCTGCATGACAAGACATCACCACATCTGCTACCTCCTCTTCTGCGATCACGAATGCTTCACCGCCAATTTGAGTGGAATCTTTGAGTGTCATTACGCAATGGAATGTCACACTGAGGTATCCGTCACCTCCGTCTCGGGTAAACAAGCATCAAGCTTTGGAATTTGAGTTGCTTGAACCTCTACCGGTGTACACTCAACAAAAGATAGGCACGTCCTCGGCGGATTATCAACAAGATAGTCTTCAACTTGAATGTTAACGTCCTCCACATCATTGTTAACATCCTCCACGTCAATGGTAATATCCCCAACATCAACTACTTTCTCACCGACATCGGTGGCTCTCCATAACGAAACCAATGTCGCCACGGATATCCGTCGTAATAGAATCTAAACCGAGTGGTGACAATTGTGGAGTCCCCACCTTTGCACTTTGTTGAATGACGGGACTATGTTCAATGACCTTCTTTTCACTACACCCTTCTTTTCAGATATAGTGGTGCACATCCAACGGACCGACACACTCCTCATAGAATTGAGAAAAAGGTTAAATGATGGGGGTTCAATGATGACATCTTCATGTCTAGCTTTTTTGGAAAGTGGTTCTTGAGAACAGTTGGCGCGATTTATTGGCCGCTTGCATAGCCAATACATGCTTTACCGTTCGTCACTCACGGATAACTTGATCCGTGAAGAAAGATGGGGTGGCAACCAAATTCTATGACCCTTCACAACCAACTTTTTTCGATTTGTTTGTTTGTGCTTTCTTTAGCGACTCGTCGGGTTACTTGGTGGGCAACTTAGCGGCCAGTGCTTGACGATAGCTCTTTGGGTCTTCTTCATCATCTTCGACTTTATAAGTTCCGCCCGTTCCAAGTATCGGCGGCATAAAATCTGAGAGTCCCTCTCATTAAGCAGTATAAGTTGATGAACATCCTGTCAAGTTAAAATCCCAAATTTTTACTTAAAACAGTACAATAATAGTAGAATAACAGAGGAATAATAGTACACTAACAGCAAAATAGATAACAGTGGTTTAATAGTAGAATGACAGTGAAGTAATAAAATAACAAAGGAATAACAGTACACTAACAGCAGAATAAATAACAGTGGAGTAGTAGTAGAATAACAGTAGAATAACAGTGGAGTAACACTTGGAATGAAAATTAGAATAACAGTGGAATGATAGTAGGAAAACTGAGGAATAACAGTGGAATAATAGTAAAATAATAGCAGTATGACAACTAATGCTTGAAGACAATAACAGAATAACATTTTAGAATGATTCGTTTAAAAACAATCAAACAGGTGCTTACGTCGACGACTGCAAGCGGGGATGTACTTGCTCATCCGTAAGAATATCATCAGGTAGATCCAGAACAAGACATCGACGTTGAGTACGTTGACCAGAGCCAACGATGTTTGGGCGAGACAATGGGAAAGCAACGTCGAACGCTCCCGTGTGCCAGCACAAGCGGTGCCTGCGCTCACGCAACCTCTCATTGAAAGACTTAAAATCCCAATGTTTAATGAGCGCGACTCATTATTCACCGATCACCGCTAAAGAAATAACGGTGAAAATAGGTGATAGCCAACAACACTACACTACAACGAATATTTTTCCTCCCGATAAGGGCTTCACGCACAGAAGTCACCAAGTCCGAGAAGACAACCGACACCAATTAAGTTCCTTGATCCTAGAAACATCTTCCACAGCGCTTAGAAGTCTAAGATCAAGCACATAACCCGACACAGTAGCAAGGAAACACGACATGGCAAGCAGAACAAAAGTCTTCTTAAACTCATCGTCCGCATGACTGAGACTCTAGCGGGGTCTCGAACTTTGTTAAGTGGTATCCCACTTTTGTTATGGCGATACCATACTTCTCACGCCAAGCACGCTTCAAAGCTTCTCCTTCAAAGACATCTGAGAACGGGAAACCCAAGTAATAACCAAATCCACTTTCGCACTAATTTGGTAAACCAAACACATCGTGCACATCATCTCAAATAACTCAAACTTCTCCGTTTGGATATTTCAAAATACTTCCCACTCCTAAAAGCATATATAAACTCCCGGAACATGATATGGGGGAGGGAAGAAAGCTTCAACTCAAGTAAACCCCGAATCCCATTTCCTAATGACCTCCTTCTGCTCCTCGGTGAGGGCTTCAATAACTTTGAAAAGAAAAGGTGCCGTAAAATGACTAGTAAATGGATCAAGCACTTTGTGCACACAAAAGGGGAAAAAAATATACAATGCATTAAAACATTTAAGATAACATAAGCAAAAGCAATGAGAATAATAGCAAAATAACGGGAGAGCATCAAAAAATAACACGAAAAGTAACATATTAATAGCTAAATAACAACAAAATAAAAGTAGAATAACAAATAGTACATACGGTGGGATATTTCTGCGCAAACAACTCCACTGAGGTTGCTTGCTACTTACCACAATTCCCTTCTCATGCTTAACTTTGCCAGCCAACTTACTACTAGTCTTGGGTGGACTAGACGACAACTTCGCAAGTTGGGTCTCGGCCTTTCGTTTGGTTTTTTTTGTGGGTGGTTCGGTTGTACATATTTCTTGACTACGAGTACTCCTTCTCTGAGAAGCAGTGCTCTTTGATGGAGATGTGACACGGGATTTGGATGGAGACGGACCCGGAGAATTTGATGATGACGGTTGAGTAGACTTTGATGAAGCGGTGGATTTGATTCTTAACTTCATTTTCTGCTTTACTATCCAGAAAATAAAGATAAGGATCACTTTCAATGATAAATAGGTATTCAGCTAGACTTTTTTAATAATGACGCTTGAGAATGAGAGTACCGTAATAATGAGAATAACAGAACACTAACAATTAGTAAAACAAATAACAAAGAAATAAAAACACAAAAAGAACATGATGGATGTGTAAACAAAAACACGAAAGAGAATCAAAAGAAAAGACTCTTTGAATAAAGAGTCAAAAACGATTTCAAAATTACATACGGCCTACATAAGCCTTCATAAAAACAAAATAGCGTACTAAATTACGAAATTTAAACGGTTTGAATTACATAAAACCCAAAATACATTCTTTCCCACAAAGAACCAAAATGTACTTCCGAAAATACAGGACATAACATAAAAAGTCAGTCAACGTCAACAACATCGACTGACTTATAATACAATTGGTGAGCAAGATCATAAGCAGAAGGAAAGTCCCTGAGTGCGTCAAAGTACTCGTGAATTAGACCGATCCGTTCGGATACAGTGCATCAAGGATCTTGTCATGATCGTATATATCTTGGCAAGCATGCAACACCGCTTTGATGGCTCACTTGCAAGCATATAGCACTTGCATCGTTTGGAAACTACTGTCGAGCCCCTTGACAAAATCTTAAAACCTTGACTGTGACTTGTTGTTAGAACTTTCATATATTCGGCGTGAACACCGGGCGCACTTTTATGAAATAGGAACATTTGTGACCATTTCTTACAAACAAGAGACATATTGCTCTTGTCCAAAGTAGTCTCTACATAATCGAAAACTCTTTCCATTAGGTCCTGGCTATTTAAAACTGCCGACATTGATTGATTACGACGACGAACTCGTACATTAACTTCAAAGCACTTATCAGTCTTATCGTCCAATAACCATCCCAATTTTTTTTTTCTTTTCAAAGAATGAACTCTCTAGCAAATAACAATTTATCTTCATTCACTATATTTATTGCCCATCCCTCACAAACTAAGTCCATTAGTGATGCTGAAACCTACAAACAAACAAAGCCAAACAAACAAAACCACTAGAATAACAGCAGAATAACAGGAAAAGGATAATGAGAAAATTAAACACGGAAAAACACTACAATGACAAAGCAAGAGTAAGCGCCGCAATGACACCATAGGACCAAAAGATAACAAATGCGGAATAAGAAATCTTGAAAAGTGAAGACAACACGAACAAACACAAAAACCCTAGAAAAACACATTAAACAATTAAAACATGACAAATAACTTGACAACAAACTAAGCGATAGAATAACAAATGAGTAACACAAAAACTAAAGTCCAGAGAGAACAATAGTAAAGTTCTCAACACAACGCGTCACATAGAACATGCGAATCACTTCAAAACTATAGAAAATCTGAAACGACTAAGAACATGCAAATCGGTTCAGGAAAAAATCGAAACTCAAAAATGCAAGCATAATATTACAATGAAAAAACCGCATAAACGCAATAACGACATTAAAGTACTCGATTAAGTAAACCTAGCGATAATTACACTGAAAAACGAATAAAAAAGCATACAAAAGTATGAAATAAAACAAAATAACAAAATAAAAGAGGAAAATGACATGAAATTACCTTCAATAGGAAGGAAGATGATGAACGACGAAGAGAAAACGGGAGAAAAAGCGAAGGAGACGAACGGTTGAAGAAGAATAACACAATAATAATAGCGAGATAGAGGAACGCTTTGCGATTGTGATGATTATATAAACGGTTTGCGAGAATGTGGATAATTAATTAGAGAGAGAAATCGTTAGAGAGTAAATGAGGGAAAGAAGACAGAGAGAGAAAAAGAAAAAAAAGAGAAAATAAACTAAATAACAATGCTTTTATATAACAACTAAGATTAATCTTCTACCACTCATCTCTAATTTAAACTAAATTGAGATTCACCCAACTCACAACTCACCATGTTAACCAAAAACACCAAATCCAATCTCTCTCTCTCTCTCTCTCTCTCTCTCTCTATATATATATATATATATATATATATATATATATATATATATATATATATATATATATATATATATATATATATATATATATATATATACATTCTCTCCAACTCCTCTCTACAATTCTCTTATATTTATTTCACAACACTATTAGGTTAGTGACAAGAAATATTCACTAAAACAGTTGGAAAATTTTTATAAAATGAAATCTGTTGTTTTATGGTAAAAAGAAGTATTTTCATAAAAATACACATTTCTTAACTTTACTCAATTTTCTTTGATTAGTTTTACATTTTAGTTTTTTTGTTTCATATCAAAATACAATTGAGGGAAATATTAAATATTAACGAGGTGCCGATTTAAAATGTATAAGTAATACCCTAAAAAACAAAAAACTCTATATATACCGCGCATGCGCGGGATCTATACTAGTTAACATATTATGACAATTAGATTATTTTCATATATAAAATGAATATCTAGTTAATAACAACATATTCAGGATCAAGAATAGTAGATTCCGACCTACTGTTTACCAAACACACTAAATTAGTACTCCGTATATTAATTGGTCAATCAAGCATCTACATATTAATTGATCCGAAATCTCCTAATTTCAGCTAGAGGTGGCAATCGGGTCACTCGGGCCGGTTACGGATCGGGTCAAATCGGATCCGGGTTGTGTCGGGTCGGTGACGAGTTAGGTCGGTTACAGTTCATGTCGGGTCATCGTCGGGTCGGGTCATCAGTGGGTGGCAAATCGGGCCGGGTCAGTATCGGGTCAGGTAATCCGCGTATATTTTATTTTATGTATTTAGCTTTTGATGGTTAAATTTATGTTTTAAACAATACATAAGTAGATATCTATTGCAGTTTTAAGTGAAAACAATTAAAATAAATGTCAATTTGGTCTTGTTTACACCATTATTAAGCTAATTCCTTATCGGGTCATCCATCGGGTTAAGTCAATATCGGGTCACGGATCGGGTAGGGTCGATTCAGGTCGGGTTCGAGTTGGAAAAATAAGGCTGCTATCGGTTATCGGGTTGAGTCGATTCGGTTTCAGTTCACCCAATTTTCGGATTCTATCGAGTTGAATTCGAGAGGGTCGGATCGGGTCGGATCAGCTTTTGTCGGCTCTAATTTCAACCCAAAATGTTATTTACGGAAGCTACTTTAGAAAAGAAACGAAGTCTACATTGTGATCCCTTTGCAAGTCTTGAGATTTTCTTGAAGCTAATGTCGACATATGAATGTTAGTTTGTTAGTCTTCAGAATTTGTTCCTAAGAAATTGAAATTACTTGCTTGAACTGCATCCCCAGTTGCTTGTACAAGAAAACCATGAGTCCCCAATTTTTGCCGCCGTCGCAGCCGATCAACATAGATGCAATTCACCGGAAAATTGAAGTCGATCGTCGGATTTCTTTATCTTATTATTATCGAATCGCCGAAACGCTTCTCAAAAGGGTTTGCTTTTTAATCCTCCTCTTTTTTTTCTAGGGTTTTACATTTACCAAATTTCGCATTTTTTAATGTTGCGTTTTGATATAGAATTGTGTAATTAAGGTTATAGGTTATTGATTAGGAGGAAAATTTGATGAACCCTTACTAATGTGTAGTTATGTTAGCAATGATCAAATTAGGGTGAATAAATTGGTGGTATCGACGTATCGTCGAATCGAATTGAAGGTTGATATTGGTAGTGAAATGTAAAGAGTGATTGATGACTTTGTGAAGTTGCTTGAATGTAATTCGATTATTGCTACTTTGTTTGATGGATTGGATGTTAAATTATCGTTTCGCACTGTTCCGATTATTGGAAATCCCCCTCCTTTACATTAGTGTAAAGGTGCGTAGAATATGAGAAGAAGAGAATTCAAGAGAAGTTGCGTTATTATGGCGTGTTCAAGTGCAGATTACTGCAAAAACACTGTTGTAGATCACGTAGGTGCACTGGGTACTTATTGAGGTTGGAGCTCGCAACTTTAACCCCGTGTTTTGATACAAAAGGAGGAGGACAAGGGAGGGGAGGGAAAGAGCGGTAGGTGGAGGGAGTAAAGGGATTCTCCCTTCAATTTTTTCCTATGTCGGAGAGATTTTGATTTGCCGTGGGATAATGGGTCCCTCCATTGTCCTCAAACCCTATTTGCTAACCAAACAAGGAAAATTGCATCCTTTCATCTGTACAAACATTAACGGTTAATGGTCTTGGTGGGTAGTTTGTGGCAAAGGGGTTGGTCGGCTCCCTGATGAAGACTTGGTCCTGAAATTTCTGCCAGAACTTTCAGAATGTGGGCTAACAGAAACGGATATGGGTGTATGATGACTTACTTGGTTCAGTATTACCGATTGCTGCAATATATTTCCATTTGTGCAGCACTGGTTGTGAGGGTGTGCGGTTGTGCCAATCGCTGAATGCAAACCTTTTTTCTGTGATAATTTTTATCAACAATTCATATTCAGAGTAGTTGACTAAGAAAGCAAGTATCATTAGATATCACATCAAAGCTTCGTGAAACCTACCCTATGGTAGTGTCTCGAGTGGATTTTTAACTGTACTACATATCTCATGTCCTAACTGATTCTAAAGTGACCGAGTTATCTGGACCATTCATTTCAAACCAAAAACACGAAATTTTGTCATGGCAGTATTTTGATCCAAGTCTGATTAGCATAGCTGGATGCGTTGGACAGTCAGGAAGTATACCTGGCTCCTTGCTATACTTTTTGTGTTTTCTGGTTCTTTGGTTCCTCATCTCAGTTTCGTAACTTGCCTGTTAGAAACTGGCCGCACCCACAAAGAAATGGTTTTGGGGTTTTAAAGTTCGGTTGGCTAAATCGAACCGTATCCCACGTTCTAGTACGGTGTTCGATCGGGAAAGCTAGTTTGTACCTAACTATGAACGCATGGTTCGAGTTAGCTCACGATGATTTGTTATATGTAAACAAGTCAACAGGACCTAAGTAGACAGTATAATTAATTTTGACTGCCGCCCACACCCATGAGATAGAAATCAAGTGTATATTTCCTTTCTTCAGGAACTTTTATTTAAAATTATATTTGATACCTGATGGTGAATCTTGTGCTTATCTGTAATCCATGTGACATGACACAGTTTTTTTCCAGGCTGATGTATATAGACGAGAGAGGAATATAGTCGACTTATATGTAATGCTCATCAGGTTTTCCAGGTAGATGTTGCACTATATGCCTTCCTATTTCACATTGTTAATTCACAAGAGATCCTTAACTTGACTAGCAACTTATCTTTTTTTTTTTTTTTTTTTTAATTTCCTTTTTTTAGTTTGGTGTCTGAAACGATACCCTTCCATCAGGACTACCAGTCTTCGGATCCTAGAAAAAGGGCGCATTTTAAAAAGGTTCGTTGTTTAGTGCATTTATTTCATCTGTTTCAGAAGTGCTGTCTGTTTTCTATATATGTTGAGTTGTTGACTGGTCTCGTTTTGTTCCTACTGCGCTAGATATTGTTGGATGTTATTGACGAACTAGAAGCTTTGAAGCCTGAGTTTCATTATCGAATTAGTGAATTAAACAAGACACATGCAGATGCTCAACAGAATCAATCTAATGGTCAAGGGATGACATCGTATGGCTCGCATACATCTTTGGCATGGCCAGCTGTCAATATTCATAGTTCCGAAGTGAAGCAGGTATTCTTAGTTATTGCACACAGAGTTTATGGCTGACTTGAATTCATTTGCATTCCATAAACGACTTCCAATTACAAAAATTAGTAATGCTACGTATATGTCATATATATGTTTTGCATATTGTGTGTTTGCTGATTGGTAACTCCGTGACTAGTTTGTGGGCCTGGTGTTGTTGAAGTCTTATTAGCTTCATTTAGACCTTCCTTTACTGTTCCATCGAGAGGATTTGTATGTTTTTTGTCTTATAAGTTTTAAATAGTTGCCAATTTCATCTTTTTCCAGATTGTAATATTCTGCACTTAGAATTAGAAGTGCGAAGTAAAGAGTTAGTTAAGTATGGAATTACGTTGAAGTGATTCATGAGGAATTGAGAGCTGTTTCATGATTGATAATGTTTGGTAAGGCCACTAACAGTCAGTCAGGTGAGTGGCAACTATACATTAGTTGTCATACACTACTAGCACTGGTACGATTGTCTTTGGGTGGGAAATATACCCTGCCTAAGTTTGTTATTCTGTTCAATTGCGGCTTGTAGTATGTCTTTAGGTGGCCAGTGTTCAATATGTTGTCTAGAGTTTGCTTTTATCATTTTATTCTATCAATAGCTTTGAAATGTTTTGACTGCATACAACTGACCCTACCTTTTCTGCCCTGGCTGGAGCCTTTTCTGAGGTATTGGAGGAAAATGTCCATTTAATGTATTTAGCACTGTCTATAATTTTGGTTTGTAGGACTTACAATATGCTTTTTGTGCAGCTACAACCAGCAAGTAACACATTAACGCCCTCATGGACTCAAAACAACGAATTTCAAACTGTTTCATCAACTAATATGCCCTTTGAGAAACAATTTTCAAAGCTGTAAGTGTAATTTTCAACAAATTAAGTACATCTAGACATTAATGAAAGACAGCTTTTGCTCTTTGTTAGTGTATGTAGGCATTATTAGCCTTGTCCTAATAAGTGAGGTCCACCTCGACTGTTGTCTATTTCAAGTTAGTGATTGAACATTAAGAATCGTATATCGTCTCGTAGATAGGCAATTCTTTACCCGTGTAACCGACATGATCAATATCTAGTTCTTTTTGTTTGTCATATATCCGTCTCGCATATTCTGTGCCATATCTGCCAGAAAGTTGTTGGCTATCTATATTTATATACAGGCAATACAGCACTGATGCAGTTTCCCTTTCTTTGTTTTAGACCTTTTGAAATCAGTACAAGTTGTACAGCACTTTCATGCTACCCATTAAAAGTAGTGTACTGGGACTAGCAACTTCTTTTAGATTTCCCAATCTGTTTGTTTTCTATTTGCTGCTCCATTTTATATTGGTTTATTTGCTGGCTGTTCGATGCCTCATCTTTTGTTAAAATTCATTTTACAGGTCCCTTTCTGTGCCACTTCCAAAGCAGGAAACTTTGTCGCGACACTCGCTTTTAGGTCCTAGCGGACTCCGGAGTCAGTGGCAGGGGCCAAGTGCAAATTTTAAGGTGAATAGTTGTGCGATATTTTCCTTGTAACAAAATTATTTATTTTCTACTCTTTTTTTTATTCCTTGCATGTTTTTTCAGGTACTTTATCCTAGCCATGCTGACATAAGTTCATCTGAAGATTTGAGGTTAGAATGTTAGATACAGATGTTGTCTTCTCGAATTGGTCTTTTCTATGATACATTTTCAGCATGGGTATTGAAGTGGGGTGGTGTTCAAAATTGATCCTTCGGGAAAATAAAAAGGCCACAAAATATTTAAAGTTCTTACAATGATATCTCATGGTTACAGACTCATTCAAGATAGGCCTAGTGAAGTCCAAGTTCAAAAGGGTGAAATTATGGGACAAGACATGGAAGCTATTCTTTCATTGGACGATGGTAGGTGGCCACTTCGTGAAGAGTACATGCCGGAAATTATAAGGCAGCCGGTGCCGCCTCCTGTACTTGCTCAAGTGCAACCTGCAGTTCGTCCTATTTCCCCATCCCGGGTCGCTGACCCAAGACCTGGACAAGCTAAATCTTCGGAGGACGGTGTACGGAGTCCTAATTCGTTTCAAGATTTGCACATTGTAAGTATTAATTTATTAGGATATTTTTTGTGGTTGAGTCCATCATCAGTCGTTTGTGGTGCCTTTACCTTTTTTTGTTACTCTAGTTTAATATGGATGCTGATAATTACTGACATTGCAGCCAGTTAAGATGATGGAAGATTTCTTAAGACTGGCACAAAAGAACACAGTAAAAAATTTGGAGACATGTGGAGTTTTAGCAGGTTCACTGGTAGGGTTTCTTCAATAACAATAGTTATATGGCAATTCTTTTATCAGTTTTATACTCATTTGTTGATCGTCAATATTATGTTGTTGGTATTTTGTTTCAGAAAAACCGGGTGTTTCACATTACATCTCTGATTATTCCTAAACAGGAATCAACTTCTGATTCGGTGAGTTGGTATCTGTTTTCGTTGTCCGCTTACTTTCTTGACTGGTTAGTTTCAGATTGATTTGGTGGTATATATTTGATTATGTAACCAGGGAGTTAGTTGGAAAGTCTTCATTATCATTTGGTTGCTGAAAGGGCAAATAAGAAGTGGCAAATTGGATCTGATTCCAGAATTTATAGTTGTTTTGCTATATATGAATTGTCGTTGTGGGCTTCCTTGGATTGTGGACTTTTGGGTAACTAGTACGGGAACCATGGAGGAAAAATAAAGGAAAGGAGGAGGCGAGGGTGGTGGTGGTGGATAGAGGAAGGGGATCAAGTGGGGATGGTAATCTAGGTGGAGTAAACTATGTTGTTATTTAGGGTTTGCATGGTCTGTTCCGTTTGTATTAGGTAGAAATGCAGTATCACACCTCATATTGCAATTATGAACCAATGTGAGCCAGGACACATACTGACATTACCCTAAACACTGTTTTCTGTTTTATTTTGTTTACAAGCTCTCAAAAAAAAAAAAAAAAAAGAGGATCAACCTGTAGAAGCAGACTTGATTTCAGTTTCACAAACTTTTTATGAAGAGTACTCCGTATTAGACAATAAGATAATGCTTATTTATTGCATGTACTACTTGTTTTGCCTTCTAGATTTTATGTTACATTATCTTCTGTTTTAATTGGAGCAAAACTGTTTACGACTTTTTTTACAGTGCCAGACACTAAACGAGGAAGAGATCTTTGAGGTCCAGGACAGATTATCACTATTTCCTCTTGGATGGATCCACGTATGTTACTCAAAATCCATCACTGTTGGATGCCTCTTTTTAGCAATAAAATATGCCATTGTGAGAGAAAATGATTGACAAATTTTCACTAGGGTATGGTTCTTTGTCTAATACTCTGTGTTGTCTTACTGGTTACAGACACACCCTACACAAACATGTTTCATGTCATCAGTTGACCTGCACACTCATTACTCATATCAGGTAAAGAAAATTATAGTTTCTTATTATATACTCATGTTTTTTGTAACCTGTGTTTTTTTTTTTTTTGAGTCAGCGACCTGTGTTCTGGTTTGATGTCTAAGCATATAGTAAAACTCTGTTGCGATTTGATATTTGTCATTTGTGGCCCCTGTTGGCGACTTGGCGTTATAGCCGTCAATGATGTACTAATCCAGTACACATTTGGATTTTGGACCTACGAGCTTTCTAATCCAGTTTTGCTGGTAGACTTTTGGCCCTTAATTATGAATTTAAAGTTGGTTTAGGTCTCTTCCATTTCCAAAGGAGCCAAAGACTTGCGTGTACTAAACTTTGGCTTTTGGAAGATGATGGTCTTAAGGATAAAGACTCCCTTAACTGCTTTAACTTTATGAACTGTGAAGTAGTAATCTGTCAATTTAATACTCGGGATAAACACTCTTTTGTACTTGGGAGTCTTGGACCATCATCAATATGGTATATTCTTATTGAATATTTCTTGTTAAATGTGCCATGGTAGATCATGTTACCAGAAGCAATTGCAATCGTCATGGCACCTACAGATTCATCCAGGTATGCATCATTTTTATCATCAGCCTATTTTGCATTCCTATTATCAAATCATTTATAGAAATGAAGACACAGCTTTGGGTAAATATACAACATGAGAGTAAATCCCCAAACTATTTCTCATTTTTAATTCAGAAGGACTAATGTGTTTTCTTTGATGTGCCACTGCAGTAAACATGGGATATTTCACCTGTCGGATCCTGGTGGCATTTCTGTCATCCGAAACTGTGACCAGCGAGGCTTTCATCCTCATGAGGAACCATCAGATGGCAGCTCTCTTTATGAGCATTGTTCCCATGTTTATATGAACCCTAAATTGAAGTTTGATGTGGTCGATCTCCGATAACTTCGAAATTTCACTTGTAGTTTGTGTCGTGTGTATCATATTCCTACACGACACAATACTTGGACACTCCATTATAAGCCAAGAGCGTGAAACTTTTCAGAAAAGAAGTCATGTTGTATTCACCCCCCGACGCCTTACTGTGTCCTGTACTTGAAGCCAAGCAAGTACTACCTTACTATTGTACATGAAATGAAATTAATGGCGAGGTTGATTTTGGTACATCTGCTGTGTGAAGAACCAACCATATATATTTTTCTTTTCGTCGAGTATTTATATTGCTATCCACCTATCGTAGATGGATAACCAATACTCGAGTCTGTGTTTTTGATGCTTCGGTCAATTTTATTTCATCACAGTATCATGCTCAAATTTTCTAGCAAATATGTATATATTGAGATACCTGATCATTTGTACAGAATACTACGAGTACTTTTTTCTCGTGATTTTTGTGCACATTTATTTGCTCATCTTCTTTTTCGTTTTTTTTTTTGCTCGACCTATAATACCATTGTTTTGCTTCAAATTGACAGTTCTATATCACATGTTTGCAAAGAAATAAAAGGTAAAATGTTGTGATTATACAAGGCGAAATAAAAGGCTAAAGACAGCCAATACCGGGCATCAAAATGTAACACAAAAAATAATGCTTTGTTTTTTTCCTTTTTCTAATGATCTTAACTACCTCTATCTAATACTATACACATTGATGATTAACTTAATGATGCAACCTAATGGATACAAAATCTACATCTCAAGCTTACAAATTCCTTGAATTAATACTTCAATACAACAAATGTTGAATAATTAGTTATGCCAATATAATAAAGGGCAATATAATTAAAATAATACATGCAACTAATTAATAACCATGAACCATTTTTAAACATTTGTTTTTAACCCAACGAGCCCCATTTTTGAACGAATTTTTCACCTTGCCTTCCATGGTGTATGTCTTATACGTAGCAATCCTCTTTTTTCTCTTTAGCTCATCTTCGTCGATATCAATGGACCAACTACGACTACGATCACGACGACCATTATAAGGCACTGTTTTTACGTAGGGTGTTATTTTCTTTGCATACCTCTTTGGTGGTGGTGACATTGTAGAAATATACTTAGAAGTCGGGCTGCTATTAGCTGTCGAAAATCGAGATGCATTGTCAAAACTTGCTTGATCCAACTTGAGATGGTTGATGATTTCAATCTTGAGTTGCTCATATTTGTCATATTCAACAATGGATAAATTTTTTGATGTTTTTGTACCTTCCATCTTTCTCGTCTTGTCTTAATTCCACCCCAATCTTCTTCCTTTACCTAGACGACGAAGGAAGAAAGTTGGGATAGAATTAAGGAATGACAACAGAGACAAAAAGAATGAAGAATGGCCAATTTTATCGCTAAAAAAAAATGTTAAATTTTATGGAGTATATATGAAAAATGTTACCTAAAACAGTGATTTGATAACCAAATTTAGGTGGTGTTTGTGATATGCCCTAAATTTAGGGGAACATATAATCATAAACTTTATACATCGTCCAACGTATTAAGTATTAGTCAATATGTACATGTTTTGCAGCTTTCACGCCATTATTTATTTCTTGTATACATACGCGATATTTTTAATATTGGTCAATACATATTACTACTGATATCGCAATTTAATTCCATGTAAAAGTCGGACGTGACAAAAAGCGACTACATTTGAGAGTCTCAATTTTACTAAAATTTCCCTGAAGCAGGGCAAATTAAATAAACCAGCAATCCTTGTGGTAAGGTGAGCTATAGCTTTCTCAAAGTCAAAATTGGCTCTTTCTAATTGTTTAGCTAAGCTTTTTTGTCTTGCTAATTATAGCAGGTTGGTATAACACGGAATACTTTTCCTTAATACTATATGATGAGTAGTGTTTTTAGTCTATAGACTAATTTTTCCATTAAGCAAAAGCCGGTGTTTGGACCGCGAATTTGTAACATTATTGGTAGATTCATGTACTCTTAGAGTTGTTAATGATGTTATAATTGATCATGGAGAACAAAATCACAAAAGTTGTTAGATACTTTGTATTAGTTTTTGTATTGATGATCTTAATGATTTGATCTCTGACCCTTTTGCTATACCAACTCTTAACAGAGTTAGTTCCCTTATTTCGTACCGAATATATTTTAGTAAAGTTTGGCCTTTTGAATTTTGCATGACACCATGTCACAACAATCTTATACGAGTGGCCGATATTTACTGACGGTTTAATTTACGACTGATATTTGTAGTCGTTAAATGTTGCAATTGGTCGGTAAGAATAGTTACCCACCGATTCTTGTACTTCTTATTCATGTACGGTAAGAAATTGAGCTCATTAATTAAGTACTTTTTTTTTTTTTGACAGAAAGATGAATAACTTACATTATTGTAAACAGTACAGAGTAAGCTATCCGACTAGGTAGCACCAGACACTTAACTTTGATTAACATGAATATGGAGGCGCTTTTAGTCTTTGTTTAGATGATGCGTGGACTGTAATACTGTATCAATAAGTTGTGCAGACTATTTTAGATTAGTGGGTCGAATCATATTAATTGTAGTTTGAGATTCTATGTTATAATCTTACCTCCCAATTTGATAGGGGTTGCACATTTGCGATTGCGACAATGTCTAATCCCCATGGGGTGTTATAAATTATGTTCTTTTGGACAAGCCTTTATAAACTCAATTGAAATGAAAGATGCTGGATTGAAAGATCCTGGATTGAAGTGTAGAAACTTTAACTAAAATGAATTTATAAGATTTTTTTTTTGGTTATGTGAACTGAACTACAATAACTAAAATAAAGTCCAAATGAACGAGGTTGTCCACTTCTTCCACAAAAGCTATAAATCTTTTTTTTGAGCGTGTTTTTCTATGTAGTTTCTATTACTCATTTTAGTTTTTATTAGAGTATAAAATAGATTTTGTGACTCCAATCATCACCTTAAAACTTTGGTTGAAATGATTTCTTCACATGATATCAGAGTCACCTGATTAAAAGGTCGTAGGTTCAAATCTAACCGCCCCCTATTTATAAAATAGAATAATAAGCACAGGTCGCAGGTTCAAATCTCACCGCCCCTATTGCTAAACTAGAATATTAAGCACCAGGTATGGAGAGGTCTGCTGTTGCATCCACTACACTTCAAGGTTTTGGTTGAGTCTGACCACTAGTTGGACTTACTTGCCAAACTTAGGAATCTCACCCGATGATTGGCCCATGAGAGCCGGCTGCCTTCGACTGCCACGTGAGAAGCTTTACTTGTACAAGTACATCCATCCACGTGAGAAACTTTACTTGTACAAGTACATCCTATAAATACCTTACACAATTTGACTTAGGCATCGAAAGGAGTTTTCCTCGGAAACCCCCCAAAGCCATGTTTCCCGTAACACTCCGGCCTAACATGGACCGGAAGTGGTTACTTATAGTAACTCGCTAGGCTGTGTACTTGGCCCCAGATCAACACGCGTCATTTCGAACATATTTTGGCTTCACTCATGCGCATCCTGATAACCTTCCTGGAAGGTCACCCATCCTAAGATTACTGTTCAGTAAGCACGCTTAACTGTGAATTTCTTATCATGAGCTTCCAATAAAGAAAGTAGAGTTTGTTACTATGAGTAGTACTTTCAGTCATGTTAATCATTAGTCATTTAAGTTTATCAATAAAGACCTTTTTTAGTGGGGTACCTTGCCTAAATAACATTTTCAGTTAACAAGGAGTATTACACACTCCCAATTGAAATACGCAACGTCCTCGTTGTGCATAACAGCATAACTGTTAAACCCAATATCCTCGTTGATACCATTAGTAACATCTCGGCCCAACCAAGAGATGTTACTCACAGTAACGAGGCTGTGTACTTGGCTCACAAAATCAACACGAGTCATAACCAGCACATTTTGGCATCACTCATCACGCGTATCCTGGAAACCCCTTTAGGAGGTCACTCATCCTAAGACTATTCCCCCAACGAAGAATTCATATCATTGGTTTCCAAAAAAATTGTACATTTTGGTGATATGAGTAATACTTTCAATATCATTAACACTACTCATTTAAGTTCATCAATGAACCTTTGCAGTGAATTACCATACCTGGATAACGTCTTTAGTTAACATGGAGTATCACATGTACGACACAGAGACGAAAGCTACATAAGGACATCACGTCTCAAACGAGTCAAGCGTCTTAGTCATAAAGTTATTTTCTTATTATAGTCTCATATATTTATACCTGAAACACAATATATATTTCCATTCATGTAATACATATAATGCATCCTCTGGAAAAATATACTAGTATTGAATAAAACGCTAGGGAATATTTGTCTTTTCTCCATTCCCTTGTTATTAAGAGAATAAAATTTCTCAATAGTTTTTCCTCCAAAAGGAATATAGCTAAATAAGGAAACCAGACTTTATTTTTATTAAATTATTATCATTAATTTAAGATATAATCTTTAATCATTATAATTTTTTTTAACTAAATTATAATCATTTAATTAAAATAAAATAAAACTGGTATAAATCTAAAATTTCGTATATGAAAAACCGATAAATTGATATTATTAGTTTCGTATAAAAAAACTTACCAAGTACTTAATTCGTATAAAAATATTATGAACTGATATTATTAATTTTGCGACAAAAAGAAATCGGTAAAATTATTTGAGAAAATTTATAAATTTAAATCATTAGTTTGGAGGTAAATTTTTTTATTAAAAGACACATTTCATGACTTTATTCAATTTTTTTTATTTCTCCATTTCAATTTTTTATCCTCATATTAAAATATGAAAAATTAATAATATGTGAATTTTAAATCTATAAATAATACGTACATTATAAACTAAAAAAATCTATTAATATCGCACATGCATGCGCGGGATCCATACTAGTTTGAAACCCAATAACTAAATTATACTCATCTCATATTTTCTCGCTATTTTATAATATGGTATAAATGATAATTAAGAAATTGATGCACCCATAATTAAGTTGATCAAGAGTCCTTCAATCATTTGTCACATAAGTCTAATGAAATGGCTCCACAAAGGACGGTCCATGGTCTTTTCATCTTAAATTCCTTCTTAAGTTTGGACCAAACTAATAGCACCACCAACAGTATTCAATCTCACATGCAATTTGACCCGTCTACAACTTTAAACAAATAGTATCTGTCTAAATTGAGATTTTGTGCACATACAAATAATTGGCTAAATCAATATAATCAATATTCTTGTCAAAAAAAATATAATCAATATGAAACTCATGACCACCAAAAAAAAATTCGTTTTATATTACTCCATCTAATTCAAAATAATTAAACTAAATCAAATAATAAAAATTAATAATAAGATTAATTAATAACAATAACAACAATCAATAACGGTCCCTCGACGCTAATTAATAAACACGAAAAGCAAAATAGTGAGAAAAATGCCCCCACAATTTTAATACACTCACCTTCTCAATTATGAAGCTAGACTTCTAATTACTTCAAATTTGGTAATGACAAATACACCCTCAAAAATTGTATTTAATTAATACCTTTTAAATTTGGTATTAACGTAGGGGTCGATGACTAAATTATACAAAAAATCAATGTAATAAATACTTGTGTTAAGAATTTATTTGCTCTTTTAGTTTCTTAAATACAGCCGCCCGTAAGATCTATAATTCTATATTTATCATTTCCCTTAAAAATAATCGAGAAGTTAAGTCATCTAAAAAGCATATGTCCGAGAACAAACACACATCTAACTTGTAAGATCATACGATTAAAGGTCCCTCCCCTTGAAGGCCTCCAAATAAAGAATCTCCTCTTCCTAAAGCAACCTTTTCTCCAAGCAATTCTAAATTCCTCCTTTCACTTTTCTCACCTTCCTATCTAAAACCTTAAATAAAACTATACATCTCCATCATCTTCTATACCTCTATATTCCATACCCATAACATCACCAACAACATGCCTACACCAACACCGCGACCTATAACACACGCGGACCTTGCACCTAAGCCTCGTGGGCTTGACTTAGGGAGCAAAGCCGGAGCCCTTCTCACAATCCTTTGCATTCTTTGCGGACTCCTTTGTTTCATTCTGTCCCTCTTTGCAGAGGCTACTCGCTCAGAGGTAATAATATGTCAAGATTCAGTCATATGTCGCTTTGACTTCTTACAGTCATGTAATATGTAACGTTTAATTAATATATGTTTTTACAGGTGACGTGGGTGCTAACGAATAATAATGATCATAGTATAAAAGGTGATAAAGGGAAGGATTATGAATGTGTGTATAGTGGAAATGGGAAGGTGCCCTTAATATGTGCGTCGGTAGCATTTGTGGCCTTAGCAATAGCAATGTTAGTACAACATTCGTTTATGTTGATTGCGATGGGAAAGACTTCTCCTCCATCGTTTGTTAGTTGGGACCCTGAATCGTCTAGGCCTATGAAGTCTCTTACTTGGCAAGCTGCCTTTTTCTTCATCTCTACTTGGTATGTTTATTTTCTCCTTCATTTTTTACCATCTATTTACTACAATCATGCTCTCTAATTACATAACATATTGACCACTATCTATAAACTCAAATAAGACTGTTGTAGGACGTGCAACGGTTTTGTCTATAATAGTACTATCTTATCTTATGTTAGCAGCATATTCTGTAATTATGTTGTGCACGACAACGGGCTTATATAGGACCAATTGTAAACAATGAATTTAGTCATTTGTTTTGTTTCTAACTTGGCATTAAGATTTTATTGTGCATTTCACTATTTACCCTATGACAATTCAAATGTTCTCTATTAGACTATGACTCATGGTATATAAATGCAAGGTATGAACATACAATACAAACTTTATGCAATTATCATATAGAATACTGGTATGACTGATAAAGGCATCTCATTAAGAAGGTTCTTGACCAGCACAAAAAAAAACACCTATACAATACACATTAGTTAGCCGCTCTTAAATCAGTGGGCTGAGCGAATTCAATAACCCGTAGGTAAATATTAGAATACATATACTTTTCGATGTTGGCAAGAATTGTCTATGTGCAAAAATTATGATCCTTGATGAAGGATAAGTTGATGTAGCTAATAATGTTGAGTGGCTAATTTAATTAGGCACATTTCTAGGTGATTTTTAAGTTAAGGCCATTCCTACACAACTCTCATACCTACCCAAATGAAAGATAGGTTTAATAGATAATATTGATAACAATACTAGTGGGTTTTGTTAATTAGAGCATTAGTTTTTATGTCAAATTTAGAATATTACTCTTAGTTTAGTCATCAAGAGCTTGTTATGTAAGCGCATTATAATGTTTCCCTACTTGTATAAAAGACAACAAAGAAGCTTCTACTTTCAAATTAAGATACCCACAATTCAAATCACCTTTCATTCCCTTATTGTTGGTACATATAACATACGCTTTGTATGTACCATTATAAAGTTTTTTTTTTCTTTTTTGGTGTCAAATGAACCGCGGGTAGTGTCAAACAATATGAGGGATTGGGGAAGTTAGACCTCGAACTTATTGTCCACTCTAAGTCCATTATAACTAGACCTGGCAAAATGGGTCAGACCCGAATGACCCGACCCGAAAAGGCTGACCCGAGATCCGAAAATGACCCGAACTTGCTTGACCCAAATATGACCCGAAACCCGAACTAACCTGCCCGACCGGACCGACCGAACATTGTTTGACCCAATGTTGACCCGACCCGAGGTGACCCAATCCGAAAAGACCCGACTCATAACTCACCTGATCCCAAATGACTTGAAGTGACCTAAAATGACCTGAAACGACTAGTATTAACTCATATTAATACTATATATATCAAAATAAAGTTTAATTGGTTACAATAATCCCTAATAAATAGTTAAATTTGCAAAATAGTACGGAGTATTTCTTAATCAAAATAGTATTAACTTAAATGCTTAGCCATTAACTCAAAAGCAACCCGACCCAAAATGACCTATACCCAAAAATGACCCGACCCGAAATGACCCGACAACAGATCACCCGAAATTGACCCGAAACCCGAAAGTAACCCGACCCAACCCAACCCGACCTGAAATATGTGACAGACCCGAAATGACCCGACCCAAACTGACCCGACCCGTACCCGACCCGAGTGACCCGTTTTGCCAAGTCTAATTATAACCATTAGATTAAGACCTCTTCGATACAAGTACAAAGAATTCTAATTGGTGCATCTACTCGATTGAGGATGTTGGTATTGTTATTGGTTTAATATTTAAACAACAATCAATTATTTCTTACCATCTTTTAGATCCATTATGATATATCGTATTTCTATTTGTTTTTTTTTTAGATTTACGTGTTAAATTTTTAATCGGAATACAATTATATTTTTAATCAGTAAAAGTAATGCATAAACTTGAAAAATTCTCATTATTAACAAAAACCAAAAGAGATCATACTAGAAATAAAGGAGTATTATAAGGATAATCATACAACTCGAATCATTTAATGTATTATACAACTGGTTGTATATACAACTTATTCAATGTAGTTGAGCTTTGTTATAAAGTTATCGAGCTATAATATAAAGTTATTGAGCTTAACAGAATAATTATTAAGCTCGATAACTTTGTAAAATAGCTCAATAACTTGTAAAATAGCTCAACAACTTTGTGTAGGAGCTCAATAATTTTGAGGCGGTTGTACAATGCTACTATACAACTGTTTGTAGAATAGTATTTGTGCGAATCATGTTTATCATATGCTCACTATTAAGTTTTTTTTTTTTTTTAAAAAAAAAACTTTGATTATGTACTTTTTGTGAGCTTTTAAGCTTCAAGAAGGATATATGACCTTTTTATTTCTAGTGGATATCTTCTAATTAATTACATCTCCTTTTACTGCTAAATGCTCACTTAGATTATGTGGTGCATTATTAGCCGTAATATAGGAGTCCAAAGGCGTCCGTAGGCCTAACAAATGCTTTTAATAATTTCACGGTTACGAATATGCTTAAACCCTTTGTATTTGCCCAATTAATTTAACAAAAAGAATATTTCATTAAGAGTGCTTCTCCTCCGTTTCAATCATATGTGTTTACCTTTAACTCTGATCAAACACCCAGTCAATTAAACAATATAGCGACTTGTTAGATTGTTAAATATGGATTTAGACCACTTGCCGAGCCTATAGGAATTTTCTGCAAATATGAAAAAATGAGCTAGCGGGTTTGGTACGAGTTAGAAAGCTTGACGTTCAGCGTCCAATGAATCGTCATGCCGTAATGCTAATCCATACGTGCATGATTTTGCAGGGTATGTTTTGCAGTAGGGGAGATAATGCTACTAATAGGACTAAGTGTTGAATCAGGTCATCTAAGAGAATGGTCAAGCCCAAAGTCAAACTGCCTTATCGTCCGAGAAGGTGTGTTCACGGCAGCCGGAGTATTTTCCCTGCTTACCGTCTTCTTAGCCGCTGGTTTATATGCCACTGCTTTACGAGTTCAATGGCTTTGCCAAGAGCAAGAGACCATCCGACGTGAGGTGTTTGAGGCGTCCACGCTCTATGCATCCCCACCTCGATCACCCCAACATAGTCGGACTAATTCTAATCTTGACATTAGACAAAATCACACCGTTCAAACCACAGCGATTTCTCAGTCTCAAACCGTCGTTAATAACAAGCAAAGTAGTGTAGTTTAAGGAAGTACGTACATTATTAGTTACTTGACATTGTTATACTGAAATTACATGAGAAATGATGTATAGAGAGAGATACCAGCAATTGTACATGATTTTGTGAAGGTGTAAATGTAAATTCCCGTTTTACGTAAAAACGTATGGAGCTTTCCATGTTCCACTTGTGCGTTATGGCTATAGTGATTGACGAGTTGAAAATATAGATAAAATTCACAAATTTTTATTTGAGACGATTGTAAGACGTTTTTTATATCTGATTAAAATAAAAGCGAAAATAGAATTAAAACTGTGTTAATGAAGAGTTAAAAACGATAAACACCTAAGAGGGGGAGAGGGTGTATTAGGTGTACCTTTTAAAAAATTTCTCTTCTACTTGGTTAGAGGCTAACACAAGTAAGATCGATTGTAAGTTCACAAACGTTACAACAGGTCTATGCAACAGTATGAGTGACGGTTGCACAGCACTGGTAGCGAGATTGTTGAATAAAAGAGGAATGATAAGAGAACGTAAAAGTAAATAAACAAACAAGACGATGTTTAAAAATTGGTTCAGCTCCTACTTTCGAGTCTACGTCCAACCGTTATTTTATTGCTTGTTTAGAAATTTACTCAAACTTAACTAAACCATTACAATGAAAATAACTCGCCAACCTACTCCGGTTGCAATTGCTTAAAGCTACTCCGCTTCAAGACTTTCCCTTTCTTAAAGCTACTCCGCTTCAATACTTTATGTTCTATCTCATAGGTTTACAAAGTCAGAATCTCAGTGGTTCACTTAAGAACATGGAGATTACAATTAAGACCTAAACACAAGAATCATTGAACATATTCTTTTATGCAACAGTGAAGCGAACTGATACTTGGAGATTTTATAGCTTTGAAAAACAATTGAAGACTTTTGAAAATAGAAAACGGTTTTGCAAATGATTAAAGAACAAAGCTTAAATGCTGAAAAGATTTGCAAAGTGTTTTACAATGAATGCTCTTTAAAAGTCTTGCAATAAATGATAAAATGGAATGACTATTTATAGAGGGAATAAGTGTGTAAGAGAAGGATCTTAACACTTCTTCACTCTAATGTCCATGTGTTTGTAAGATGTATTATCATTTAAAAATATAGAAGAACAATCAGATTTGTGAGGCTCAAGGTGGCTGCATATTTTCTAGGCAAGGAGTGTTTCCCATAAATTATAGGAACTCACAATTTCGCCAAAAATAGAAAAAGCAAAAGACCTATTTTTAGCATGAAAAACCACTTGCATTAATAAGATTGATATCTTTAATTTAACTTGCAAGCATATTTTTTTTGTTCTATTTGTTCTTCAGATTTGAAAAATGATATTCCTTTTGAACACAATAAAGCTTTTGAAAGGTTTTGAACACTTGTGAATTTTTCCGAAAATTCTCCATACGTTAGTACCAGAAACCATGGTGCAACAGTCACAGGAACTGTTGCATGATTTTGCAATCACTAATGCTTAAAGAGGATATGTTTAATTACCTCGTTTACAACATTCATTCTAGGCAATGAGCATGTTTGACTTGTCTTTCATCTTGATCATTGATAGAGTCAAAAAGTGTCGAGTCACTAGGGCCTTCTTAGGCCAATTATGTTTTTAATTAAGGGTCATTTTGTCGGAATAAAGAGTTAATCTTCCCGTCCCGATGATTGTCATAACTAATGCATTTTGATTCATGTGTGGAGCCTTCGTATGAGGAGAGAACCCAGAATCCCGAGCACGAACCTCTAGCCACACTAGAAGACAAACAATCACGCGGAGACGACCTTACATGAACCAGTTGCGGAGCCGACATCCCTTGATAGGAAGCATGAAGGCTAAGTAGTGGAGAACTCGTGTTGAGGAAGTGAAGAAATAATTCGCATTCAGGCATTTTGGTAGACTGCCACCAGCCACAGCAGTCTGCCATTCAGCCGGCAGTCTGCCACGACAGTCTGCCATTCAGCCGGCAGTCTGTCGATATGCTGTACTCGTGACTTTTGTTTAGCCCTTTGGCTTAAATGAAGCCCAAATTTCCGTATTACCCTAGAATTTCGTGCAGCCCTATAAATAGTTCACATTTTGGAGACCTAAATCTGATCTTGTTTAGCAATAATTCAAAGAGGCTTGTGTGTTAAGAAAACTTGGAACTTTAGGAAGAAAATTGTAATCTTTGGGTTTGGATGTTAATCTTTCTTTATTTTGTGGGTTGTAACAAGATTATGGAAGGCTAAATCCTTCTTTGCTTGGTGTAATTCATCCAAAGTCTCCAACTTTAGTATTGTAAGACTCTTTTAATCTCTTTTTATCTATCCATTGATCTTTCCTTATGCTTAATGTCTTATGTTGAATGAGTTTATGTTTGGGTTGACCATCCATGCTTGTTATTTGTTCAACTATTGCAAATTCTAGAGAAATGGTTTAATCTATCTAGGATTGTTTGGAGCAAGCTTGTTGTATGTTGATTTGGTTTAAAGGATTCATGCAATAAGTAGGAAATTTCATGTCTTTTCTCATTTGTATGGTTTAATCTTGTGAGAATTGATCCTAGCCTCTTATCTTGGCATAATTCTTAATGCTCATGTTTGATTTGCACTCATGGTTTAATGAATTGTTGATTAAACATGAAGAATATACATGGATGGTTTAATTTGTGTATGTTAGCATCTTGACTAGAGAGTATTGGGTGGATAATAAGAAGAGAGTTACAAAAGAGTCAAACTTTATCATTGTTGGTTACTAAGGAAGGATTACATCAAGTCCTCTTAAATATTGAATTTTCTTGCTCACCAAGTGTTTGTTAAATTGTTTGTTAGACAAGATTGCAACTTTAGTTTGTTTTCATGTCACCAATCAACTCAAAAACCCCCCTTTGTCTATGTTCATCTATTGTTTGTCATTGTTGATAACCATTGTTTGTGTATACACTAGCCATTAGTATTCAATAGTTTACAATTCAAGTTTTTAGTCTTAAATCCCTTCTCTTGGATTCGACCCTTACTTCCCTTTACTACTATTCTTAATTGCATAGTGTAGAGTTGAGTTTGGCTTATAAATTGTTAATTTGATAGGTTAATTCTAGTATTTTACGACACCTAGTTTTACCGAGTCAAATTTTGGCGCCGTTGCCGGGGAAGGGCAACGTAGCTAAAGGCTTGATTGTTAATTACATGTTAGTTATTTCTCTTCTCTTTGTTCTTGAAAGTAAGTGGAAGTTCTAACTTGTGTGTGTAGTGCAAAGGTTTATGTTTAGTCCCTTTCAAAACGGTGAATCAACCCCCGTGGAAGAGGACTCTTTTGTAGCATATTCGTGGTTATTTACCAATCCTTGGTACCAAAGAGCACAAAGAGAACATCGAGTAGAAGAAACACCTTCGGAAGAGCCTATTGAAGTAAATCCGATTGAAGTAGAGTATCCCTCTATGGCGAATGACACGAGAACCATCCGGGAGATACGAGCAAGGAATTATGATGAGCAACCCTTGTGTATCACCTATCCCCCTTTAGGAGCCAATGCAAATTTCGAACTCAAAGGCTTCTTTATTCATAACTTGCCTAAGTTCCATGGCCATGCGGGGAATGACCTAAACCGTCACCTTTCGGAATTTCACATAATGTGTGAAGGTGCCATTCCGAATGGGGTGACGGAGGATCAATTCAAACTACGGGCCTTCCCATTTTCTTTGTTGGATTCGGCCAAAGATTGGCTCTTTTATCTTGCTCCGGGATCTATAAGAACTTGGAAGGAAATGAAGGCGGCTTTCCTTGAGAAGTACTACCCCGATTCACGCCACAACCGTACAAAGAAGGCCATTACCACAATAGAGCAAGACAATGGGGAGACCATGTATGAGTATTGGAAGAGGTTCAAGAAGTTGGTAGCCCAATGCCCATACCATGGATTGAGTGATGATGATCTCCCTGTGAACTTTTATGAAGGGTTAGGCCAAGATGATCAAAGAATGGTCAATTCCGCTAACGGAGGAGGTTTGGAGAATTTCTCCATAGTGGATGCCAAGGAAATCATAGAGAGACTTGCCTCAACTACAAGGAATTATGGAAGAAGCCAAAGGGGAACAAGGAACACATCTTCAATGGGGACCTCTTCCTCATCTACTCAAAATCTTGAGCAAAGTGTGAATGACTTAACTCACCTAGTGAAGAATATGTTGGTGAACAATCCAAACAAAGATGGGGAAAAAGGGAATCAAGTGGAGTGCAACTATTGCCAAGGTCCTCATTTGGAGGAAAATTGCCCCATTATGATTGAAGAAGGAATCGGGGTGGAAAATGTAAGTGCAATGGGGTATGGGAATTACAATGCTAGGAATCCTTCCGAGAGAGGGTTTTACAACTATGATCCTAGTGGCAACACTTACAATGTTGGGAGTAGAGACAACCCTCGACTTGGTTGGGGTGGTGACACCTCAAAGAGCTTTGTGAATGGTCAATTCAACCACTTGAGGGACCAAAATTCCCGACAAGGTCAAGGTTCAAATTCTCAAGGAAATAGGAATGGGAATTTCAACAACCAAGGTAGAAACCAAAACCAAGGTCAATCATCCCAATTTGGCAATCAAGGTAACAACACCAATTCTCAAAAGGAACCAAGTGTTCAAGACTTGCTTAAGAACATTTTGCAAGAGAAAGTAAAAACAAACAAGAGGTTTGATAAGATTGATGCCGACAAGAGTGTTAGTGATGCCAAGGTTGCCAACCTTGAAGTCCAACTTGGACAAATTGCCCAAGAACTTGCCAAGCAAAACCAAAGGAATTCCACTACATTTTCCCCTAGAGAAAATGCTAGTGCTATGACATTGAGGAAGGGAAGAACTTTAGAATCCCCTCCAAAGAAGAAGAGAAGGGGCAAGTCACAAGAAAGGGTTATCAACATTGAAGAGCAAATTGAAGAAGAGCTTGTGGTTGAACAAGAGAAAGGGTCATCTTCAAAAGCTAGTGAGGAAAAAGAAAAGAGTCCTTTGAGCATTGACAAAGGAAAGGAAGGAAGCACCAACACAAAGGTGTGGACAATGGGCCACGAGGGCGCTTGGGAAACAAGTGTTTGCATTTGTGGAGTCGCCACCAATTTTTATGGGAAATTGGAACCGTTCGAATAACTCGTGTCATGTCAAGACACAAAGTAGTAACATGAACAACAAGAACTCGTTACCCTTAGCATTCTATGTCTAGAATGACTCTCGTGGATGCCAATGAACACGGATGTTCACAAAGATCTGGAGTAAGGGGCGAGGGTACGTATTATGAAGCTCTTTTGATCGAACACCTAATCCCGCCCGCCTCGATAGCGCCTCTACTAATGATTAGGGAAATCGTCTATACTTGATATATCGTCGATTATATGCATGCAATGCAACACCCAAGTTTTGATCCTAGCATGTGAAGATTAGACTAAGTCGGTTAACACGTAATTTAGCATACAATTAATGTCGAAGTAGGATTTAGTGCTCAATTACATGTGAAGGCATACAAATGATACAAGAAATAGGGCAAATATAATAAACAAAATTACAATAACGAAAAATATACAATAATTACAATGGGCTTAGCGATTTATGTCAAAAATACCTTTAAAACGGATAACTTGAGAAAAAAGAATAAAAGAATGAATTAACGAACAGATGATTAGGCGATGATACGGCTAATATTTAATTATACGTAGACTAATAAACTAGGTCAAGGCAGAACGGAAGTTCAGAGACAGAATTCAACCTGGAACAGGCGCAGCAGGACTGCGCCCTTTGGAAGAGGCGCAACAGATGCTGCGTCTGTTCCAAGGGTGAGTTCTGGCTGTGAAGTCGGAACTGCAAATCGTTAATGTTAATTGATGATTTTAAGGATTGATTAATATATTTACTCGGATGGAAGTGATTAATAGATTATTTACATGTGATTAACGGTCATGAAAGCGATAAACATGGATGAAACGATTAATATGAATTATTTACATGAGTGAACGATTGATTAGTGACATAGGTGAACTAATTAGGTTAAACATGACAAATTAATGACAAGTTGATGACGAATATGACGATGGACAGATGAAAAATATATCAATGACGAATTCCATAAACTCAATATGAACAAACTGAATTTCTACAACCCGGATTGAGTTTAATGACGAAAACCCACAAATATTGAATTATAAGGGATTCAAGTCGAATTTTAATGATAAATTATATGTTAGTGAATGATAAATAATATACATATGAGATGATTATGGTATTATAACAAAGAACTAATGAAAACAAATAAAAACGAATAAAAGTTGACGAATTACAGAGGACGAAGGAAGAAGAAAGGAAGCAGGAACTGCGGCAGCCTCACGAAGAGGCGCAGCAGTTGCTGCGTCCTTTCTCGACGGTTTGTCTTCTGGAAATCCGTAAAAAAGGGTTTTAAACACGGTTTCAGAAATCGGTTTTAAGAGGTGTTTTCGACATAAACCTTACATTAATGGTACAAAAAGGTAAATAACGATAATAAAAGAGAGATTTACACCCTCAGACTTACATGTTTGACGAAACGAGATGAACTAAGTTTACGATTAGTGATGCTCGACTCGAATGTAACGAAAGTGCCCTCGTAAGAGGAAAACGATTAGATTAATTAAGTTGATTGATGTGGAGTTGGTCAAATTGGTCGGTCATGCAAACGAGGCTGGTACTCAGAAGGATCCGAGCTTACGTGGTCGAATGTTCAAGCACGTAGACGCCAAAAAGTAAGAACAAAGGTCTAGAATGCAAAGGGAGAAGAGAAGGGCGGACACTCGCGTGAGAAATATGAGGAGCGAAGGCTCCTATTTATACTAATCACGTGAAGGAATAGGGTTTTCGGAGAGACTTTGGAAGTGAAGCTCGGAAAGATATGAAAAAGATACGAAAAATACGCAGAAAAAGGACCTGGGAAGAGGCGCAACAGTCACTGCGTCTCTTGGAAGAGGCCCAGCACCTGCTGCGTCTGTTCCCAAGTGGTTTCCTCCTGCGGAAGAAAGATTTCCGTGTTTAAGTTATGGAATGACGGAATAATTTGGTTTCCCTTAATATTTGTATGAATATTACGGGAAATTGTTTACCAAAGATTAAAAGATTGTGAAGTATTATAAAATATGGAATAGAAATATCCGGAACATTCCAGAATATTCCGACTCGGGATTTAACGGTTATCAGAAAATGAAGACGGTTTTAGGCCCGAACTCCAAATGTACTCTAATTACTGTCAAAACGACCGTATCGGCGCGTAGATGACAACTATGAGGTAGACATTAGTGTTTGAGCAATCACTTGACGATAAACTTACGAACTGTCACAAATCGTTCCGCGTACCAAACATGCGGCCCAATCATCACCGGGTGGTTTGCGGGAGGTGCAGAAATGAGGTATCTACAGAGCCCCCACTTTGACTGAGGCTTGGACAAAGCGAAAGTCAAAGTATAACCATCAGGTCAATCGAAGATTACAACCTGACGACTATGGCGACGCGAGGCTGCTCAAGGGGTCTGAGCCAAGGACCCGTCGTCGGGAACATTTTAGAGTCTGTCGACTATCGGGGAAGGCCGTTTAAAGTCCATTAGACTACGTAAAGAAGCTCGCCAGCCATAAGAAGAGACCATACCTGAGACTTCTGGATGAAATGGGACTGAAGACGTTTCGGCGAAACTCTTTGGTCTGAAGATAACTTGGTGTCTGAAGGTATGAAGGTATATCATGAAAAGGGTCTGAAGGATTATAAGGAAACAATGATTTTGAGGAAAGACAGCAAGACACAGTCTGGAACTGCTGGGAGAAATCTGTTTGTGTTCAGCTTCAAACAAACTTCTGAAGAATTCGGGATCGATGTTGATCTCCATGTCTCGAGAGGAAGTGACTGTCGGTCGTGAACTCTCGTTGGGGAACATAATCGGGAACCTATCTCCATGTCTCGAGAGGGATAGTCTATCCGCTTACTCTCGCTGGGGAATATAATGAAGGTGTGTCGAAACACCCGTGAAGAAATATCTGCTCGTTGTGAAAAACAAGGTCTTGGGAGCGATGTATAATGTATAATAGTCTGCAGTTAGCTTGGAAATGCGGGTTTAAACAAAGAATTATCGTCAAACGGACTAAAAAAGATAATAATGGCATCGAGGAAGAGGCACACCAAAGATGGGCCTATAAATAACGAACTCATAACGAATTTTTGAAAACTCGTATGGAGGGAACACCAGGAAGAGGCGCAGCAAGAGCTGCGTCTCTTGGAATAGGCACAGCAACTGCTGCGTCTGTTCCCGAGGGTGTCCTTTCTGCGTAAAAACGCGATAAACAGAGGGATTTATTTCATTTGTTCGAAACACAAATTCCTCAATTTCTCTCTCAAATCTTAACCATTTCCGCCAAAATTTGATCCAAAGGCTTGCATTCATCATGACTAATCGAGGTATGTATATCGTTCTTGCATTAATCTTCTGCATTTTGCTTAATTTGGATCGAAAAAATTAGGGTTTTCAACCCAATTAATTCGAAAATTTGGGGCTTTTCCCCCAAATGGATTTGCCTTGTAAAACTGATACTAGAAATGGATAATTGGTGATATAAGGAACATAGCCATGTATTTTTTTCGAATTTCCGTTGAGTTTTGAGCATTTGAGTGAAATTGAGACGGTTTACAGCTAAACCTTAAATTGTTTCGAAAATGGCCTTAGGTTTGCCCATTTGCGATGAAACTTGATATTTGGGATCCTTGGATGATGGTAAACTTCCTACCATCTCGGAATTTTGGTTTGTGATGGCTTTTCAGGACACTTTTCTAGGGCATAATCGCCGTTATAACGAAATGCTGCCGAAATTTCGACTTGAACCCATGACTAGGCTTCAACTTAGGCTTGACTTGACCCTACTTACCATATGAGTGATCGGGTTTGTGAGAATGCAGCCAAAGATGGCGAGAAAAGAGCGATTTCAGGGCTTCCGAAGACTCGAAAATCCCCTAACCCAGGCTTGTCGTCGCCTGACGCGGCCTAAAATTACTTTAATTTTGCAGGTGATGAGGCTTCTACTTCTGGGAGAGCTCCCATGGAGATAGACACTGCTGTTGACCCTTCTCGTGCCATCGAGGAGGCTTTGAAGGAGGCTTTTACCGCCGCGGTGACGGCTGCTGGTGACGAGGTCCACGAGGAGGAGGCTGTTGAGGAGGAGGAGGCCCCGAGGCGGGCCAACGTTGGACGAGGAGGTCGTCAGCTGAGGGGAGCACCCGTGTGGGCTGAGACCTGGGACAGCAGGCACTTGCTTTGGGCTGCGGAGGGTCACCTGTCCTATAGGACGGTGAAGAGCTTGGTAAATAGGAATTCATTACTCATCACTCATCTTCTTTCATTTCACTTGCTCATATCTTTTCCAATTTTCATTCAAAACTAAAGATAGCTTTTGTTTCAAATCACAATAGGAGGCCGGGAACATCAGGTCGTTCTCGGGTTACACGACAGCGATGGAGTGCTACGAGAGGCTGTCGGCGGAGGAGCGCGCCATGATCGAGCGTGGAGCGTTTGGTGCCTTGGTGCAGGCTTGGAGGGATATCGCGAAGAGATAGCTGCGGGCTAACCTTAGCCTGGTCCGCGCTTTCTTGGACCGATTCTGGGACATGACTTCCACTTTTCACATGCCTTTCGGTGAGGTGGGAGTCACTCTGGAGGACTACGACATGATTTCTGGTCTGCCGTGTGGGACTGAGGCGGTGGAGTGGCCGGAGGCTGCCATGAGGGTGGACTCGGCCGAGGCTAGGAGGTTCATCGGCTGGAACTTGTCGCCGAAGGCTGTTACAGTGCTTGGTTTGGTGCCCAGTTCCTATGTCCGAGACTACTTTGCGGGGAATACCCCGGCGCTGGTGACGATTGACGGGAGAGAGACGACTCCTCCTCCCTGTACAGCTGAGCAGAGGGCCCGTTTGTGGCTTTGGTGATTTTTGTCTTCGATCTACCTCGGAGACAAGGGAGAGAGGCTGTCGACGAAGCTTCTTCCCTTACTTTCTGACCTGAGCTCCCTAGGGCGTTGGGACTGGGTCACTGCTGGTTTTGCGGTCCTCATCCGCTTCATGAGGGCCATGGTTCGTCCGGAGTTGATGGAGAAGGGGACTTCTCCTGGTGCTGTCGGACCTGGACTACTGCTGGAGGTATGAGCCTTCATTTGGATTAAAATCAATTCTTTTCCTTATCAAATTACGAAAGATCATTACTGACTATCTTGCTTTACAGACGTGGGTGTACTCCTACTTTCCGAGCCTCTCGCCCAAGAGGACGGAGCCGCTGGAGATGGCCTATCCCGTCGTGAGGGATTGGGTGATGTGTAGGACGAGGAGCAAGCGTTCCTCTCATGGTGTTTACCGGCGAGACGTGAACGCTCTTCAGCTGGACAGCGTGAGCATCTCATATGTATTCGTTTTGCTTCTTGACTACTTTTTAATCAATCATAAGAATGATTCCATGTTTGTCTTTTCCTAGTGGGTGCCCAGACCTTGGGCGGAGTACGCTGGAGCGCCTCCTTTTGTGGCTGAGGTCCTTCGTTCTAGGAGCTCGAGCCGGCTACTGTTGAGGACGTCGATGGGTCTTGTGTGGTACTTGGGCGAGCGCTTGGCTCGTCAGTGCTCCCGGGATGTATTGACGGTTCCCATCGACCCTCCTAGGACGATGTTCAGGGAGCCTTATGAGGCTGAGAGGGAGGCTGACTTGGCTGGCGTTGGTGGTGACGCCCTTCTTCTTCCTGGCGAGGACTACTCGGCGTTCCTCTACGGGAGGTTGGCGTACTGGCCGGTTGTGGTAAGTACTTTTATCCTTCTTTATTTTGATTTTGAGAATACGATGAAAGATCATCTATTAACGAGAAACATTTGACTTAGTAGGAGGTTGAGGCGGTGGGCATCGAGCCCCCAGAGTACCCCGAGACCCTTGAGTACACTGACGCGACCGGGAGGACGACGATCTCCGAGCTGCGTGACTTTGACGTGGCATGTGATGAGATCTTTGGTGGACGACCGCGCAAAGATCGATTCGGAGGGTGAGCCTCTAATTTGCATGATTTTTGTGTAAGAACACATTTGAATGAACTTATTCAATTATTGAGAACTTCGTTTTTGAAAATGCAGGTTGCGCCGTCTCGGTTTGTGGCGTTATGGAGGGTGGCCAACCGGCTGCGAGCTACTGCCGTCGAGGCACTTGTCGGCGGTCGAGGTCGTCAGGTATGAACCCTTCGCCTATTTTATTTTGAACTTTCTAACATTTCTTATGCTTGTTTGAAATGATTGACATGAGCCAATTTTGTTGTTTGCAGGGGGATCGCGAGCTGGAGCGAGAGTTGGTCCAGTCTCGGGAGGAGACAGCTCGCTTGTTGAGGGAGCTTGAGGTTCGAGACGCCGAGGTTGCTATTCTCGCGGCAAGAGTTGCGGAGCTAGAGGGCGACCGGCAGTAGTTTTGTTTTGTTGTTGTTTGTATTTTGCACATTTGTACATTTTGGACCTTCATTTTGGACATTTTGGATTTTGCTTGGGGCTCGAGCCCCCAGTTTGGTGTACATTTTTTATTTGTATATATGATGGCCTGAGTGCCTTTGCTGCTGGGTTGTATTTGCAGGTTAGCTTTGAACAGGTTTGGTAGATGACGTTTTATGCCGTCATGCTGCCGAAATTTACATAGAAATGACGTAGAACATACATTTGTATATACACACGGCCTGAATTAGCGCAAAACGAAAGACTCAAAAGAATGCAAAAATGCAAAAGAAAGTGCCAAAAATGCAAAAAAGTTGTCGGAACTGACCGGACGGTAGGGAGGGTTACCCCTAAAAAAAGAAAAAAAAAATAGAAACCTATAAGTTAGAAATGAAATGATTAAAAAAATAAATAAAAGAAATATATGAGTGAAGTATACAAGTTTTGAAATGAATTAAATTACAATGAAAATTATTTCCGAAAATGAATTACATTAAAATGAAAATTATTTCCTAAAACGAAAATATACAAGTGTGTTAGAATGACGGGAATGCTGATATTGCCTCGAAATGCGTGCCCGCGGAATTAGGAAACATGGAATATGGTAATTTCCACGTATTTACCAAAATAATAACCCGTAGGAATAGGAAATTATTCGTCAAGGAATTTAGGAAAGATCCAACGCAGAAAATCACAGAAACCTTGCTGAGAAAGAGGCGCAGCATGAGCTGCGTCCCTTTGAAGAGGCGCGACAAATCTTTGCGCTTTGCTCCCAGTGTGTGCGTTTTCGCGATTTTTGGAAACAGAGTTTAGTATAAATAGAGACGTCGATAGAGTTTTTATTCACACAATTCTCCTGTCTCTTCTTCATCTTATTACTTAAAATTCTTAATATAATCGCTCATCATGAATACTTTGGAGATTCGCCTAAAAGAGTGGACTAATGAGTTTTTCAACATGGAGAAACACGACATGGGTGCCTATAATCTTGGATCATTGTTTAGTTTGAAGCTTATCAAGGTTGTCAAACCATTCTTAGATGCTTGTCTTGATTATTGGGACCCGAATTATCATGTTTTTGCTTTCCCCGGAGGCGACATTTGCCCATTTCTGAAGAAATTCTTTGCGATCGGTGGGTGGGATCCGGAACACTTGCCCGCCATTCCTTCTACTTCGCAAGGGTATAAGAGCAAATTTAGAGACTTGCTAGGATTGACTAGAATTGAGGTGGACCGTTTAGTGACCTCGAAGAGAGTGCGAATGTTGGACTTCATTGACCGATTCATTAACAGGGCCGACTCCACCGTTTCTTATGTTGCTAGGCGAAGGGCATTTGGATTTTGCTTGTTTCATGTATATGTCCTTCAAGGGCATACTGATGAAGACTTGAGAGGTGATCCCCGTCTCCTGGGCCTAGTTGAGCAAATGGAGCTGCGCAGGAGCCCAGCTTGTTTATGCCTAGGAGAGATCCTGTTGGGCTTGGATAATAGGAAAGCCAATCGCGACCTACCGTACTTGGGAAGTCCCATTATTCTGCAAGTAAAAGAACATTTTCTCTTTTCTTTTCTCTTTTTTTCTTTTTTTTTTCGTTTTTTCTTCTTCTTCTCTTTTTTTTTTCGTTTTTTTTTCGTTTTTCTTTTTTTTTTCGTTCTAATACTCGCTTTTGGTAGGTTTGGCTTATGGAGCGTCTTCGATTGATCGAGCCCTCAGTTCATGTTCCTTCTTATCATGCTCGTTCGATTGCAATGAGGACTAGGCTGTACATGGTGGACTTCACTCGAGTCTGCAATTATTGGGAGAACAAACTGAAGAGTGATGATGGCCCCTTGATTAGTTGGTCGTACCATGGTGGCACCTCAAATCTGTCACTGGAGTATCTTCCTTGGATCCTACTCGATCTGCGCGCATTCCTGGCTTGGAATTCATGATATGCATCTTCCCGGAGAGGTTGATGAGGCAGGTTGGACTAAAGCAGACGATCCCAAAGCTTGACACTGTCCCACAGACTGCCGTGGCACTTACTACTGAGAGTCGAAGGGAGTGGGCCATTAAATGGGCCCAAAGAAACGTGTGGTTCTTGAACTCTTCTGCTAATACCTTATGGGTGTCGGACTCTTATCTGCGATGGAGGAAAGCTACTACTCCGGAAGAGCGCGAGAGATTGAGGAAGCGCGAGCCCATTGACTACAAGGTGCGCGAGGTGGAAAAGGAGAAAGAGAAGCATTTGACTGAGGGAGAGGAGGAAGCTGGGTTTCGAGTTGTTCATCCTTCGAAGAAACCGAAGACCTCTCCTGTCGTGGACAAAGTGATTGGCAAGAATGGGAAGGCTAGGCCTCGAGAAAGACCGTTGGTTATTAGGTCCGAAGTGGCGCAAGAGCGTCCGGCTCGAGGTCGTGACAAGAAGTATGATAAGAATGACAAGGGCAAAGGAAAAATGGAGGAATAGCCCAAGTCTTTATTATTATTATTATTATTATTATTATTATTATTATTGTAATAAGAAGGTGGGGTTTTTAGAATTCTAGCCTATTTTTATTTTTATTATGTAACGTATTATTATTACTAGAAAGTGAATGAAAATAAAAAAGGTTAATTGGTTATGAAACCGTTGTGATTTTCTATTTATTATTCTTGTCGAATTCCAAATGCAATGCAAATGTCCTTCTATTTACATTTTGAAAATAAGGGGTTGTATCCCGTGAAGGATTGCCTACGTATTCATTAAGAAAATGAAATCAAACCCTTGCACGTAGTTCGAGTAAATGTAAAAGAATAATTGTTCTAAGCAAGAGCTTATAATGAACTTTAGAAAATAAGCATGAGCTTTTTACTTACTCTTAAGGTGCAAATTTAGTTTATTTGATGATATGAGGATGACAAATTTGTCAAAATGCAAGAGCAGAGTGACATTAGCTTACTTTAGCTTGGCCAGGGGCCGTTTATTTAGTGCCACAAGAGCGACACGTGAGGTTACGCGAGGCGCGTTTTTGTTCCTATTCTAGGCATAATACCGTTTTAGTTGGTCGAGGTTTGTCGGGTTGGAAAACTCATTCCCATCTAGATATGTGATTCTAACCGCACGCCCTGGAAGTATGGACTTGACTAGAAATGGTCCGGCCCAATTGGGTTTGAATTTTCCCCGTGGATCAACAGGTAAAAGAGCTCTAACCGATTTGAGTACTAAGTCTCCTTCCTTGATGTTCCTTGGCTTAACCCTTTTGTTGAAAGCTCGTTTGATACGTGCTTGATATGTTTGGACATTGTGCAAGGAGCATAGCCTATGTTCATCCAGGAGGATGAGCTCTTCATATCCATCCCTCTTCCAGCCGGCTTCCGGGATTTGACTTTCGAGTAAGATACGCAATGATGGTATTTCTAACTCGACTGGATGTACAGCTTCCATGTCGTAAGTCAAATAGAAAGGGGTGGCCCCAGTGGGCGTCCTTACAGATGTGCGATATCCCCACAAAGCAAAGGGTATCTTTCTTGGCCAATCTCGATAGTTGTCAATCATTTTCTTGAGAATTGTGACAACGTTTTTGTTTCTTTGCCTCTCTGGCGCCATTAGTCTGTGGTCTATATGGCGAAGAGTGGTGATGCCTAATTTTGTACTTGGCTAGCAATTGCTCAGTCTCAGCTTGGAAATGTGATCCATTATCACCGATGATCTTATGTGGGCAACCGTATCGACAGATGATGTTATTCTGTATGAACTTTGCCACGTTTGTAGCCGTGAGACTAGTGTAGGAAGCCGCTTCTACCCATTTGGTGAAATAGTCGATTGCCACTAGGATGAAACAATGACCTCCTGTTCTGGCTGGGGTTATCTTCCCGATTATATCAATTCCCCAGGCATAAAATGGCCAAGGAGATGTCATCGTATAGAGCAATGAAGGAGGGACAGGTTGTACATTCCCGAAGATTTGGCAGCTATGGCAATGTCTTACATATTTGATGCAATCGGATTCCATTGTGGTCCAGTAGTACCCTAAACGTGTGATTTTCTTTACCATCATGGGCCCACTCATGTGAGGACCGTATTCTCCGTCATGAACTTCTTCCATTACTTTCCGTGTCTGTGAATGATCAAGGCAACGTAGGATTACACCAAGAGGTGTTCTTTTGTATAGCTCTCCTTGCATGAGAACGTATTGGGAAGCCAGTAGGCGTATAGCACGTTGTCTCCTTTTGTCCATATCCGGTGGATAGGTACCGTTGAGCTTGAAATTTAGGATTGCTTGGAACCAAGGTTCCTGTGTGATTTCCTCTTCATCGGTGATTTGATGGACATAAGCCGGTTCTAACCGTCGTTCGATGCATAAAGGCATTTTCACCATGTCATCTGGCATATTAATCAAAGATGCAGGTTTTGCAAGAGCATCTGCAAATTGATTTTCCTCCCGAGGTAGGTGTAGATATGTCACGTGATCAAAGAATTGGGCAACTTGGTCTATTCTGGCTTGATAAGGTGCTAAGCTTTCGCTTCGGGTTTTCCAAGATCCCGTAACTTGATTGATGATCAGGGATGAATCCCCATGTACTCGGAGGTTTTTAATGCCTAAGCTCACTGCCGCTTGTAGTCCAATGAGACAAGCTTCGTATTCTGCAGCGTTGTTTGTCACCTCGAAGTCGAGTTTGACAGAGATTGGTGTATGCTCGCCTTCAGGAGAAATGAGCAACACTCTTATTCCAAATCCTCTTAAGTTTGATGCTCCATCAAAGTAAAGGTCCCAGGAGTCTACATCGGTTTGGTGTATATCCTCGTCTGGAAATGACCAAGTATCTATTGTTTGTGCATCATTGATGGGGTTTTCTGCGAAGAATTCGGTAACGGCGCGCCCTTTTATAACTTTCAGCGGCACGTATTTGAGATCGAACTCTGAGAGCATCAAAGTCCATCTTGCTAGGCGTCCGTTGAGGACGGGTTTCTCGAAGAGGTATTTTACTGGATCCATTTTGGAGTATATTTTGACGGAGTAGCTAAGCATGTAATGGCGTAGCTTCTTCGTCGCCTACACAAGAGCGAGGCATGTCTTTTCGAGTTGTGATTATTTGCACTCGTACTCCAAGAACTTCTTACTAAGGTAGTAGATAGCCCTTTCTTCTTTTCCTACGGTTTGAGCTAGCATGGCACCCATGGCTGTTTTGGTTAATGTGAGATATAAACCAAGAGGTTGATCCCGTTGAGGTGGCATGAGCACTGGTGGTTTAGCCAATATCTCCTTGATTCGGTCAAATGCCTTATGACAGTCATTGTCCCACATGGTGTGGTCTATTTTCTTGAGCTTCTTGAAGATAGGCTCACAAATCATGGTAAGTTTCGATATGAATCGACTTATGTATTGCACTTTTCCCAGGAATCCTCTGACTTCTTTTTCCGTTTGAGGTTGTGGCATTTCGATCAGAGCCTTGATTTTGGAAGGGTCTATTTCTATACCTCGTTGGCTAACGACATATCCCAGGAGTTTGCCAGATGTTACTCCGAATGCGCACTTCTGAGGATTGAGTCTCATGTTGTATTTTCGTAGCCTTGCGAAAAATTTGCGAAGGTTCGCAATATGCCCTTCTCTATCCTTGGATTTGACAATCATGTCGTCTACGTATACCTCAACTTCTTTGTGCATCATGTCATGTAAGAGTGTAGTTGCGGTGCGTTGATGTAACACCCTCATACTCCAAGTGCCTTACCAGGACCACTTAAGGCATAGAAGTGCTACCATCTCGGTTTCCCGAGGCAATGATAATCATAAGACAATAACGAAACATACTTAAAAGTAAATAATGTTTAAAGTGATTATATAGCAACTCCAAAACTGATAAAAAGAAATACAAGATTCTCAGACGGTCTACTGCTAAAACTATCAAAGCTATAAAACATCATCTGACACAGCGGAAGACTTCTAACTGCCACGTGATGACTCATCCCAGCTATCCCATACGTGTCATATCATACCTGCTCAATAACTGCTCACCACCCCCGAATGGATCACCACAGTTTTTAAAACATTAAACGGGGTCAGTACTAATCACACAATTTATATAACCAACAACACAGTAAACAAGCAGCTCAAACGGTCACACACACAATCACACCCACTCCAATCAATCTCCGTCACCGACTGTCCACTTGACCAGCCCTGCCAGAGGGGGACCGCAGCCGTTCCCACCTAAGCCCCGCTCATCATACCGAGCGATAACCCTGTCCCATTAATGTGCACATCCCCTCCCGTGGCGGGTTCCACGGAGGGCGAAACTAGGGCGTGAAGCCACTCCCGCAAGTGACTCCACTCAGCCGAGAACACATCTCGAGAACCAGAGACAAACAATCACAACCATCAAACAGCAACCATTCAACAACCGTCACAATACCAATACGATAATAATCAACAATCATGAAACACCAACAATGCATTATGGGACTAATACTGAGTAGGGGAACCCTAATTGGAATGCAAACACAAACATCAGACGATCTAGCAGCTGTCTCAAAACCTTTCCTCTACGAACCCTTCTCCTATACACATAATCATACAATCACTACCACATCAACATAAACATAGAAAACCCCCAATCCCAAAATTAGGGTTTAACGAAACTTAACGAAATACTATAAAATTGGTATGTAGATCTTACCCTTGACGCAAGGAACACTATGATGCAAAGAACGAGATGATCTGACACTCCTAGCTTTGGGGATTTGCCAACAACGCAACGAGAGAGAACTACGTAACTCCTTTTTCTTTTGAAAGGTTTAGAGAGGATAAAAGTGATTAAAGGAACTGACGGAAACCTTTTATATTAAACTCGAGTTATTAGCAAAACCCGACAAAACAACCCCGTAAAACACACTTACTCGATCGAGTAACTGACGTACTCGATCGAGTGCCGCCTACTCGATCGAGTACCAAGGCTACTCGATCGAGTACCCTACAGGTCAGAAACTATTTTAAACTACAAACTACCCTTACTCGACAGAGTAAGGCCCACTCGATAGAGTACCCAGAGACTCATAAAACCGTAGTATAACAGTCTTTCCTCCTTAAAAAGAACTTCGTCCCCGAAGTTCAACCCATACATAAAAACAAACATACTAACTCGGTCAAGATGCAACAAAGCTGCTAAGAACTCAAAACCAAAACCCCAACTTATAAAACATGAAACCATGAACCCTTAACACCAACTCCACCAACTATTCCTACCTTCCCACATCGCTCACTATGTCGTATCAACTACACCATAAACTCTCCCGACACTAGCTCTATACACTTCCAACTACCATCCTCTAACGCAGCTAGCTCCATAATATATCATCCACTACCAAATACAATATCAAGACACTCATAGACATCAAACGGAATGTTACAGTTGATATGTAGCTCCGGCGTTGATTAACCCAAACGGCATAACCGTATAGCAATAGGTTCCCCATTGAGTGACAAAGGCGGTCTAATGCATGTCTTCTATGGCCATATTGATTTGGTTATAACCCGCATACCCATCCATGAAGGATAGTAATGCGTGGTCTGCCGTATTGTCCACCAATATGTCGATATGTGGTAGAGGAAAGTCATCTTTAGGACTTGCTTTGTTTAAGTCCCTAAAATCAACACAAACACGGATTCTCCCATCCTTTTTAGGTACAGGTACTATGTTGGCTACCCAGTCAGAATACTCGGAAACTTTGATGAACCCGGCTTTGAATTGCTTATCGACTTTTTCCTTAATCTTAAGAGCCCACTCTGTTCTCATTCGACGAAGCTTCTGTTTCACAGGCTTGAAACCTGGCTTAATTGGGATTCTATGTTCGGCGATATCCCTGTCGATCCCTGGCATGTCTTTGTAGGACCAAGCGAAGACGTCTTTGAACTCGTTTAGGAGGTCTATGAAATCGGCCCTTTCGGTAGAGCTCAAGGTAGTCCCTATCCTAAGTTCTTGGGGTTCTAGTTCGGTTCCTACATTGATGGGTTCGGTGTTCTTTATTACTGGTCCCCCTTCCCCTTCTTGTAGTATTTCTTTGGCTATGTAGGGAGGTATCTCAATTGAGTCTGGGTCTTGGTCATCCTCAGTATCATCGTAAACAGAATTACACTCAAGATAACACAAAGAGTAAGCAGAACCTGATTTATTCATATTAAAGTTCGAGAAAAGTTGAAACAAAGAAGCCATCTGATCTGTGGTCAGTGGCGGTAAAGGGACAGTTGTTGGGACATTTCCCGAACTACTGTTACTATTTGAGACTAAGTTAGGAGAAATAAAGGGAATGGGGATGATGACATGAGGAGACTCCTTAGTGACTTCTCTAGACTCCGACTCTGATTCCGACTCTGACTCTGGCTCGAATTCATCGTCTTCTGGTTCTCCTTTGAACATCTCTCCTTCTCCAGTTGTGAGCTTGAAGAGTCTTCCTTGATTGTTGGTCCACTTGATTGATCTTCTCCATCCTTTCTGCTGATTCGCGTTTGTTTCTGTGATTAACGCGGTAGGTTTGAAGTGATCGTCTTGAAGTATCATGGTAATGATCTCATCCTGTGCGGCTCTAAAAAATCGATCTTCTCCAAACAATAGACTAACGGCTTGTTCGTCTAAGCAAGGTGCTTGACGAGCTTTCACGGTAGGAACCGTTTCTGGAGGAATGAAGTAGCAATCTTGAAAGATCTCGATTCCGTCTAGCTTCCTTTCGAGATAGTGCCAAGGTTCGGGAAACCCGTGAAAGAGTTCTAGACTTTCTTCCTTAACGAAGTATCCGTTTAGGGTAGGGAGATCGGGTCGCATTTGGACTCCTACGTACTTACGGTTCTAAACTTGAGCAAGCATCTCGAGAACTTCCTCTTTAGTGGGTTTATACCCTAGTCCAAGTGGTATTCTTTTTTAGTTGCCTTCCTTGTAGGGTGCGAAGGTGTTTCTTCGGATAGGGTTCAAAGGCATTCCAGGGAAGTATCCCTGGGATTTGAGTATGTGGTTGACCACCAAGTTGGAGTAGGGATCGTAGTATAAGGGTGCCAATTCACTTTCTATGACGCTTATGCTTTGGAAGCCCCCAAGCTCATATACTGGATCCGCAAGGACTTGATTATTTGACTTCTTTTCGATTATTGCCTTGATGGGTGACGAAGTGATCGTCACCACTTTGCCATTTAGTGGGATCTTGATTTTTTGATGAAAGGTGGAGGTCACTGCTTTGGAAGCGTGAATCAAAGGCCTTCCTAGAAGTATGTTGAAGAAAGCTTCAATGTCCACTATTTGGAAGTTAACCTTTCGTTCAATTGGCCCTGTGGCTATGGTTAGGTTAACGAGTCCTACTACCTTTCGTCGTGTACCATCATATGCGCGAACACCTTGATTGGTAGGGGTCTAATCCGACTCTTTCATACCTAGTTTGTATGCCGTTTTGAGAGGTACGACGTTGACCACGGAGCCATCATCTACCAAGGTCATTGGCACATTCTTCTTTAGACAAATGACGGTGATGTAAAGAGCCAAGTTGTGACTAGCGCCAAAGGGTGGCAAATCTTCATATGAGAAAGTAATAGGATTACTTAGCTTTGGTGATTCTTGGAAGACCAAGTTGACTACATCTTCGGGTGTGGAGTTATGTGCTACACTTAGCTTGGCCAAAGCTTGCAGTAAAGCTTGGCGATGTGGGAAAGAGCTTGCTACTAGTTGCCAGACTGAAAGATCAGCCTTTGTCTTCTGTAATTGTTTGAGCAAATGATCAGGGGAGTCATCTTTGTTGTCATTTGGTGTGACAACGTTGGTTGGACCATTTTGAGTAGTATTTTGATATGGACGGCCCGAACGAGTTAGGTGATCCACATCTTGGTCTTCACCATTTTGGACTATTTTTTTGACTAGGGAGTTTTCAATGAGACACTCGTCTTCATCATCATCGGCCCATACTCCATTGATTGTAGCTAGTTCCCTCATTCTTATGATCTCGTCTTCTAGTCGTGTGATTTGGTCGACTAGCTTATCAACCACGGTGACTATTTCTTGCATAGTGGCATTTTGAGAAAAGACTAGTGGGGGCATGTTCTTTGGGTGCCGCATTGGGGTCATGTAAAGTTGTCACTACATTTTCTAATTCCCAAAGTTGCCTATACACACTCCTTGCCCATGTGATGAAGTCGGAAATGGTAGGGGAGATGGTGGAGTAGAACCCTTCATTCTCGATCGCGTAGATCTCATCTTCAATTGGAGAAATGAGGTGTGTAATATCTAAGGTAGATTCTTCACTTATGATCACTAGAATCCCAAGAGGGTTCTGAGTGTTGTTGGGTTTACCTCCCGGCGGTATTGGTAGTCGACCATCCTCAATCATGTCTTGAAGCACATTCTTCAATTTGTAGCATTTTTCTGTGTCATGTCCCTTACCCCTATGATATTCACAGTATGAGTTCTCGTCCCAGAACTTGGATTTCTTTTCGGGTTCGGGAGTAGGTCCTATGGGTTGGAGTTTGCCTTGCTTCATTAACCTCTTTAGAGCGTTGAAGTAAGTGTCCCCAATATTTATGAATTTCCTTGGTGGGGTACTCTTCTTGGATGGCTCAAGAAGGTTAACTTCATCAGTCTTGCTAGTGGAACCGTAAGAACGACTAGTTGAGCCTTGATATCCTCGACCTACCGTTTTGGACAAGAGCCCTTTACGGATGTCATCTTCAATCCTTGTTCCTAGTACGGTTAAGTCCTTGAAAGTTTTGATGTTTTGGTACCTCAAATGATTGGCGTAGATGGGTTTGAGATTATCCACGAACTTCTCCACAAGGGTAGCCTTATCCGGGCGTTCAACTAGTTGGGTACTAGTCTTCCTCCACCTACTTATGAAATCGGTGAATCCTTCTTTGTCATTTTGGGTAAGAACCTCTAAGGTGCGCATGTTAACTTGGATCTCGGAATTATCCGCATATTGCTTAGAAAACTCGATTGCGGCATCTTCCCAAGTGGCAATCTTCTTGTGTTCTAAAGAGTAGAACCATTGCTTTGGGATGGTGTCAAGAGATGAAGGAAATATCCTTAAGAACATCTCGGGTTTGATGCCTTTGATAGACATGTAATCCTTGAAGGCACAGATGTGGTTCAAAGGGTTTTCATGCCCCTTGAATTTAGGGATATCCATCATGTTGAAGTTGGTTGGCAATTTGGAATTGACGTCCTCATACTTGCGATTATTCTCCCTATAAATGTCATCCCCTTTAAGATACATCAATTGCTCCTCTAAGTATTGGAGTCTTTTCTCAGCTGCAGTCACACCCATGGGAGGGATGTCGTCCCTAAAGTCATTGACGAAGTCATCAACGACTTCACTTTCTCGAGGAGGGATCCTCATTTCTACGGCGTAGATCCGGCCTTCGATGGTATCAAGGCAATCATACACTTGGTCTTGGGTAACTTGGATTTGAGCTAGTGCGGCTAGGATTCGATCATTACCATCTTGAAGTTGATTGAAGTTCGCGTCACTTGTTTCAGGCATCTTAAAAACTAGATAAGAGATCGGCGACGAATCAAAACACGATCGACCATCCTAACACACTTACTAAAAGAAGAAATGTTTTGACTTGTGAAGTGGGTGTGTGCCACTTATGTCGAGTGAGTTTTGAAGATAAGACAAAGGTTTGAAAATATGTATCCTAGTCAACTATAGTGTGTAGGAGTGGACTCGAAGTGAGGTTTTGAAATGGGCTTGGGCCCGAATTTTGACTCGACAAACGGAGAGAGTTTCGACTCGGTTTTACGCTAATCATGGGCCTCTTCGAAATTTTCATTTAAAAAAGGATTTTGATTTTTTTATAAAAAAACGTCATGGTTTCGTTTAGAAATGGTGATCATGTAAGGTACAAACATTTATACAAGCATTATAATGGGATGATGAGTGCATTTAAAAGGGTTTTGGTTTAAAGGGTGGGTTGCCATACCGAACAATCAAACCCGAAGTCTGTGGAGAGGCTCGTACCAAACAAGAGTAAGGCCGATTCTTAGTCCATTTCCTCAAGTAGTGAAGGTCCTTGATACAAACAAGAGTAAGCATCATGGTATGGATGACGTCAATCGCTATCCATCCTTAGGCCCAAATAAGAATTAGGACCGTTCAGACGGGACGATTGGTCGAGTGGGTTGGGTTGGGCCTAAGAAGGCCGAATAAACGGTCTAGGAAGACCGAGTTATGAAAACCGACAATTGTCTTGTACAAACTATTCCCTAACCTTGTTCAAGTTTCACCCTTTTGGCTACACGTAAGTGTATTATTCCCAATGAGTCGCCAAAGCGTGGACAATGGCCACGGGGCGCTTGGGAAACAAGCGTTTGCATTTGTGGAGTCGCCACCAATTTTTATGGGAAATTGGAACCGTTCGAATACCTCGTGTCATGTCAAGACACAAAGTAGTGACATGAACACCAAGAACTCGTTACCCTTAGCATTCTATGTCAAGAATGACTCTCGTGGATGCCAATGAACACGGATGTTCACAAAGATCTGGAGTAAGGGGTGAGGGTACGTATTAGGAAGCTCTTTTGATCGAACACCTAATCCCGCCCGCCTCGATAGCGGCCTCTACTAATGATTAGGGAAATCGTCTATACTTGATATATCGTCGATTATATGCATGCAATGCAACACCCAAGTTTTGATCCTAGCATGTGAAGATTAGACTAAGTCGGTTAACACGTAATTTAGCATACAATTAATGTCAAAGTAGGATTTAGTGCTCAATTACATGTGAAGGCATACAAATGATACAAGAAATAGGGCAAATATAATAAACAAAATTACAATAACGAAAAATATACAATAATTACAATGGGCTTAGCGATTTATGTCAAAAATACCTTTAAAACGGATAATTTGAGAAAAAAGATAAAAGAATGAATTAACGAACATATGATTAGGCGATGATACGACTAATAGTTAATTGTACGTAGACTAATAAACTAGGTCAAGGCAGAACGGAAGTTTAGAGACAGAATTCAACCTAGAACAGGCGCAGCAGGACTGTGCCCTTTGGAAGAGGCGCAGCAGATGCTGCGTCTGTTCCAAGGGTGAGTTCTGGCTGTGAAGCCGGAACTGCAAATCGTTAATGTTAATTGATGATTTTAAGGATTGATTAATATATTTACTCGGATGTAAGTGATTAATAGATTATTTACATGTGATTAACGGTCATGAAAGCGATAAACATGGATGAAACGATTAATATGAATTATTTACATGAGTGAACGATTAATTAGTGACATAGGTGAACTAATTAGGTTAAACATGACAAATTAATGACAAGTTGATGACGAATATGACGATGGACAGATGAAAAATATATCAATGACGAATTCCAGAAACTCAATATGAACAAACTGAATTTTTACAACCCGGATTGAGTTTAATGATGAAAACCCACAAATATTGAATTATAAGGGATTTAAGTCGAATTTTAATGATAAATTATATGTTAGTGAATGATAAATAATATACATGTGAGATGATTATGGTATTATAACAAAGAACTAACGAAAACAAATAAAAACGAATAAAAGTTGACGAATTACAGAGGACGAAGGAAGAAGAAAGGAAGCAGGAACTCCGGCAGCCTCACGAAGAGGCGCAGCAGGCACTGCGCTCCTTCCTTCAAGAGGCGCGCAGCGATTCTTTGTGTCCTTTCTCGACGGTTTGTCTTTGAAACCGTAAAAAGGGTTTTAAACACGGTTTCAGAAATCGGTTTTAAGAGGTGTTTTCGACATAAACCTTACATTAATGGTACAAAAAGGTAAATAACAATAATAAAAGAGAGATTTAGACCCTCAGACTTACATGTTTGACGAAACGAGATGAACTAAGTTTACGATTAGTGATGCTCGACTCGAATGTAACGAAAGTGCCCTCGTAAGAGGAAAACGATTCGACGCGGCTATTCCCATGGTCCATTAACCGACCGTTACATTTTGCAGGCGAGCCTTTGTCCGCAAACATTCAAGTATAGATCCCGAAGTTGCCTCGGGTACATTTTCTTATCATTGGCTGGCGAGCCTTTGTCCGCAAACATTCAAGGACAGATCCCGAAGATGCCTCGGGTACATTTCCTTATCATTGGCTGGCGAGTCTTTGTCCGCAAACATTCAAGGACAGATCCCGAAGATGCCTCGGGTACATTTCCGTATCATTGGCTGTCGAGCCTTTGTCCGCAAACATTCAAGGACAGATCCCGAAGATGCCTCGGGTACATTTCCTTATCATTGGCTGGCAAGCCTTTGTCCGCAACCTTTCAAGGACACATCCCGAAGATGCCTCGGGTACATTTCCTTACAACAGCTGGCGAGTCTTTGTCCGCAAACAACCAAGGACGTATCCGAAGATGCCTCAGGTATGACCCCTTCCTATGGCTGGCGAGCCTTTGTACGTAGTCTAATGGACTTTAAACGACCCGCATGGACAGTCGACAGACTCTAAACTGTTCCCGACGACAGGCCTTTGACTCGTACCCTCGAGTCGCCTTGGCGTCGCCCTTCCCGACGGCAGGTCCTTGGCCCGAATCCTTTCGAGCCGCCTCGACGTCGCTTGGGTCTCCAGGTTGTAATCTTCGATTGACCTGGGGGCTCTACTTTGACTTTTGCCCTTCCCAAGCCTCAGTCAAAGTGGGGGCTCAGAGATACCCAGATCTCGCCGAGACTCCAACAAACACCAGATGATTATCGGACTACAACATGTTTTGGAATCGCGGCGTTTGATCGACAGTTTGTGTACAACTTTACGTCGGAAAACTTAAAACGATTTCGAAAATAAAACATTTCAAAACATTTCAAAAATACCTGGAGTGTTTAATGCATGACGATGGGGTCGCAATGACACTAACTAGAGTCAAAGCCGACACCGGACCAAAAACCGACTCAAAAATTCAAATCCCGACTCCAACAACGAGTCAAACCGAGTCAAAAAAAAAAAAACAAACATTTCAAACCTTCTACCTTAAGTTTTCCCGGATTCATGAATGGTCAAGTACCAAACATGTGACTACAAAACCTAGGATAGAACAAATCATGATTGCGTTTGTTGTGAAAGCGTCAACACAACTCGAAGACCCGCGACGTGGCTCGCGCCTATTTGAGCAGCCCAGGTGGCCACGTCACTCAAAACTCACACAACCACTCATTCTCCTATAAACACCCCTCAAATGCCACCCATTTGAGACTTACACGAGTGTCCGCCCCCTCTTTTCTCCCTTAAAATTCTCGACTCGACTTCTAAAGTCACAATCCGACGCGTATTTACGACCTACCGATCGTAAACACGAGCCTTACACATTGTTTAGTACCGTCATCGTGCATTAAATCACTTGACCGACCACTTTGACCACTACACCATCACTAAACTTTTAAAACACTCTTTTTACTTACCAAAACGGTTTTAAACCGAGTTTTTTCCGATCAAACGAGTTGTTACACTTACGTCGGTCACTCGCCATAACCAAACATGTAAGTATGAGGGTGTAAAAATCCTCCTTTATTATGTTTTCATTTGTTTCATGACTCTAACATGCTAAAACATGCATAACATGAACCAAAATATGGAATAAACGAGCCAAAACTGATTTTTGGTCTGAGGCAGAAGCCCCTTAGGTCGCCAACTGGCTCGCGCCTAAATGGGGTATTCAGACTAAAAATCAACCGTGTTTGTTCTCCTCATTTCCCTTAATCCATTTTTCATATTTGTAATCGGTTTTTACCATTTCAAGTATTTCCGAAACCTTTTTGTTTCATTTCACATGTTTTAACCATAAAACATTTTTCACCCTTGGTTCCTCATACCATGGCGGTTAAATCCGTGTTTCGGTGATAATACTTGGTTAATGACATTTAGAAGGTATTTTAAAGCCTTTTATTTCATTTTCTCACATTTTCAAACAAACATATTAGTCACCAACACAAAATCATCCTTGGTTCTACATACCATGCCGGATTTTAACCCGGGTACGATGACGAGTATCGACTAATTACATTCAAAATGGACTTAAAACAATTAGTCCATAATCACTTTTCAAAACTATTCATGTCAAGTTTGTCAAATCGAACCCGACACCGAATATTATCAAATAATGATGATTATTCGAGTATAGTTCTTCAAATCAACAAATGCGGTCTAAACGACCCTTTCAAAATCAAACCAAGTTCAAATACCCATTTTCAACACGTTTTATAACGTTTTCTAAATAGTTAGGACACGGCATACAACCGTTGGCTAACCCGCGCCTAAACAGGCTCTCCATTTCTCATTTTCAAAACCAGAGGGAGGCCCCTTACACCGCCGGCTGGCTCGCGCCTCTTATAGTCGTCTGGTACAGGGCCTGTTCCCTTCCAGCATTAGTCTAGGACGATCCCGACTCCGGCTAACTCTGATATAGGACGGATCAGATGACTATTCGATTATTCAAAACCATATTTGCAAATTGCGTTACTAAGACAAATGGATCATGTTATGCACCCTAAACCTAATACGGTAAATGGATGTTTAATTTCCGTCTTGCATGCAAATCAACCATTAATCCAACTTGACATCTTATACTTGATACTTGGATTAAATCAACCGATTTAGAAAGCTCTCACATGTTAGGTTTAAATCATTGGATGCGCATTCATACATTTAAACCGTTTTATCAACTTTTGCATTCAACCAACCAAGATCGATCAGTAGAGGCCGCTAAACGCGGGCGGGACTGGGTGTCTGATTAAAGGGCTTCCCAATATGTACCTTCACCTCTTACTCAGAAACTTTGGATAGTGGACGACCTTATCCAGGGCGTACGAGAGTCATTCTAGAGATAGGATGCTAAAGAGGGACGATTTCCTTATCTTTAGTACCTATGTCAAACGCTGCTTTGTGCTTTGATTTGACCGAGGTATAAAGTGGAATTCGAACGGGTTCCAGGCATCCCACAAATTCTTGGTGGCGACTCTGAACATCTCTAATCGTTTTGAGACCCTTATCGAGACGAAACCGACCGATCTAAAACGATCCGGTCGAAAGCATCTTTACGCCGCCGAGCGTGGCTTTCAAAAGACCGCTGCATGTCCACAGATTGGCTTTGCGTGCAGGTGGCCCGTGACTACGGATTTGTAGGTGGCCCAAATCCACAGACCGAGACGTGGCACAGGCCCATAGCCGGATGTAGAAATCCCGTCTATCCTCAAACATTGCCACGAGTACGCTTGTGGGGGTCACTTTGGGCCTCATAGAACGGCACGAAAGATTCTAGAGTGCGGGTTCTATTAGCCCAAGTTGTTCAAAGATGCTCACGTTTTCGTCAATACTTGTGACAAATGCCAACGGGTTGGTAACATATCACGACGGAACGAAATGCCCCAACAACCGATGCTTTATTTGGAGGTTTTCGACGTTTGGGGGATAGACTTCATGGGTCCATTCCCCAAGTCGGATGGGTATCTCTATATCCTATTGGGGGTGGACTATGTTTCAAAATGGGTCGAGGCTATACCAACTAGGAATGATGACGCAAGGACGGTCTCAAGCTTTGTTCACAACAATATCTTCTCAAGGTTTGGCTATCCTAGGGCGTTAATAAGCGATCGGGGGACTCATTTTTGTAATCGGATTTTGGAAGGATTGTTAAAGAAGTACGGGGTCGTGCACAAAGTCTCCACCGCCTACCACCCACAAACCAATGGGCAAGCGGAAGTATCCAATCAGGAGATCAAGAATATCTTACAAAAACAGTGAACCCCGATAGGAAAGATTGGAGTGAAAGGTTAAATGACGCTCTTTGGGCGTACCGCACCGCTTACAAGACACCAATTGGTATGTCCCCGTACCGACTCATTTATGAAAAGGCATGTCATCTTCCTTTGGAAGTGGAGCATAGAGCCTATTGGGCCATCAAATCCTTCAACCAAAGCATAGATGATGCGGGCCTCCATCAGAAGCTTCAACTTCAAGAAATTGAAGAAATACGTCTTGACTCTTATGATAATGCCGCCATATACAAAGAGAAAGCTAGAATATGGCATGATCGAATGATAAGTCGGCGGGTTTTCAAGGAAGGTACCAAGGTTCTTGTTTTTCAAAACCGGTTAAAGTTGTTCTCCGGGAAGCTAAGATCAAGGTGGGTTGGACCGTTCATTGTGAGAAAAGTCCACTCTCATGGAGCGGTCGAAGTTGAGAACCCAAGCACGGGAAAGACAATTAAGGTGAATGGAAAACGACTTAAAGAGTATCATGAAGGCATGGAAGCATAAATCGTTGAACAAGTCAATTTGGAAGACCCCATTTACCAAGCATGATCTTGAGAAGCACTAAGTCGAGCCATCGACGTTAAACATACGGCAACCTTTGTAAATATCCCCTTTTTAGTTTAGAATTTCCCGTTTTTATAGGTAGAATTTAAATTCACGTCATTTATCATTCCGTCATTTACATTCTTGTTAACAAATTGCATTAACATTCATGAAGTTACTAATCCTTCTATGAAGTTTGAAGTTGATTTTTACAACACCTCGGAAAGCGTGCCATTGGTGGAGTGACGGAAATGTGTATAGGGAATTGAATGGGAGCATGTTAAGGGAAAAAGTAAGGAAGAGGTGAAGCTTCTTTAGCTAAATTTTGGTTTAATACCAAAATTTAGCCAACGAAAAAAATGCGAAATCAGGGATTTTGGCAGACTGCCAAACCCCTCGGCAGTCTGCCAAAACCTCGGCAGTCTGCCGTTTTTGCTACAGTGTGGGTTTGCTCCAAACTTAACCACGGAAACAATCCCCTTTATCCCTCATTTCAGATTTTTCGAAGAACAACAAATACCCTTACCCTAATTCTTCTCCTATTTCCACCCAAAATCACTCAAAATTCCTCCCAACATTCATCAAATCTTCAATCCTTCAATCTTTTGGCCACAATCCTTCCATCACAAACACAAAATACCTTTGATTCCACCAAAAATCAGAATTTTTCCCCAAATTTTTGAAGAACCTTAACTTTCAAGACTTCAAATTTCAAGCTAAAGGAATGGAATTCAAGGGTCCAAGTCGGGTTTTTGAGCAACTAGGAGCAACAAGGAGCATTATTTTGTGGAATTCGGGGAGGTATAACTACCAAACTCAACTTTCATATTTCTTGCTCTCTTTTAATCCGAATTAGTCTTGTTTTAGTGAATTAGTTGGATTAGTTGTTGTCTCTTGATGCTATAGTTGTTGTTGGTGGTAAAATTTTCTGGGTGAAGCAAGACAAACACCAAACACAAGCTTTTGAAAACCTTCTTGAGCTAGTGCACACCAAGTGTTTGGTGAATTATCCCAAAGAGTGAAAAATTTTTGAGTGCCATATTTTGTGTTGTTTGTGTTGTATCAACTTTATTGTAGGTACAAGAATGTCAAGCTTAAACCCATTCCGAAGGCCATCTAAGAAAAGGGTTGTAGAGGAGACCAAAAATGTGGAGGAACCAATTTTTACCGAGGAGGAAGGGTTAGATGCCAACCAAACAAAAATCTTTCAAAAACTCGGCCTACACCAAAAACAACCAATCAAAACCACCCGTTTCCTTGCCCCCCACACCCTAAATGCCCTAGGCATGGGCACCCTAACCCGGGATATGCTTGCTAAGGTGGGCCTAGAAGCATACTTTGATAATGAGTTATGGGATTACACCTACACCTCCTACACCCGAGAGTTCCTTTCTACCTTGACGGAGTGTAAAGTGGCGGAGGGAAGAGAGAAAAAAAATCCGGTTTAGAATGAATGGAAAGTGGCACACCCTTACCCATACTCAAGTGAGGGAGGTCTTGTCCATTTCAAAAACCCCATCTCCCATTCTCATGCTCGGGCATAGGAGTGATGCGGCTTGGACTGAGATTGTGGGAACCAAAAATGCTAAACATGATAACATGATCTCTTATTGCACCAACCCCATGGTGCAACTCCTTACCCGCTTCATAACCACCATCTTCTATGCCATAGGAGAGCCCACTAAGGTCAACTCAAAGATCTGAGCTACCATGTGGACCATGCTCCCGGAGGGAGTCGGAGTGCCCGATTGGGTACAACTTTTTATTGATGCATGCATGGTTCACAAGACCAAAAGTTCGGGAGGGAGCATCAATTGTGGGGTGGCAATCACATTCTTTGTTACACACTTTGAGGGGGACATTGATGAATCCCAAGACATCTTCAAGACTAAAGGTCTTCCCTTGTACAATGACGTTGTTCTTGAGGAGTGCAAGATGTTTAAGAAAGTGAGGGAAACCCCCCTTAAAGGGTATTGGTTGGGTCCCGGCAAGCAAAAGTACTTGAGGCTTCCTAGGCCTAAAAACTCTCCTTTGCCAAGTGGTACCCATGGTAGGAACTTCTATTTTCGTATGGATATATCAGACTTTGACTCCGATGAGGAAGAAGAGGAGGCACCACATGACCCTCCCGTGGACATGGACACCCCTATGTATGAAGCGGGAGAAGGCTCTCATGACCCGATTGCTCCTTGGCAACAAAATATGTACGAATATTTCAAATAGACAAGAGAGGTTTTCACTACCATAAGTGGGTGTGTGGAGAATCTTCATTCTTGGCAACAACAACAAACGCCAAGATTGGAGAATCTAGATCAATAGAGAAGTGTGGTTGATGATAGAGGGAAGTTGATAGAGGAGGCCGCAACGAATCAAACGACCTTGATGAGGGAAATGATTGCTAACCAAGAGGCTAACCGTCGTTGGCAACAACAACTTGACCAAACAATGACGGCCAATGCAAACATGTGGAAAGAGCAAAATGAGTGGAGAGGCCAAATGGACCACCAATTTGGGGTCCAAAATGAAAGATATCAAGAGTATATCCAAGATTCATACTACGATGCAAGGACCCAAGAGGACACACTTGGGATAGTTAGTAGACTATTTGGCATGTCTCTTAACCCTACAATCCCACCCTCCATCACCCAAGAACATGTGGACCAAAACTATGCCCGGGCCACAAGAGAAAGAGAAAGAAGATGGAAGGACCAAGGCACCGATGATCAAGGGGGTGCCTCGGGTTCTCATTTTTGAAGAAAAGTTTTGTGACCTCCTCCACATTGAGGACAATGTGGAATGTAAGTGTGGGGGAGGAATATGAATTGTAATATATGTAAACTTCTTGTTGTTTAATGCAAAAAAAAAAAACAAAAAAAAAAAATTGAAAATTCCGGCTAGGTGAAAACTCACAAGGGTGGGCACCTAGGCAAGATTGGAAAAGGTGGCCAAGGATGGAATGAAAACCCGAAAGGGCATTTCGGGCAAAATGAAGAATCGAGTTGCGAGCTACCGATGAGAGAAAAGGAAAAAAGCTAAGGTGAAAACCCGAAAGGGCACCTTAGGCAAAATGAGGGATTTTCAAACAAACAAATCGAAAAATTAAAAAATGGAACACCAAAAAGATGGAGGGATAAGAAGTGAGCAATAAGGAGGCTCTTGGAAGGAGGTTAGATTTAGGATTTAATTTCTTTTTGAGTCAAAGAAAATTATTTCAAATTGGTGGTTTTTCATGTTGGCTACTAGGTTGTTGATCTTTATTGGTGTTTGGCCAACTTAGTAGCATAACTTGCATTGCTTGGAGTGATAAGGGGGTGATATAAGGGGAGTATGAATGGTTTGGAGGATTGTGTAGGTCACTTTGCTATTGCCTTGGGATAAGGCAAGGGTGACCATTACTTCTTTGGAGAGACAAGAAGGGTGGTTTTGAGTGATGGGTCGGAGTGGAGTCGTGTCATGTCGTGTCTTGTTAAGAGGGATGATATAAGGAGGGGGAGTGAGTGAAGAGAGAGTGTCAAAAACCTTGAGTATAGATTTTCCCTTTAAATTGGTGGTTGTTCAAGAGGGGGATATAAGAAGGAAGAGGTGAGGGAAGAGTGATCATTCAATCCCGCACCGCTTATGGACTTGCCAAACGCCTTCCTTGAGTTTTACTCGGGACGAGCAAAAGTCCAAGTGTGGGGGAGTTTGATAGAGTCAAAAAGTGTCGAGTCACTAGGGCCTTCTTAGGCCAAGTATGTTTTTAATTAAGGGTCATTTTGTCGGAATAAAGAGTTAATCTTCCCGTCCCGATGATTGTCATAACTAATGCATTTTGATTCATGTGTGGAGCCTTTGTATGAGGAGAGAACCCGGAATCCCGAGCACGAAACTCTAGCCCCACTAGTAGATAAGCAATCACGCGGAGGCGACCTTACATGAACCAGTTGCGGAGCCGACATCCCTTGATAGGAAGCATGAAGGCTAAGTAGTGGAGAACTCGTGTTGAGGAAGTGAAGAAATAATTCGCATTCAGGCATTTTGGCAGACTGCCACCAGCCACAGCAGTCTGCCACGGCAGTCTGCCATTCAGCCGGCAGTCTGCCGATGTGCTGTACTCGTGACTTTTGTTTAGCCCGTTGGCTTAAATGAAGCCCAAATTTCCGTATTACCCTAGAATTTCGTGCAGCCCTATAAATAGTTCACATTTTGGAGACCTAAATCTGATCTTGTTTGGCAATAATTCAAAGAGGCTTGTGTGTTAAGAAAACTTGGAACTTTAGGAAGAAAATTGTAATCTTTGGGTTTGGATGTTAATCTTTCTTTATTTTGTGGGTTGTAACAAGATTATGGAAGGCTAAATCCTTCTTTGCTTGGTGTAATTCATCCAAAGTCTCCAACTTTGGTATTGTAAGACTCTTTTAATCTCTTTTTATCTATCCATTGATCTTTTCTTATGCTTAATGTCTTATGTTGAATGAGTTTTTGTTTGGGTTGGCCATCCATGCTTGTTATTTGTTCAACTATTGCAAATTCTAGAGAAATTGTTTAATCTATCTAGGATTGCCTGGAGCAAGCTTGTTGTATGTTGATTTGGTTTAAAGGATTCATGCAATAAGTAGGAAATTTCATGTCTTTTCTCATTTGTATAGTTTAATCTTGTGAGAATTGATCCTAGCCTCTTATCTTGGCATAATTCTTAAAGCTCATGTTTGATTTGCACTCATGGTTTAATGAATTGTTGATTAAACTTGAAAAATATACATGGATGGTTTAATTTGTGTATGTTAGCATCTTGACTAGAGAGTATTGGGTGGATAATAAGAAGAGAGTTACAAAAGAGTCAAACTTTATCATTGTTGGTTACTAAGGAAGGATTACATCAAGTCCTCTTAAATATTGAATTTTCTTGTTCACCAAGTGTTTGTTAAATTGTTTGTTAGACAAGATTGCAACTTTACTTTGTTTTCATGTCACCAATCAACTCAAAAACCCCCCTTTGTCTATGTTCATCTATTGTTTGTCATTGTTGATAACCATTGTTTGTGTATACACTAGCCATTAGTATTCAATAGTTTACAATTCAAGTTTTTAGTCTTAAATCCCTTCTCTTGGGTTCGACCCTTACTTCCCTTTACTACTATTCTTAATTGCATAGTGTAGAGTTGAGTTTGGCTTATAAATTGTTAATTTGATAGGTTAATTCTAATATTTTACGACACCTAGTTTTACCGAGTCAATCATCTTTGGGTTTCTTTAAACAATCATTGGATGCTTCAATTTGCTAAACAATTTAACTAAGAAGCAAACAATTAAATGACAATGAAACTTGGCATCATCAACCAAGTGTATTCTAACAAATTCCCCCTTTGATGATGGCAAGTTTTAATGCGCGAAAGTGGCAATTTGCCCCCTTAACATTGTTCAATGGTGAAATTAGGCCCCTTAACTTTCAATTGTAGCAATTAAGCCTCATAACTTTAACAAAAAGTGAAATTCAACCCCGATTTTTATTTTTCACTTAAATTTCAACAAAAATTCATTTTATATTTATATTACACAACTAATAATACATAAAAATTACTAATTTTAACCTTATTAATTTATATAAGTTTAGTTATTCATCTAAAGAATAATTTTACATTCATTTATAATAAACAAAATAAAATATGATAAAATTTTATGAACTATTATTACATTTAGAATAAATTGTCTAAAATTGTAAAATTATAAAAAAAAACTCGCTATTACAATTATAGATTGTATAAAATTTATAAGGTTATAAAATTAGATTTTATATATGATTAATTGGTTGTAAAAATGAATTTTGGTGGAATTTCATGAAAACTCAAACAATGGGGTTTAATTTCACTTTTGACTAAAGTTAAGGGGCTTGATTTCTACAATTGAAACATAAGGGGCCTAATTTTACCATTGAACAAAGTTAAGGGGGTAAATTGTCACTCTAGCGTTTTAAATATGTGTTTAGTTCCCCCTAAACCCATGGTGAGTCGGTCTTTGAACCAAATAATAAGGGGCATCAAATAAACATGATCAAGGTGAATGGGGGTCAACATGCATGGTCTAAGTAAAACATCTAATCATGATAGCTAAGACATTTCCACGGTGAACGTTAGCCTAAGAGTTGTTAGTTAACACATAAACACACAATTTAACTACTTCCCCTCTTGACATCATCAAGAGAAAGACATAAACATGTTCAAGTAGTACATAATTAAACCAAAGGTAAATGTTCGAAATAAGAGAGAAAAACAGTCCATGATTTGCATAAGAGTTAAAAACAAAGAGCCAAAATGTTAGGAGGGTAAGGTTAGGCACGAATGCCTTATTCATCATCGAGAGCATCTCCTCCAAGAGCTTGCACACGTTCAATGAGATCTTCATTAATGGTTTTGAGCTCAGGAACTTCTTCCCTAAGGGTCTCATAGTCGACAACCAACTTGGACACCATGTTCACAAGCTTGTCCAACTTTGCATTTACTGCACCCATTTCAATAGTTGAGCCAACTGTTGCACCAGACTTAACCATACCCAAGTACTTCCGAACCAACTTCCCATTGCTAATAGCCAAAGTCATTTGAGAAAGTAAACCCATGGTCATTTCATCACTCAACTTCTCAATACCAGGGCTACCTTTCAAGACTAGCTTCCTTTTCATAAAAATAATGGACAACCACATACCATAGGGAATCACAGTTTTCTTGTCAAATTTCCCTTTTTGAAGGTCGGGGGCTGTCTCATTGATACAGTGAAGGATGAGTTGGGGAAGGTTGATGGGACGGCGTTTGAGAATATGGTGGAGAAGAAGCATCTCAAGGAGAGAGCATATTCCCCTACTATTGTTGCTTGGTAAGATGGCTCGGTGAACAAGGTTAAAGGTGAAACGGTCGGGGGCACGAAGTTCATGAGCATAAATGATAGTTGGCCCATTGTCATTATCGGGTCGAAGGGTTCTCACAACCTCACTAGCCATAGCTTCATCAATATCACCCCAAGTACTCTTAGGGAAGGAGGTAAGACCAACGGCTTCAACCTCAAGGTAGGAGGCAAGTTGGTCAATGGTCAAGACAAAGGGTTTTTATTAATGAATGCCGAGAGAGTTCCTGATGCAACATCAGCCTTGACTGTTGCATAGAACTGAATTACCTCCGACATGTAAACCGGAGAGTATTTGTCGAGGAGATTAAACCAACCTTGACCAAAAACAGCAGCTTTGAAGAATGCAAAAGCTGGAGAAGAGTCATACCATGATTTTTTGTATCGCCTTCTGCTATGGAAGCAACATGCAAGCATCCCTTGACATAGCTTGAGAGTGTCATCCGGAAGGTCGAGAGTATTTAGGTGAGCAAGGACATCATTTTTGAATGCATCATCATGAATGGTTGCCATCAAAACTCCGTGCAAGTGTTGAGAGGAGTTTTATTCTCAATAATATCCTCATCATCCGGTTCTACCACCACCTCCATTTTCTTCGGGTACCTCGGTTTTTTGGCCACCTTGGGGTTTGATCCCCTCTTTCTTTTGGTAACGTTTTTACGCTTTGTCTTTGTTTTGGTAGGAGTTCTAATGATAATGTCATCATCATCATCACCAAACAGTTCGATGATTTTTATTTGAGATTTGGTTTTGGGGGTTTTGGTGGAGAGAGGATCAAATTCATCAAATACCTTGTCTTTATTGTTGGGTTCAACAATATTTTCATTGTTGGGGATGAACTCTTCTTCATGCATGACTTTATTTTCGGGATTTTCAACCGGAGAACCGATTTTTTCAGCATCATCATTATTTTTCTCACCTACTGTTTCCTTCTCCTTTTCAAACACATCCTCCTTTTCCGTTTCTTCATCCTTGTTACTCGATTTTTCTTTCTCATTTACATCATCATCCTCGATCTTTTTTTCCACTTCAACAACAACTTCTTTTTCACTTTCTTTTCCTTTTTCTGATTCTTTTTGTTTCTCAACAACATCATCTCCATCCTCATTTTCATTTTCTTTTTCAACAACCACATCCTCTTCAATAATATCTTCTACAATCACATTTTCTTTGTTGATTTCACTTGCCATTTGATTAAGTGTGGGCTCATCTTCCTCGGAATCAACATCAATATTTGAATCCAACATCATAGAGATTGGGGGACTCCTTTTTAATCCACCACGACCTCCTCTACCACGACCTCTTCCCTTTGTAGCCATGGATTTCGTTCGTGCAACACCGGGCTTGACTGTTGGAGGCTTGGTAGGGAATGGGTTGGGTTTATCGGATTTGTCGATGTTTGCAGCGAATTTTGTGGCCATTTTTTGCTTGGCAATGAACTTTGGGTTGAAGGAGTTTTGAAGATTTTGGACTGCTCTATTGAATGATTTTTTGGGAGCCATTTGAGGGTTGTTGGAGTTGACGATTTTAGGGAAATGAAAGAGGTTGAGTTTCTTTGAATTTTGAATTGAAGTTTGTGGGTAAATGGGAAAGTGTGGATATTGCATGGGGGTTTAAGAGATGGACGGTTGGGTTAATGAGGGAGTGGTTAATAAGTGAGGTAGAGTGTAAATGTGGGAAATGATGGTGTAGGAAACGGCTATAGGTGGGATTTGCTTGATTTGACATAATGTTATTGTGAGGCTCAATGCAACAATTCAAATGCAAAATGTGAAGTTTTAATGCAATTTTTTCGGTCCATTTGGCATATGATAAATTTTGACATTTTTAAACTTGATAACATGTACATCCTTTTTCTCTAGTCAATCATGTAGGAAAATAATTTTAATTCGTGTTACATGTCGCCTAACAAACCAATTTCCAACCGAAGTTTTACGAATTGTTCCCTTTCTAACGGTTTTGTAAAAATGTCCGCAATTTGATTTTCTGTTCTACAAAAGGTTAGACATATATTTCCTTTTTTGACTTGATCACGTAAAAAATGATGCCTTATATCAATGTGTTTCGTCCTAAAATGTTGTATTGGATTTTTCGAGATGTTAATTGCGCTAGTATTATCACAAAATATGGGAGTGGTTTCGAAAATAAGACCATAATCACGCAATTGTTATAGTACCCAAAGAATTTGAGCACAACAAAAAGCGGCACTTACATACTCACTTTCGGCCGTGGATAGAGCAACGGTATTTTGCTTCTTGGATGCCCATGAAATGAGGCACGGTCCTAAGAAGGTAGCAATACCCGAGGTGCTTTTCCTATCCAACGAGCTCTCCGCATAATCTGCATCCGAAAATCCTACCAGATCAATGTCATAATGAGTTGGGTACCAAAGGTATAAACCTTGCGTTCGAATCAAATACCTAAAAATCCGTTTAACGGCTTTGAAATGTGATTCCTCAGGATTTGATTGGAAACGAGCATATACACACACACTAAATTGTATGTCGGGTCGACTAGCGGTTAAATAAAGCAATGAACCGATCTTACCTCGATAAACCTTTTCACTAACACTCTTACCATTTTCGTCTTTGTCAAGACTAAGCTTTGAGATCATTGGTGTAGGCATAGGATTCGAATTAGTCAACCCAAACTTACTTATCATTTCCTTTAAGTAATTTTGTTGGTTAATCATGGTTCCTTTCTCACTTTGCTTGATTTGAAGACCAAGGAAGAATCCAAGCTCTCCCATCATACTCATTTCAAACTCAAAAGTCATTAGATCCGAAAAGTACTTATAAAGGACATTATTTGTTGCACCAAAAATTATGTCATCGACATACACTTGCACAAGCAACAATTCCTCTGACTGTGACTTGATAAACAATGTTTTATCAATCGAACCACGTAGAAAACCATTTTCTAACAAAAACTTTGAAAGCCTATCATACCCAGCACTGGGAGCCTGTTTTAAACCGTAAAGTGCTTTATCAAGTTTGAAAACGTGGTTAGGGAACTCATTGTTTATGAAACCCGGAGGTTGTTCGACAAAAGCTTCTTCCTCAAGATAGCCATTTAGGAAAGCGGTTTTAACATCCATTTGAAAACGTTTTATGCCGAGGTGAGACGCAAAAGCTATTAGCATTTGTATGGCCTCAAGCCTAGCTACCGGTGCAAAGGTTTCATCATAATCAATTCCTTATTGTTGATTAAACCCTTGAACCACTAGTCTAGCTTTATTCCTTACAATTTCTCCAACATCATCGAGCTTATTGCGAAAGACCCATCTCATACAATTACAGTACGTTGAGATGGTCTAGAGACCGGATGTCATACCTTATTCCTTTTAAATTACTCCAATTTCTCTTACATAGTCGTCACCCAATATTCATCCATTAGTGCCATTGTGATATTAATGGGTTCAATTTGTGATATGAATGCATCAAAAGCACAAAAGTTTTGGAGCAAAGATCTGGTTTTGATTCCAGAGGATAGGTCACTGGTTAGGTTTGATAAAGGGTGGGAACTTTGATGTTTCCATTTCTTTGGAACGAAAGTGTTGGAGGCCTCGTTTGCTTCATTTGGTTCTGATGCAACAGTTGATGTGACTATTGCATGGGGAATATTTTGTGAGGGTGTTTGTGGATTGGTTTCAGTTTGGTTAGTGAGTAGTTCACTGTAGTCCTCACTCCCCCTGGATGAGCTAGCTCCATCTTGAGATGAGGGAGGGTTAGTTCCCCCTGAATTTGGCCAGCCTCCTCAAGCAACAGTGGCTCCAACTGTTGCTCAGCCTCTTCCACTAATTGATCCATGTCATGTCGTATCATTCCAATTTCAAAGTCATCGTCTTCTTCATCATCCTCTTAATCATTGACTTGTTTATTTGAAACAAAGAGACTAGATTAGTCAAATATTACATGAACGCTTTCCTCCATTTTCATGGTTCTCTTTTTATACACTTTGTAAGCTTTACTATGATCGGAATAACCAACGAAAACTCCTTCATCACTACGAGCATCAAATTTGCCTAGGTTGTATTTTCCATTATTGTGCACAAAGCATTTACTATCAAAGTAATTTTAAATGTGAGATGTTGGGTTTTCTTCCTCGTAGTAATTCATAAGGGGTTTTCTCAATGATTTTTCTAATCATGACACGATTATAGATGTAACAAGATGTGTTAACGGATTCGGCCCAGAAGTTCCTTGGTACTTTAGAGCTAATGAGCATGGTCCTAGCCATATTTTCAAGAGTTCGGTTTATTCGTTCCACAACCCATTTTGTTGAGGGGTTCCTGCGGCCGAAAAGTTATGGCTAATACCGTGTTCATTATAATAAGATTCAAATGACAAGTTCTCAAATTGGGTTCCATGGTCGGATCTCAAAGAGACAAGTTTATAACCAAATTTGTTTTGGACTTTTTTAACCCAAATTAAGAATTCATCAAAGGTTTAATCTTTAGAGCTTAAGAAAAGAAGCCAAACATATCTTGTAAAGTCATCTACAATGACACAAATATAGGGACTTTCACCTCTACTAACAATACGCATGGGTCCACATAAGTCTATGTGATTGAGTTCAAGAGGCAAGGAAGTGCTAACGACCTTTTTGGATTTAAAGGAGCATTTTACTTGTTTACCTTTAACACAATCGTTACAAAGTGATTTAAACTCAAATTTGATGTTAGGAAAGCCATCTACTAGATCAAGTCTCTTGAGGGTATTCAGTGTTTTAGCATTAACATGACCAAGTCGTTTATGCCAAAGCCAAGGGTCATTCTTTTGAATACTCATGCATGATAATGTTTGACCCGACAATGAATATAGGTTAGTCATGTAAACATCCTTGACACGTTTTCCTTCAAGAATAAGTTATCTAGTCTTTCCATTAATTATTCTACATTCACTAGCAAGAAATTCAACGATGTTACCTCGATCACACAATTGTGATATGCTTAGAAGATTGTGTTTCAAACCTTTGACAAGCAACACTTTGTCGACATATAGTGACTTTGACTTACCAACTTTTCCAATAGCAATGATTTCACCTCGTTTGTTGTCACCAAAACTCACCATGCCACCATCGTAGGCTTCTAGCGAAAGGAATTGACTTTCATCTCCTGTCATGTGACGAGAGCATCCACTGTCTAAGTGTAATACCCCAATACTCCAAGTGTCTTACCAGGACCACTTAAAGCATGAGAATGCTACCATCTCGGTTACCCGAGGCAATGTATATCAAATAAACCATAAAGAAACATACTTTAATAATTAAGTTTAAAGTGATACAAAACCAAATACCAAAACTGATAAAGTATAATACAAATGTTCTCAAAACTGTCAAACCAACAAATCAAAATAAAAGAATATTCGACACAGCGGAAGACTTCTAAAACAGCTCGTGATGACTCAATCCAGCTATCCCATGCGCATCAACTCATACCTGCTCAATAACTGCTCACCATCCCCGAATGGATCACCAAAGTTTTTAAAACATTTAAACGGGGTCAGTACTGATTACACGAAAAAAACAGCTGCAATAAAATAACATTACAATCCAATCCAACCAACCACACTCCGTCACATCACCACACACCTGACTACACACTAAAGTGTGTAGTCCTACCAGAATACTCATCGCAACAAGTATTCCACACCACTAGTGGGGGAACCGCGACCATTCCCACCTAAGTACCGCTCATCTCATCCGAGCAATAAACCCAAGTTCCTAAATGTGCACATCCCTTCTATGGCGGGTTCCACAGAAGGCGAATCAATGGCGTGAAGCCACTCCCGCAAGTGACTCCACTCAGCCGAGGACGCACCTCGCAAACCACAGACGATATACAATAATCACATTATACTACCAACCATGACCAATTCCAAAACCAATTCCAATATGATATACAATAACACAATCAACAACAACAATAAAACCATGTAATCAATACTGAGTAGGGAAACCCTACCTGAAATAGCAATCACACGAGACCGTCAAGCAGCTAATCAAAACTTCTCCTCTACGAATCCTCCTCCTATAACATGCATTCATACCATTACTACCAACACCACACAAAACACCCAAAATCCCCAACATTAACCAATTAGGGTTTTAATCAAACTCAACAAAACGCTATAAAAATTATACAAGGAACTGACCCTTGACGCGACGATCGCAACGGTATGACGAATAAGACAATCCGACGATCCTAGCCTTGGGATTTGCTAACAATGCGAGAGATGCGATCAACGTAACTCTTGTTCTTCTCTTGAAAGGTTTTTAGAATGATAAAAGTATGTAAGAAATAATGACGGAAGCCTTTTATATTAATCTCGCGTTATTAACAAAACCCGGCTAAAAAATCCCGTAAGACACACTTAATCAATCGAGTAAGTGACTTACTCGATCGAGTGCCCCTTACTCGATCGAGTGTCACACTTACTCGATCGAGTGTCATACTTACTCGATCGAGTACCCATCAGGTCAGCTACTATTTTGCGTAAAAAGCTACTTACTCGACAGAATAAGTCCCACTCGATAGAGTACCCACAGACATAGAAAACCGTAGTATTACACTAAGTACCAATTGCTGCTACCTCTCGCTAATACCTATAAGAAATCAAACGTTTAGTTTAGGAACCCAAACAAGCTTGGGTTCCTTCTTGACAACGACTTTATTGACTTCTTCCTTTTTAATCCAAACTTGTTTAGCAACTTTAGTGCTTCTTTCTAAATCAAGGACTCTCTTTTCACAACTATTAAACTCATGACCAGTTTTACCACAGTAATTGTAAACGATGTACTTGGGAAGGCCAGGATACTTTCTTCTTCAAAAATCAGTTTTGCTTGGGTCCTGATTTCGAGTGCAACAGTGCGTGTTACTGTTGCATTTGAAACCAAGTCCAGCATTTTTTGCACTGTTTTAATATTCTTGTGACTGTTTTAGAAGAAATTCCAAAACATTCTGACTTCCTTCCCATTTTAGGTAAAACATCTTAGCCTCATCTAGCTCTTTGGTTAATCTTTCAATTTTAGCAAGATGATTAAGATTTAGTTGACCTACTTTGTCGAAAGTGTGTTTAGCATGTCTTACTTCATCACTAAGCAGTAAGCCAATTTGCTCAAGTTGCTTGTTATCTCTTTTACACAAAGTGAGGTCAACTAGCAGAGAGTCATGTTCCTTAGTTAGTGAAGACACATGTTTTGTGAGACTCTAAATTTCATTTTAAACTCAGATGCAACAGTTGCATCATCTGTTGCATGGGTTTGTTCAGCCTTTTTCAGAGTTTCAATTTGAACAAGGAGGTCATCGTTTGATTTTTGCACTCGATCTAAAGCGCTTTTGACATGACTTGACTCGTCGTTCAACATTTCAGCAATTTCGACAATATCACCTTTTTCCCTTTCACATGTTGATAGATCAATCAAAAGTTGGTCAGGTTCTTTTGTTAGTGAGGACACAGTTTTGACGAGGGACTCATCTTTTTTGTTAGACACAGATGCAACATTGCAGTGCTCTGTTGCATGCATTTCATCAACCCTTTTAGCAAGAAACAAATTATGTTTTCGGAGCTTTTTAATCTCCTTTTCAAGACTCAATGATGAACTAGGTTGATCAACCTCATTTAGACATTCTTTCAAACCAACATTTTCTTCGGCTATGCCTTCAATTTCAGTTTGCATAGCCTCTAATTTATTATTTTGGATACGACACTTGTCAATGAATTGTTCTAGGAGGAGACAAACTTTGTCCTTAGAGAAAGATCAAACCTTTTTCTTGAGCTTATTTACCTCATTGTCTGAATCTGAATCTGAGTCCACGGAGTGAGCCATAAGACATTTGACATTTTCTTTCTTTGTTGACTTTGGAACATCATTGTTTGATTGAGAAGAGATGCACATTTTGGCGTCCAATTCTTCCTCAAGGACATCGTCCTCCTCGGAATCGGACATTCCCCAAATGGCTGTCATTACTTTGCTTTTGTACTCTCTCTTAGCAAACTCACGCTTTTCTTTGGATTTAATGTCGTTCCACTTTGGGCATTCTTTGATTTAGTGACCTTTGTCACCACATTTGAAGCAACCAACAGTGGAACTAGACTTCCTCTTTGCAAAGCGTCGTTTGCTAGTATAGTTATTGAACCTTTGTGAGCTTCGACCATTAATCATGCCAACAGTGTTTTTAGTGAACATTGCAAACTCGTCATCTTAATCCTCCTCATCACTTGAGAGAGCATTGAGAGCGAGTCCTTTCCCTTTAGAGATTTCGCCAGAGTGCTTCATGAGAGTTAACTCATGAGCCATGAGTGAGCCCATAAGTTCATTAAGGGATTGCAAAGAAAGGTCTTTACCTTCCTCAATAGCTGTAACCTTCGGTTGCCATTTTTCAGATAGGCTACGAAGGATTTTACGGACTAAATCCTCGGATTCGAAATTTCTACCTAGACTCTTGAGATCATTAACAATACTAGAGAAGCGTGAAGACAAACTATTAATTGAATCATCTCTTCCCATGTTGAACATCTCATATTGTTGCATGAGAAGATCAACACGGTACTTTTTGACTTGTGACGTTCCCACATAAGCAAGGCTTAGGGTGTTCCAAATTTCCTTGGCCGAGTTGCATCCGGATATCCGGTTAATCTCTTGTTCACCGATGTCATATTGAAAGATGGACATGGCTTTAGAGTTTTTCTCGACTTTCCTATAATCGGCCTCGACATATTTATCCTCACTTTTTAGGGTACTAGTGCAATTGGCATTAGTCACCTCGATTTTGAGGGGACCCTTTTGAATGATCAACCAACACTCATAGTCCGCACTTTTGACATAATGCTCCATGCGGTGTTTCCACCAAGCATAGTTTTCTCCCTTAAAGATGGGATACTTAGTGTGTTTGAATCGTCCATAACTATGGGATCAACTCTTTGGTTTTAACCAATATCAAGAGCACGAGGCTCTGATACCAATTAAAGACTTAACAACGATAAACACCTAAAGAGGAGGGGGGGGGGGAATTAGGTGTACCTTTTAAAAATTCTCTTTTACTTGGTTAGAGGCTAACACAAGTAAGATCTATTAAGTACTAGTTTGAGAAATTTAATGGATTGTAAGTTCACAAATGGTATAGCAGGTCTATGCAACAGTATGAGTGACTGTTGCACAGCACTGACAGGGAGATTGTTGAATAAAAGAGGAATGATAAGAGAACGTAAAAGTAAATAAACAAACAAGATGATGTTTAAAAATTGGTTCAGCTCCTACTGTCGAGCCTACGTCCAACCGTTATTTTATTGCTTGTTTATAAATTTATTCAAACTTAACTAAACCATTACAATGAAAATAACTCGCCAACCTACTCCGGTTGCAATTCCTTAAAGCTACTCCGCTTCAAGACTTTCCCTTGCTTAAAGCTACTCCGCTGACTTTAAGTTCTATCCCATAGGTTTACAAAGTCATAATCTCAGTGGTTCACTTAAGAACATGGAGATTACAATTAAGACCTAAATACGAGAATCATTGAATATATTCTTTTATACAACAGTGAAGCGAACTGATATTTGGAGATTTTATAGCTTTGAAAAACAATTGAAGACTTTTGAAAACAGAAAACGTTTTTGCAAATGATTGAAGAACAAAGGTTAAATGCTGAAAAGATTTGTAAAGTGTTTTACAATGAATGCTCTTTAAAAGTCTTGCAATAAATGATAAAATGGAATGGCTATTTATAGAGGGAAGAAGTGTGTAAGAGAAGGATCTTAACACTTCTTCACTCTAATGTTCATGGGTTTGTAAGATGTATTATCATTTAAAAATATAGAAGAACAATCAGATTTGTGAGGCTCAAGGTGGCTGCATATTTTCTAGGCAAGGAGTGTTTCCCATAAATTATGGGAACTCACAATTTCGCCAAAAATGAAAAAAGCAAAAGACCTATTTTTAGCATGAAAAACCACTTGCATTAATAAGATTGGTATCTTTAATTTAACTTGCAAGCATATTTTTTTTGTTCTATTTGTTCTTCAGATTTGAAAAATGATATTCCTTTTGAACACAATAAAGCGTTTTAAAGGTTTTGAACACTTGTGAATTTTTCCAAAAATTCTCCATACGTTAGTACCAGAAACCATGGTGCAACAGTCACAAGAACTGTTGCATGATTTTGCAATCACTAATGCTTAAAGAGGATATGTTTAACTACCTCGTTTACAACATTCATTCTAGGCAATGGGCATGTTTGACTTGTCTTTCATCTTGATCATCTTTGAGCTTCTTTGAACAATCATTGGATTCTTCAATTTGCTAAACAATTTAATTAAGAAGCAAACAATTAAATGACAATGAAACTTGGCATCATCAATCAAGTATGTTCTAGCAGTTAAGCAAGATCAACTGATAATAATTTGGCTTTAAATTAACCTCTTAGTTAGTGTCACTATTTGTAAAAAGAAAAAGTTAGTGTCACTATAATGTTTGACTGCTCACTCGCTCAATCAGCCATTGTAATACGGATTATTGTCTAATGCCTATATTGGTTGGTAATTAACAATCACTTGTAACTTACCGACCGTGGTCGGCCAGGAATCATTGTTATCGACTGAAGTTCCTTTATGTAGATATTAAGTTCTTGAGGGCATAAGTGATGGGGATATAATATAATAATACAGAAACCACAAAATTGTTTTCCCGCCTAAACTCTACGCTTCACACAAAACCCAATTTTACCAATCAGCCATTGTAATACGGATTATTGTCTAAACCTAATATTAATCATAAATTTCCCTAAATAATATGACTCCATAACAAAATAAAATATCTCACTAGAAATTAGTTAACAACCCACATAATTCGCATATTTTTTGGCTACGGTGACGGTGAAAATCACAGTAAATATTTTTTTAAGAGTTGACTATAAATCGTAATGGTTGTTTTCATATAGTTTTAATATAATTTTTACAAAGAAACAACATAAAAACCATATATGCTCTTATATATGTTATATATGATCATCTAGCATTTAATTAATTTAATACGCAATACTTTAGTCATATCATTCTTATACTCGTATATCAACAGGTCTTTTTCGTCTTAAGTTTACGACAAATAAAATATGATCTATTTACAATAAAATATGACTATTTTTTTGATAAAAAAGTTATCAGAACAACAATTTTAGCCGTAACTTTAGTTACAACATTTTGTCGTTAAATGTCACTTTTTATTAGAAAATGGCGACATTTTTCCCGTCTTAAACTTAATACAGAAAAAGGCCCGTCTTAAATGAGAATTTATGCTCCTATATAGTGATTGTTTTTTTGTGTGTGTGTTAACAAGCAGTATTCCCCTACCGACAGCCATGGCAATTTCCCTGACACAACTTTGTCGTCGATATAGCGTAATTACAAATATGAATACTCATAGTCTTAAGATCTTATGGTGTGAAGGAAAAATGAATCGGAAAGATTTTAAGCGTAATATAATTGTAATTTTTAACATTCTTTATATACTCATTGAAGCTATTATTAAATCAATAAAAATAGCAATATGATTTTTTGTATTGGTAAGATTGTAAAGCATACATATAACCAATATTATACTAAGATAATGTTGGTAAGAAAATTTAAACAAATATTAGTAATATAATTTTTTAAAATGTCTATGTAAATACCCACGCAACTTTGCACGAGTTTAACCTAGTACAATATAATAAAACAACCACCATACTATGTTTTTTTTTCCTTCAACTCATCACTTCCATACTAAACATAACAAATTGTTTAATAAGGCGGTCTCTTACCATGAGACCTCTTACCATGAGACCATCCCAATAACCACAAGCCCAAAAAAATTAAATTCCATAAAATTAAGAAATACAAAACCAATTAATACTTCGTACTACACTAATTTAAAGGTTGATCTTCCGAATTCGGAATCGACGACTATAAATCTTCCAAGTCCAAAATATAGCAATCACCTTGTTTCATTTGCAATTTTGCATGGTCCTCCATGTCTGCAACTTTCAGAGCATTTCAAATGTGTTTATGAGCAAACTCAGATTGCACACCTCGCATACTTCTTCACAACGAAATTCATCTAACAACCACTAGTTTGTTGTTTAAAACAACCAATTTTCAAACTAAAATTGGTAGTATTAATCTAAAACTATACTTGACAAAAATAAAGCAACTCTGTTTGGGTAATTTTCTACCACAAATTTATCCAATGACGTGGCAGCAGATAATTGGCGCAAAGCAAAGTCAACGGATTGATGACATGGTAAGAAAATATCTTAAGCAAAAGGAACACCAACTGAAGTCCAAAGCAAGCTGAGTCAAAACCATAAAACCCGGTCAAGTAACAAATCCCACGAAAATAGGGAAGTTGAGCAGAAATAGGAAGTAGGCGTTGAGGAGGAGCGGGTCAAAGAAAACAACTATAAATATCAAGCAAGGACAAGCAACAAAGGACATTCGATCATTCACTCACTCACACTTCAAACCTCTACTCCAGAAAATTATCATTCATCATCATACAAGAGCATTAGACTTTATTTCTGTCATAATTGTATCATTACGTTGTTCCTTCTCAGTACCTCAGAAGTCATAGTACATACATTTGGCGGGATACCGACTCCCCCCGCGGTTTTTCCCACATTCGGGTTTTCCGCATCACCATTTTGTTGTGTCCTTTACTTTTTTGCATTTCTTATTTTGTCTTTCAGTTTACGAGTTCATACACACTACCTTAAGTTCGACTAACAATAGGCCGCTTTAACCCAGCAAAAGACAAAGTGACTATCAGGTAATTTTTTACCAAAACAAACTCTAAACTTGTATTGAAAATAATCAAAATGAAAATTTGTTAATTTTGAAGTTAAAGCTTTTAGATGTTAAACTATGATTTGAGCTAATTAAAATAATGAGTTAAATATGTAATTTTTTTAATTTAATTTGAAACCATACTTTTCAACTTAAAACTAGAAGTTCTCAATATATAAACATGAGTTTTTAAGTTAAAAAATTAGTTAAAGCTTCGAAGTATGAAATTTCAATTATAAATCTGAAAGTTACCAGATCAATTAATAACCTTGGTAGACGATGTTGACATCGATTATCAACATTCTTCATCATTAGTTTTAAGAGATAATTAAAGGACTGAACAACGGATGAGAATGATAATCGTGAAGGTGATGAGGATGTGGATTGCAAAGGCGGTGGAGTAGGTTGCGGTGGTGAGGATCTAGACTGAAGAGACGACGAGGAAAGGGCGGTGAAGGAGGACATTAATCATAGATTCGTAGTGGTGGTAATGCTGTGAATAAAGTCACGTGAATGAGAGGGTTCGAGTGAAAGCCCTTACAAATAAAGAAAGCTCAATATATACGAGTGCTATTCCGTGAAATAACTCAGTTTTTCATTTTTGCTTTACCTAACTTGTTTATTGGGCTACAATCTCATATTGGACCCGTCTTATGCTATGACAGGGTCTTATAGGAGAGTAGCTATTTTCGGATTCTTTTAAAATAGGCCCACTAACTAAATAGTTCAATACAATACATGAGATTTTTTTTATGTTAGCTAGCACGAGTTTTATACGTCCATGATTTGGTTGTTACTTTTACGAAAGTCTCTATATTCTAAGGTTTCCATAATATCATAATTGGCTTTAAAAATTTGCATTTTCTTTAAAAATAATAATTTTCATATCCTATATTGTATATACAATTGTTTACCATGGTTTTAGATTTTTCAAGCTTCGCTTTTTTTTACTCGATTAGACCATATTATTCAATCATACAATTTAGATAATTTGTCAGTATCAAAATCATTCCTTTTACGTTTAAAAAGCCGGTGTGAATAGCTCTTTGTTAAAGTGGCCAACTTATATGTTGAAGTGTTCTTAACTTTCAGTTTATCTATCTGTACTCATACTAATACTAATTAATAAAACAATAACCATTGCCATAGTATTTTCCCGCCCATTTACCCATGCATTTTTTTTTCATTTTAAACTAAACTTTCCAAAACTCCTCCTAAATTGTAGTATCTCATATTCTTCCGAAGGCTTGTAACGTTGAAGAAACAACCACCATGCATGTCGTGAAATATTGAGGGCTGCCTCAAAGTATAGTCAGTGACCGCGACTCTCGCTTCACGGGACTATTTTGGGGAGAGTTGTTCAAGCTCTTGGGTTCAAGTCTCCGGATGTCATCAAGTTACCATCCCCAAACGGATGACCAAACCGAGCGGTTTAACAGTATGCTAGAAGAATACCTGCGACACTTTGTGGGAGCAACTCAAATGGAGTGGGTGTGACTCCTTGATGTTGCCCAATTCTGCTTTAATGTTCAGACGAGCTCCTCTTCCAATAAGAGCCCGTTTGAACTTGTTACAGGTCAACAACCATTATTGCCTCCCACAGTTGCAGATGTCTATGGCGGTCGAACAAAGAAAGCTCACGGGTTCGCCAAAGAATGGAATGTGAATGCAGAGATTGCTCGAGCTTATCTAGAGAAGGCGTCACACCCCATGAAGAAATGGGCAGATGAGAACCGAAGACCAAGGGAGTTCAAAGTAGGCGACATGGTCATGGTGAAGTTGAATAAAGAACAGATGAGTGTGGACGTGGGCCCACGAGGGTGAAAAGCGAGCAAGCTTTTCTTGTGCATTTGTGGAGTCGCCACCAATTTATTGTGGAAAATTGGAAATCGTTCGAATACCTCGTGCCATGTCAAGACACAAAGTAGTGACATGAACACCAAGAACTCGTTACCCTTAGCATTCTATGTCTAGAATAACTCTCGTGGATGCCAATGAACACGGATGTTCACAGAGATCTGGAGTAAGGGGTGAGGGTACGAATTAGGAAGCTCTTTTGATCGAATACCTAATCCCGCCCGCCTCGATAGCGGCCTCTACTAATGATTAGATAAATTATCTATACTCGATATGTTGTCGATTTATATGCATGGAATGCAACATTCATTAGATTAATCCTAACATGTGAGAGTTAATACTAAGTCGGTTATCACGTAATTTAACATGCAATTGAGTCGAAGTAGGATTTTAAGAGCGATTACATGTGAGAGCATACAAGCAATACGACAAAAGAAATACAATAAAAATATAATAAAGAAAATTACAATAATTACATCGGATTAATTGATTTATGTCGAAAATACATTTAAAACGGATAATTTTAGAAAAGAAACAATAAATAAATTAAAAAACAGAAATTAGGTGATAATACGATTAATAGTCGATTAATACGTAAACTAATATCTAGGTCAAGGCAGAAACGGAAGTTCAAAGACAGAACTCAACCAAGAACAGGCACAGCAGAGCTGCGTCCTTTGGAAGAGGCGCAACAGACGCTGCATCTGTTCCTGAGCTCAGTTCTGGCTGTGAAGCCGGAATTGCAAATCGTTAATTTTCATTGGTGATTTTAATGCTTGATTATATTATTTGACTCGGATGGGAGTGCTTAACAGATTATTTACATGTGAATTGGTCATAAAAACAATAAAACATGGATAAAAACTAATCAAAACGAGTTAATTACAAGATTAATAAGTTGATTACAAATACAAATTAATCAAATTAATTAGGTTAAACAGGTTATTAATGACAAATTAGTGATGCTGACGATAAATAACAGATGAAAATATTTCAATGATGGATTCCAGAGACTCAATATGGATGAATCGAACCTCTAAAACCCGAATTGATTTTAAATGACGAAAACCCGCAAATATGAATTATAAGGGATTTAAGTCGAGATTTTTAAAGATGAATTAAATACTAATGATTAATGATTTACATGTTAGAATTATCATACTCAAATTATCATGTTAAAAGAATGATGAACAATTGAAGACGAAACAAAACAAATAGACAAACAGAAGACGAAGGAAGAAGAAAGGAAGCAGGAACTGCGGCAGCCTCAGGAAGAGGTGCAGCAGGTGCTATATCCCTTCGAAGAGGCGCAACAGTTGCTGCGTCCTTTCTCGACGTTTGTCTCCTGATAATCGGTAAAAGGGGTTTGAAACAATGTTTTATAATCGGTTTTAAGCGTATTTTCGACATAAATCTTACAACAATGATTACAAAAATAAAGAACAATAATAAAAAGAAGGATTTACACCCTCAAACTTACATGTTTGACGAAACGAGATGAACTAAGTTAACGTTTAGTGATGCTCGACTCGAATGTACGACGAAAGTGCCCTCTAAGAGGAAAACGAATAAGATTGATTAAAGTTGATTGATGTGGAGTTGGTCAAATTGGTCGGTCATGCAAAACGAGGCTGGTACTCAGAAGGATCCGAGCTTACGTGGTAGAAAGTTCAAGCACGTAGACGCCAAAAAGTAAGAACGTGGTCTAGAATGCAAGGGAGACGAGAAGGGCGGACACTCGCGTGAGAAATATGTGAGACCGAAGGTCTCTATTTATACTAATCACACGATGGAAATTAGGGTTTTCGGAGAAACTTTGGAAGTGAATCTCGAAAAGATACGAAAAAACCGTAGAAAAGGACTGGGGAAGAGGCGCAGCAAGCACTGCGTCTCTTGGAAGAGGCGCAACACCTGCTGCGTCTTTTCCTCAGTGGATTCCTCCTGCAGAAGAAAGATTTCCATGTTTCTATTATGGAATAGCGGATTAATCTTATTTCCTTAATATTTTATATTATAATTTCGGGATATATTTTACCAAAGATTAAAAGATTGGAAAATATGGAATAGAAATATCCGGAACGTTCCAGAATATTCTGACTCGGCATTTTAAACGGTTATTAGAAAATAAAGACGGTTTTTTACCCGGACTTCAAATGTACTCTAATTAATGCCAAAACGACCGTATCGGCGCGTAGATGACGACTATGGGGTAGACACAAGTGTTTGAGCGATCACTTGACGATAAACTTACGAACTATCACAAATCGTTCCATGTACCAAACATGCGGCCCAATCATCACCGGGTGGTTTGCGGGAGGTGCAGAAATGAGGTATCTACAGAGCCCCTACTTTGACTGAGGCTTGGACAAGGCGAAAGTCAAAGTATAGCCATCAGATCAATCGAAGATTACAACCTGACGACTATGGCGACGCGAGGCGGTTCAAGGGGTCTGAACCAAGAACCTGTCGTCGGAAACATTTTAGAGTCTGTCGACTATCGGGGAGGGTCGTTTAAAGTCCATTAGACTACGTAAGGAGGCTCGCTAGCCATAAGAAGAGACCATACCTGAAGTTCCTTGAAACTCCAAAGGGAAGTAAAACGCGATATTAGAAGAGGCAGCAGGACGTGGGCAGGAACTGCTAGGAGAAATCTGCTTGGGTCGGCTTTCAAACAAACTTCGGAAGAGCTTGGGGTCGATGTTGATCTCCACGTGTTGAGAGGGGCAAATGTCTGTCCGTATACTCTCGTCAGGGGACATAATCGAGAACTGATCTCCATGTCTCGAGAGGGACGATTGGCTGTCCGTGTACTCTCGTTGAGGGAACAGAATAAAGGTGTGTCGAAACACCTGTCAGAAAATATCCGCTCGTTGTGGCAAGCAAAGTCTTGGTAAAAGATAAATATTACGATAGTTTGCAGTTGGCTTGGAAATGCGGGTCCGGGCGAAGAACAAATGTCAAATGGACCAAATATACGATGTGTGGTATTAAGGAAGAGACGCACCAAAGATGGGCCCACGAATAACGAATTTATAACGAATGTTCAAAAATTCATTTGGAGGGAAACTGAGGAAGAGGCGCAGCAAGAGCTGCGTCTCTTGGAAGAGGCGCAGCATCTGCTACGTCTTTTCCTGAGTGCGGCTTTCCTGAGTAAAAACTCGATGAAATACGGGATTCATTTCATAATTTTGAAACATAAAACCTCAAATAGGAGGCCGGGAACATCAGGTCGTTCTCGGGTTACACGACGATGATGGGGGCCTACGAGAGATTATCAGCAGAGGAGCGGGCCATCATCGAGCGAGGAGCGTTCGGTGCCTTGGTACAGGCTTGGAGAGACATCACGAGGAGGAAGATTCGGGCTAACCTTAGCCTAGTTCGAGCCTTCCTGGATCGGTTTTGGGACACGACCTCTACCTTTTACATGCCTTTCGGTGAGGTTGGGGCCACGTTGGAGGACTACGGCATGATTTCTGGCTTGCCGTGCGGGACTGAGGCGGTGGTGTGGCCGGAGACAGCCATGAGGGTAGACTCGACTGAGGCTAGGAGATTGATCGGCTGGAACTTGATGCTGAAGGCTGCTGCGGTGCCCGGGTTGGTGCCTAGTTCCTATGTTCGGGAATACTTTAATGGGAAGAGGTCGGCGATGGTGGTGATCGAAGGGAGGGAGATGGCTCCTCCTCCTTGCACTACCGAGCAGAGAGCTCATTTGTGGCTTTGGTGGTTCTTGTCTTCGATCTACCTCGGAGACAAGGGAGAGAGGCTGTCGACGAAGCTTCTTCCCTTCCTTTCTAACCTGGGTAGCCTAGGCCGCTGGGATTGGGTCACTGGTGGTTTTGCGGTCCTCATTCGCTATATGAGGGCCATGGTTTGTCCGGAGTTGATAAAGAAAGGGACTTCTCTTGCCACTGTTGGCCCTGGACTGTTGCTGGAGGTATGAACCTCCATTCCTTTTTATGAAAGATCATTTCGTTATCGAATCACGAAAGATCGTCATTTACTATCTTCTTTTACAGGCGTGGGTGTACTCCTACTTTCCGGGCCTCGCGCCCAAGAGGACGGAGCCAGGGGAGAGAGCTTATCCCGTTGTGAGGGATTGGGTGATGTGTCGCACGAAGAGTCAGCGTTCCTTCTCCGACGTATGTCGACGGGACGTGAACGCCCTGCAGCTAGACGGCGTGAGTATCTTCGAGCCACTTTTCTTTGTTTACTTTTTCATTGATTTCTTTCGGAATCGATCATATGAATGACCTCTTGTTTGCTTTTCATAGTGGGTGCCCAGTGTGGGATTTATCTGTATGCATCCCTTTAATTTAAGGATTATAACGAATCATAAAGTGATGAATACTAGTCATAAAATTAAATTGCATAAACAAAGACATAAAGGATTAAAAAATAACCTTCGGTCCTAGCAAATACGGCCTAAGAACAATATCAAAATAGATATTCTCCTATCCGTTGCACCCAAGATGCTCCGAGAAATGCCCTTGATTTTGCTAGAATCGATCCAAAAATTAAAATAATTTTTAGGTTTTCTTTGTGTTTTTCCGATGAGAGAGGAGGCAAAAATGAAAAATGAAATTAGGTCAGAAAATCCTCTCCCTCACTCACCTATAAACCGTGTATAGGAATGAATTAGGGTAGACTTTTCTTTTCTATTTTTCTCGGCCCATAACCGAAATAAGGAGTAATCTTTCCTTATTTTAAAATGTATAAAATTTGTTAAATTGTCATCTAGTGAGGATCGAACCCATGACCTCTTGGTTTGTGTACTCTCACTATTACCACTATGACACATTCAACTTGTTGATATTAAATATAACCGATTACATCTAATTACGAATTAACAGATTAATTCGTCCAAGCTAACATTACATACATTTAATTAAATATAACTTATTATATTTAATTTATTTAAGTCTGATTAATTCGTCTCAACTAATATTATTTAATCTTCATTAAATAATTGTCTCATCAACACATTGACTAACTGTTTAGTCATATAAGGCATCAATGTGATTATATTTCTATAACCACATCTCTCAAACACATCCTATAGGTGTGACCTTTAGGGACCAGTTGATCACCGCCATCTGTATGATAATAACGTCAAACTTTCTAGCAAGCCAACCGTTATTAGGTAATCATTAATCAACTGATTAAAATACGAAGTATACCCTTGTGAATCTGTATGAGATTTACAAATGTTATCACACTAATTTGTGGAGGACACAAGCTCCAACAAACTCCCACTTGTCCTCACAAGTGTATGTGCGATAACCGATTCTCATATCCTAAAATTTCTCCCACTCAATGTAAAACAATTTGCAAATCCGTATTCACAAAGGTCGTATTTTACAAGCGATCATCATCAAGAGTGGTTTTCCCGACTAGAGAGTAACTTAACTGATAAACGAATCAACATTCGAGCATGGCCATGCATTTCAGTTACAACTCCTCGAGTGGCCCTGAGAAATAACTATACCTGATAAGGGTTGGATATTTTCCTCAACTCAAATCCTGCAGATGTAAGCACAGTATGAAATGACCCAGAAAAAATCTACTTAGCCTCCAGTTACGGCAGACCGGGAGAAAGAAACCAAAGTCACCCAAAAACTGCCTTAATCTCAAGAGACAATTGATAGTCAAAAGAATCGACTCTAGGAACACAATGGATGTCCTATCCACGACATGGCACCGAATGTTTTTAAACATTTAGGACTCCATTACGTTGTCACAAAAAGTTGTCCTACGAGGTATCTTTATAATCTCGCATCTGTGATCGATCAGTCAACCGTTTGACTTATGGCTCGTTGAACCCACCATCAATCGACTGCACAATATAATAGCCGGAGTTATCAGCTCACATTGGCGATTACGGACCAAAACAAATATAATGTAATTCAGTTCACTTTGTGGCGTTCAATGTTGTAAAAACGATCCACATGAAAAACAAAATATTATAAAAACGATGAAGTTATAAATAGTTTATGAAAAAGATAACGTATCGAATTCATAATCAACTACTATAACTCAGGTACACGTTTAATTCTCATCGAAATAACGTGCCCTCCATGCTTATCATATTTCAATGGCTCGAGTAGTAGAATGCTACAACTTCTGTTTGGAACTATTCCGGTGACCGCAACACCATTAAGAGTAACAACGAATCTAGACTGAGATTTCTAATCATTTCGATCCGTTTGGAAGCTAGCATCTGCGTAACCGATTGCGCATAGCTTAGTATCTCCTTCATAAGTTAATACCCTATCCTTAGTCCTCCGTAGGTACTTGAGGATATTTTTAACAGCTATCCAATGTGTTTCACCTGGATTATTTTGGTACCGACTCATCATACTCAATGCATATGCCATGTCTGGACGTGTGCATATCATGGCATACATGATTGATCCTATTGCAGATGCATAAGGAACACGACTCATGCGCTCAATCCCTTCAGGCGTCGTGGGTGACTGAGACTTGCTCAACTGCATCCTAGATGTCATTGGAAGGTTCCCCTTCTTGGAGTTGGTCATGCTGAACCTCTCAAGAATCTTATCCAAATAAGACTCCTGACTAAGTGATAACGTCCGTCGTGATCTATCTCGGTAGATACGGATTCCCAAAATGCGCTGTGCCTCACCCAGATCTTTCATCTGGAAATGGTTCTTCAACCATTATTTAATCGAAGATAGGAGAGGAATGTCATTCCCAATCAAGAGTATGTCATCGACATACAATATCAAGAATACAATCTTGCTCCCACTCGACTTGATATATAAGCATGGTTCCTCGACCGATCGAGTGAAACCATACTCTTTTATCACCTGGTCGAAACGATGATTCCAACTCCGAGAAGGTTGCTTAAGTCCATAAATGGAACGCTTAAGCTTGCATACTTTCTTAGGATGTTCAGGATCTATGAAACCTTCGGGTTGCACCATGTACAACTCTTCCTCCAAATAACCGTTTAAGAAGGCGGTTTTTACATCCATTTGCCAAATTTCATAGTCATGAAAGGCGGCAATCGCTAAGATTGTCCGAATGGAACGTAGCATGACTACAGGTGCAAAAATCTCATCATAATGCAATCCGTGCACTTGAGTGAAACCTTTTGCCACAAGTCGTGCCTTATAGGTATCTGGTTGCGCGTCTACAGAACGCTTTATTTTGTAAAGCCATTTGCACTGTAGAGGTTTTACCTTATTAGGTAAATCAACTAGATCCTATACGTCATTCTCGTACATGGAGTCCATCTCGGATTGCATGGCTTCGAGCCATAGCTTTGAGTCGGAACAGGTCATAGAACCTTTATAGGTAACGGGTTCATTACTCTCTAGGAGTAAAACGTCATTCTCCTCGACCATACCAATGTATCTGTCCGGAGTATGACAGACTCTACCCGACCTCCTAGGTTCCTCAGGAATATTAACCGTATCATCAGTTGAAGGAACAACTTCCTCCATCTGTTCTTCGGTTGTTGGTTCTGGAATCTCCGACAGCTCGAAGGTTCTATTACTCGTCTTGTTCTCGAGAAATTCTTTCTCTAAGAACGTCGCACTAGCCGCAACAAAAACTCGATGTTCGGTAGGCGAATAGAAGTAATGACCAAATGTTCCTTTTGGATAACCTATAAAGTATGTCTTGACCGATCGCGGGCCGAGCTTATCCTCGTGTCTCCACTTGACATAAGCCTCACAGCCCTAAACCCGAATAAATGACAAGTTAGGGACCGTTCCCTTCCACATTTCATATGGAGTCTTGTCGACAGCTTTAGTCGGACTTCGGTTAAGTATAAGAGCAGCTGACAAAAGAGTAAAACCTCATAATGAATCAGGCATTACGGTGTGACTCATCATGGATCGAACCATATCAAGTTAGGTTCGATTTCTCCGTTCGGACACACCATTTAATTGAGGTGTTCCAGGTGGAGTTAAGCTGCGGAACGATTCCACGAGTCTTTGGTGTTGATCAAACTCATTTGAAAGATATTCGCCACCCCGATCGGAACGGAGTGCTTTAATATTTCTACCCGAGTTGGTTTTGTACCCCATTTCGGTATTCCTTGAATTTCTCAAAGGACTCACTTTTATGCTTCATTAAGTAGACATATCCGTATCTACTCAAATCGTCCGTGAAAGTGATAAAATATCTATAGCCATCTCTAGCGGTAATTGACATAGGTCCACATACGTCCGTATGTATGAGTCCTAATAGGTCACTAGCGCGCATTCCAACACCTTTGAAGGAAATTCGAGTCATCTTGCCAATGAGACATGATTCACACGTGCCATATGTAGAAAAATCGAATGCGGGAATAGTCCCATTATCGACGAGTTTCTTCACGCGTTTCTCATTTATGTGTCCCATTCGACAATGCCATAGATAGGTTTGATCTTTGTCACCAACCTTTAATTTCTTATTATTCATGTGTAATTCTTCCGTGGTTTGATCTAAGATGTAAATTCCATTCATGGAAGGCTAGCTTTGCCATAAATCATTTCATAAAAAGAAAATACAGCTATTATCCTTTATTGAAAATGCAAAACCGTCTTTAGCAAGTACGGAAACATAAATAATGTTCTTAGACAAACTAGGTACATAGTGTGATTATTTAAAAATAACTCAAAACCACTAGGGAGTTGGATTACATATGTTCCCTTCGAGACAAGAAGAACTCGTGCTCCATTCCCGACTCGCAGTCCACATCACCTTTTTCGAGAGGTATGATGTTCTTTAGGCCCTGCAAATGATTAACAGAGATGAGAACCACAACCAGTATCAAGTACCCAAGTTCCGAAACTTGCATGGTTAATCTCAATCATATGAATATAAGATGACATACCAACGGGAACGACGCAGCCTGCTTTGATGTCCTCACGGTACACGGGACAGTTCCTCCTCCAATGTCCAGTCTTGTGACAATGGTGGCACTCAATGTCACCGCCCTTGCTCTTTGCCTTGCCCTGTGAGCCACTAGTCTCACCAGGCGCACTCTTACGGTTTCCTGGCTTTTTGAACTTTGGCTTACCTACAGCTAGGTCGCCATGAGCCTTGCCCTTACCTTTACCCTTGTTGGAAATCATGAGAACATCCTGCTTCATGCTCCCACTCAATTTCATATCCTTCTCGGTCTGTACGAGAAGGGAGTGTAGCTCATGAGGACTCTTTTTCAAGTCATTCATGTAGTAGTTCACCCTGAAAAGGGCAAAATCATCATGAAGAGAATGAAGCATTCGGTCAATGACAATGCTCTCACTGATTTTGCAATCAAGAGCCTCCAGCTTCTCGACATTCTCAATCATGTGAAGAATGTGTGGGCTAACCGGTTGGCCCTTCTGGAGTTTCGCATCAAAGAAGCGACAGGTATGCTCATATGTAACGATTCTCGGTGCTTTTGAGAACTCGTTAGTGAGCGTGGTGAAAATCTTGTTCGCACCTTGGGCAATGAAGCGTCTCTGCAAATTGGTTTCCATTGCAAAGATGAGTACGTTCTTTATCGCACCCGTTTCCATAAAGAAGTCACTATAAGCGAGTGACTCGTTGACTTCTGCATTGGGGCCTGAATTTACCGGCATTGGCTCAGTTAAGTACCTGAGCTTACCGTCAGCAATGGCAGCATTCCGTAGTGCCGCCTCCCAGTCCGCAAAGTTGGACCCATCATTTTTCAGACGTGTGAACTGATTCATCTGGTCCATGAATACTTTCAGCCAGGACGCGCGATCAAGTGTGGCACTAGGCATTGGGATTGCGTTATTTCCAGCCATTTCGTTGTAACAGTAAAATTAACGTGTTCTACACTGCGAAAAGAAAATTGAATAATAAGCCTATGCATCGATTTGATTTTTAAGTCTAATGCAATACTGTTGTAACGCGAAGACTCATGCATTTATACAATTGACCTTCCTCAAGAATTATATAAATGATCCCAAGACTCAATTTCTGTAAATTGATAAACCCGCCTCTTGGCTAATTCTACCTTTAGAATTCTTGGTCGATAAATTTCTGTAAATTCTATCTTTAGTCCATTATAATCACGAGAAACTCTTCGGACTATAATGTTGAGATAAACTAAGTCAACACAAACTACTTACCCAACGTAGAAGGGGTCATATTATGCCTACCGACGAAGAAGGGATTCATATTTGTTTGCCCTTATAAAGACTAATCTCAATTTCCGTTTTAGAGGAAGATCCCATCAACTTTATTTTAATTCATTTTAAGTGAACTAATATCTAGCATGCGTGAATGAATAAACTAAGGTGATGGCTTAATAAGTATGTGACATCTGTATGTCCATGAAAACTAACATACAATCTATATGAGTCAATTTTCATGCATTTTAGTAGTAGGTGGTTTGGTTTAGGCGGAATATGATGCATTAACTAGCATGTGAATGAAAAACAATAAGAATAGTAAAACGTAAAAACAATAATAAAGTCCTAGTGTGGCCTATCCTATCAAAATTAACATAAATACAAGTTTAGAATCCATCCTTGGACCCAAGAAGCTTGTCTTGATGTTCCATCTTGATCCATGTAGCGGGAGTGAGCTCCAACCTCCATCTTTAGTCTTCTTTGAAATTACAATAAATAAAATTACATAATAAACCTATTTATTACATTCTAATTTCAAAAACCCAAAACTAAAGAAAAATAAAGGAGATTTGAGATCTCATAATTACATAAAAATTATGTTTCCTTCATTACGAAAACATAATTTGACTAAGGTCACACTAAGTATTACAAATTACAACCGATTGCAAAAATACGTAAATTAAACCATTCAAACGATTCATTCAACTAAATAAAATGCATCAACTAAAAAAAAATTAAACATGCAAGACATAATTCTTTAATTATGTAGATTAATTTTATCCAAGCCACCCATTTAAATTATCGAATTAAGTGACAATTCCTCAATTAATCACATTAATTTCAATCTTAATTCATATTAAACTTATAATATGAATTTAATCCGTCAAAATTTTAAACTGCTTTAAAATGATTAGGTATCCATGAATTATGAACCGCTTCACAATAATTAATTGGCCACAACAAACCCAAAAAACTTTTCTTTAAAATTTATCTCGGTAAAAACCGAAACAACCCAAAAAAAAAAACTTTTCTCGATTTTACAGCTAAAACCGAAATTTTTTTTTTTTTTAAATCATCAAACACGTGACGATGAACTTGAAGAAACCAAAAAAAAAATTTTTTTACTTTTCTCTCGGCTGGATAGACAAAACAACAAAAACAGCCCGTTTTTATTTCTTTCTTCTTGCGGTTTTTCTGTAAAAACCATAACAAAACAAAAAAAAAAATTTTTATTAAGCCCTTCGTGAACAGTAACCACGTGAACAGACGGGGAAAAAAAAATTCTTTTTTCGGATGCTTTTCAAATCGGCATAAACAAAAACAGCCGTAGAAAACTTTAATCGGTTTTTCAGGAGAAACCGAAAGAAAAAAACAGATTTTTTTTTTATAAATGTACTGTTTAACCGTGAACAGTAACGGAAACGAGAAAAAAAAATTACATGGCTCAAAAAAATCCAGCCGATTACCCTTTTTTTTCGCAAACCCTAATTATTGTTTACAAACAATTTTATGAAAATCATCAAAATTAAAATTCGTGGCCTTGGCTCTGATACCATTTGTGGGATTTATCTGTATGCATCCCTTTAATTTAAGGATTATAACGAATCATAAAGTGATGAATACTAGTCATAAAATTAAATTGCATAAACAAAAACATAAAGGATTAAGAAATAACCTTCGATCATAGCAAATACGGCCTAAGAACAATATCAAAATAGATATTCTCCTATCAGTTGCACCCAAGATACTCCGAGAAATGCCCTTGATTTTGCTAGAATCGATCCAAAAATTAAAATAATTTTTAGGTTTTCTTTGTGTTTTTCCGATGAGAGAGGAGGCAAAAATGAAAAATGAAATTAGGTCAGAAAATCCTCTCCCTCACTCACCTATAAACCGTGTATAGGAATGAATTAGGGTAGGCTTTTCTTTTCTATTTTTCTCGGCCCATAACCGAAATAAGGAGTAATCTTTCCTTATTTTTGGTTATTCCAAAAATGTATAAAATGTGTTAAATTGTCATCAAGTGAGGATCGAACCCATGACCTCTTGGTTTGTGTACCCTCACTATTACCACTATGACACATTCAACTTATTGATATTAAATATAACCGATTACATTTAATTACGAATTAACAGATTAATTCGTCCAAGCTAACATTATATACATTTAATTAAATATAACTTATTATATTTAATTTACTTAATTCTGATTAATTCGTCTCAACTAATATTATTTAATCTTCATTAAATAATTGTCTCATCAACACATTGACTAACTGTTTAGTCATATAAGTCATCAATGTGATTATATTTCTATAACCACATCTCTCAAACACATCCTATAGGTGTGACCTTTAGGGACCAGTTGATCACCGCCATCTGTATGATAATAACGTCAAACTTTCTAGCAAGCCAACCGTTATTAGGTAATCGTTAATCAACTGATTAAAATACGAAGTATACCCTTGTGAACCTGTAAGAGATTTACAAATGTTATCACACTAATTTGTGGAGGACACAAGCTCCAACACCCAGGCCTTGGGTGGACTACACTGGCGCTCCTCCTTTGTGGCTGAGGTCCTTCGACCTAGGAGCTCGACCTGGTTGCTTTTGAGGACGTCGATGGGTCATGTGTGGTACTTGGGCGAGCGCTTGGTTCGTCAGTGCTCCCGAGATGTCTTGACGGTTCCCATCGATCTTCCTCGGACGATGTTTAGGGAGCCTTCCGATGCTGAGAGGGAGGCTGACTTAGCTGGCATCGGTGGCGATGCCCTCCTTCTTCCTGGTGAGGACTACTCGGCGTTCCTCTACAGGAGGTTGGCGTACTGGCCAGTCGTGGTAAGTGCCTTATTCTCTTTCGATTGACACGAAAACATGATGAATGATCATCAATTAATGAAAACCATTTGAATTTTGAAGGAGGTTTAGGTGGCGGGCATCGAGCCCCCAGCGTACCCCGAGACCCTCGAGTACACTGATGCGACGGGGATGACGACGATCTCCGAGCTTCACGATTTTGACGCGGCGGTGAGAGATGTTGGTCTAGACGAGTGGCAACATTTGATTCGGAGGGTATGCTCCCTAATTTAATCAGCTTTCGTATAAGAATACACTTGTTTAAACTTATCAAATTATTGAGGATCCTTGAAATATAGGTTGCGCTATCCCGGTTCGTGGCTTTGTGAAGGGTAGCCAACCGGCTACGGGCTACTGCCATCGAGGCACTTGCTGGCGGTCGAGGACGTCAGGTATGAACCTTCCGTTTACTTTATTTTTGAATTTTCTAACTTTCCTTTATGTTTGAAATGATTGACATGAGCCAATTCTTGAATTTGCAGAGGGAGCGTGACTTGGAGCGAAAGCTTGCCCAGTCTCGGGAGGAGACAGCTCGCCTGCTGAGGGAGCTAGAGGTCCGCGATGCTGAGATCGCTGCTCTCGAGGCGAGAGTTACCGAGCTAGGCGGCGACCAGCTGTAGTTTGTTGCTCTTTGTCGTTTTTGTTGGCTGTACTTCACACACTTTTGTACATTTTAGAACCTTCATTTTGCATTTTATATACTTTGTTTCGGGCTTGAGCCCCTAGTTTGGTGTACATATACCCTTTTGGTTGTATATATGATGGCCTAAGTGCCTTTACTGTTGGGTTGCTTTGTTTGTACCTGTAGGTTAGCTTTTAACAGGTTTGGTAGATGACGGTTTACGCCGTCATGCTGCCGAAAAGTACACAGAGATTGCACATAAAACACATATTTGTACACATGGCCTAAATTAGCGCAAGACAAAGACTCGAAAATGCAAAAAAATTTCTGAAAATGACCGGACGGTAGGGAGGGTTACCCCCTAAAAAAAAAAAATAGAAACATATAAGTTTGAAATGTGAAATGGAATGGGAGTGAAATAATTCCCCAAAAAAGAAAATTAAAAATAAAATGTGTAAGTTTGAAAATGAATATCTAAATTGGTGAAATGATTCCCCGAAAAAGAAAATTTAAAAAGAAATGTATAAGTGTGCTGAAATGACGAAAAATGCCGATATTGCCTCGAAATGCGTGCCCGTGGAATTTAGGAAACGCGCAACATGGTAATTTGACGGATTTACCAAAATAATAACCCGTATGAATAGGAAACTATTCTTGGAGGAATTAGGAAAGATCCAACGCGGAAAATCACATAAATAAGGCTTAGGAAGAGGCGCAAAGTGAAGGCTGCGTCCCTTTGAAGAGGTGCGGTCAGTCTGCCTGTTCCCGTGTATCATCTGACAGATTTTAGGAAACAGCTTTTAGTATAAATATAGACGTCGAGGGAGGTTTTATTCACGTAATTCTTCCGTCTTTATCTCGTCTTATTACATAGAAGCTCTCTAATTAAGCATACATCATGAATACTCTTGAAATCCGTCTGAAAAAGTGGACAAATGAGTTCTCTAATATGGAGAAACACGATATGGGCGCCTATAATTTTGGATCGATCTTGAGTTTGAAGTTGGTCAAGGTAGTCAAACCGTTCCTAGATGCTTTTCTTGATTATTGGGACCCGAATTATCACGTATCTGCCTTTCCTGGAGGCGATATTTGCCCATTTCCCGAAGAAATTACTACAATCGGTGGTTGGGACCCGGAGCATTTGCCTGCTATACCCTCTACTTCTCAAGGATATAAGAATAAGTTCAGAGATTTGCTTGGGTTGACAAGAGCTGAGGTTGACCGTCTTGTGACCTCAAAAGGAGTACGAATGTTGGACTTCATCGATCGATTCATAAACAGGGTAGATCCTACCATTTCCTATGTTGCAAGGCGAAGGGCATTCTGATTTTGCCTACTGCATGTATATGTCCTTCAAGGGCATGTTGATGAGGATTTGAGAGGTGACCCTCGTCACTTGAGCTTAATCGAGCAAATGGAGCTGCGCAGGCTGTGTTTAGGAGAGATCCTGTTGGGGTTAGATAACAGGAAAGCCAACCGCGACCTTCCTTATTTGGGAAGTCCCATCATATTGCAGGTAACAGAACGAAGCTTTTTATTTCTTTTTTTTTGTTTCTTTTTCTTTTTTTTTTAATACTTGCGTTTTGGTAGGTCTGGCTTATGGAGCGTCTTCGATTGATCGAGCCCCCAGTTAATGTTCCTGCTTATCATGCTCGCTCAATTGCAATGAGGACTAGGCTTTACATGGTGGACTTCATTCGAGTCTGCAACTATTGGGAGAACAAATGAAGAGTGATGATGGTCCACTGATTAGATGGATCGTACCATGGTGGCATCTCAAATCTGTCACTGGAGTATCGTCCTTGGATCCTACCCGATCGGTGCGCATTCCTGGCTTGGAGTTTATGATATGCATCTTCCCGGAGAGGTTGATGAGGCAGGTTGGATTGAAGCAGACGATTACGAAGCTTGATACCGTCCCGCAGACCGCTATGGCCCTTACCACTGAGAGCCGAAGAGAATGGGCCATCAAATGGGCTCAAAGAAACATGTGGTTCTTGAATTCTTATGTTAGTGCTCTATGGGTATCTGATTCCTACTTGCAGTGGAGAAAAGCTACTACTCCGGAGGAGCGCGAGATATTGAGGAAGCGCGAGCCTGTTGACTACAAGGTTCGCGATGTAGAGAAGGAGAAAGAGAAGCATCTGACTGAGGGAGAGAAAGAAGCCGGGTTTCGAGTTGTTCATCCTTTGAAGAAACCGAAGACTTCTCCTGTCGTGGAAAAGGTGGTTGACAAGAATGGCAAAGCAAGACCACGAGAGAGACCGTTGGTGATTAGGTCTGAAGTGGCGCAAGAGCATCCGGCTCGAGGTCGAGACAAGAAATATGATGAAAATGACAAAGGCAAAGGAAAAATGGAAGAATAGCCTGAGTCTTTATTATTATTATTTATTATTATTATTTATTATTATTATTATTATTATTATTATTATTATTATTATTATTATTATTATTATTATTATTATTATTATTATTATTATTATTATTATTATTATTATTTGCAATAAGAAGGTGGGATTTTTAGAATCCTAGCCTTTTTTTAGCTTTATTTCTATTATGTAGCGTATTATTATTAAAAGAAATGAAATAAAAGAGGTTGATTGGTTATGAAACCGTTGGGATTTTCTATTATTATTCTTGTCGAATTCCAAATGCATATCCAAATGTCCTTCTATTTACATTTAAAATAATGGGTTGTATCCTGTGAAGGATTGCCTACGTATTCATTTTAAAAATGAAATCAAACCCTTGCGCGTAGTTCAAGTAAACGTAAAAGAATAATTGTTCTAAACAAGAGCTTGTAGTGAACTAGAAAATAAGCATGAGCTTTTTACTTACTCCTAAAGTGCAATTCAATTTATTTGATGATATGAGGATGACAGATTGTCAAAATGCAAGAGCAAGGTCACGTTAGCTTTGTTTAGCTTGGCCAGGGGCCGTTTATATTCTGTGCCACAGGAGCGACACGGGAGGTTACGCGAGGCGCGTTTTGTTCCTATTCTAGGCATAGTAACGCTTCAATTGGTCGAGGTTTGTCGGGTTGGAAAATTTATTCCCATCTAAGTCTGTGATCCTAACCGTACCCCCTGAAAGTATGGACTTGACTAGAAATGGTCCGGCCGAGTTGGGTTTGAATTTCCCTCATGGATCGACGGGTAAAAGAGCTCTAATTGATTTGAGGACCAAGTCTCCTTCTTTTATATTCCTTGGCTTAACCCTTTTATTGAAGGCTCGTTTGATACGTGCCTGATATGTTTGCACACTATGCTATGCGCGCAATCTTCGTTCATCCAGAAGGATGAGTTCTTCATATCTTTCCTTCTTCCAATCGGCTTCCGGGATTTGACTTTCGAGTAAAATACGCAAGGATGGTATTTCGAGCTCGACTGGTTGCACGGCTTCCATGCCGTAGGTCAAATAGAAAGGGGTGGCCCCAGTGGGCATGCTAACAGATGTGCGATATCCCCATAAGGCAAATGGTATCTTGCTTGGCTAATCTCGATAGTTGTCAATCATTTTCTTGAGGATTGTGACAACGTTCTTGTTTGCCGCATCTACCGCGCCATTACTTTGTGGTATGTATGACGAGGAGTGGTGATGCTTGATTTTGTATTTGGCTAGCAATTGCTCAGTCTCAGCCTGGAAATGTGACCCATTGTCATTAATGATCTCATGTGGGCAACCGTATCGACAGATGATGTTGGTTTGTATGAACTTTGCCACGTTCTTGGCTGTGAGACTAGTGTAGGAAGCCGCTTCTACCCATTTGGTGAAATAATCGATTGCCACTTGAATGAAACAGTGACCTCCTGTTCCGGCTGGCGTGATTTTTCCGATGATGTCAATTCCCTAAGCAGAAAAGGGCCAAGGAGATGTCATGGTGTAGAGTAATGAAGGAGGGACGTGTTGCACATTCCCGAAAATTTGGCAGTTATGACAATGTCTGACATACTTGATGCAATCGGATTCCATTGTGGTCCAATAATACCCTAAACGTATGATTTTCTTTGCCATCATTGGTCCACTCATGTGAGGGCCGCATTCTCCATCATGGACTTCTTCCATCACTTTCCGTGCCTGTGAATGATCAAGGCAACGTAGGATTACACCAAGAGGCGTTCTTTTGTATAATTATCCTTGCATGAGGACGTATTGGGAAGCAAGTAAGCGTATAGCACGTTGTCCTCTCTTGTCCATATCTGGTGGATAGGTGCCATTGAGTTTGAAGTTCAGGATTGCTTAGAACCAAGGTTCCTCTGTAATTTCTTCTTCCTCTGTAATTTAGTGCACATAAGCAAGTTCTGACCGTCGTTTGATGCATAAAGGCATTTCTACCATATTATCCGGCATGTTAATCAAAGATGCAAGTTTTGCAAGAGCATCTGCAAATTGATTCTCTTCTCGAGGTAGATGTAGGTATGTTACTTGATCGAAGAATTGGGCGACTTGGTCTATTCTGGCTTGATAAGGTGCTAGGCTTTCACTTCGAATTTTCCAAGATCCCGTAATTTGGTTGATGATCAAAGATGAATCTCCATGTACGCGAAGATTCTTGATGCCTAAACCTACCGCTGCTTGTAATCCGATGAGACAAGCTTCATATTCTGCCGCGTGATTTGTCACCTCGAAGTCGCGTTTGACAGATATTGGTGTATGCTCGCCTACAGGAGAAATGAGCAACACCCCTATTCCAAATCCTCTCAAGTTCGATGCCCCATCAAAATAAAGGTCCCAGGAGTCTACATCGGTTTGGAGTATATCTTCATCCGGAAATGACCAGGTGTCTATTGTTTGTGCATCATTGATGGGATTTTCTGCGAAGAACTCGGCAACGGCGCGTCCTTTTATAACTTTCAGGGGTACATACTTGAGATCGAATTCTGAGAGCATCAAGGTCCATCTTGCTAAGCGTCCATTGAGAACAGGTTTCTCGAAGAGGTATTTGACAGGATCCATTTTGGAGTATACTTTGACGGAGTAGCTAAGCATGTAATGGCGTAGCTTCTTCGTTTCCCGCACAAGAGCGTGGCGTGTCTTCTCGAGTGATGTGTATTTGCACTCGTACTCCAAGAACTTCTTACTAAGGTAGTAGATAGCTCTTTCTTTTTTTCCTATGGTTTGGGCTAGCATGGCGCCCATGGCTGTTTCAGTTACCGTGAGATATAAACCAAGAGGTTGATCTCGTTGAGGTGGCATTAGCACTGGTGGCTTGGCTAGTATATCCTTGATTCGATCGAATGCCTTCTGACCGTCATCATCCCACATGGTCTGATCTGTTTTCTTTAGCTTTTTGAAGATAGGTTCACAAATCATGGTGAGTTTCGATATGAATCGACTTATGTATTGCACCTTACCTAATAATCCTCTAACTTCTTTCTCTGTTTGAGGTTGTGGCATTTCGATTAGAGCTTTGATCTTGGAAGGGTGTATTTCTATTCCTCGTTGGCTAACAACGTATCCCAGGAGTTTACCAGATGTTACCCCGAATGCACATTTCTGCGGGTTGAGTCTCATGTTGTACTTTCGTAGGCTTGAGAAGAACTTGCAAAGGTTCGCAATGTGCCCCTCTCTATCCTTGGACTTGACAATCAGATCATCTACGTATACCTCAACTTCTTTATGCATCATGTCATGTAAGAGCGTAGTTGCGGTGCGTTGATATGTAGCTCCGGCATTGATTAACCCAAATGGCATAACTGTGTAGCAATAGGTGCCCCATTGAGTGACGAAGGCGGTCTTATGCATATCTTCTATGGCCATCTTGATCTGTTTATATCCTGCGTATCCATCCATGAAGGACAATAGCGCGTGATTTACTGTGTTATCCACCAATATGTCGATATGTGGTAGAGGAAAGTCATCCTTGGGACTTGCTTTGTTTAGGTCTCTAAAATCCACACAAACCCGGATTCTCCCATCCTTTTTGGGTACGGGTACTATGTTAGCTACCCAGTCTGAGTACTCGGAAAATTTGATGAACCCGGCTTTGAATTGTTTGTCGACTTCTTCTTTGATCTTAAGAGCCCATTCTGTCCTCATTCGTCGAAGCTTCTGTTTTACGGGTTTGAAACCTGGTTTAATCAGGATTCTATGTTCTGCAATGTCCCTGTCGATCTCTGGCATGTCTTTGTAGGACCAAGCAAAAACGTCTTTGAACTCGTGTAGGAGGTCTATGAAACTGGCCCTCTCGGCGGGGCTCAAGGTCGTCCCTATCCTAAGTTCTTGGGGTTCTAGTTCGAATCCTACGTTGATGGGTTTAGTATCTTCTATTACTGGTCCCCCTTCCCCCTCTTGTAGTATTTCTTTGGCTATGTAGGGAGGTATTTCGATTGAGTCTGGGTCTGGGTCATCCTCATTATCATCGTAAATAGAATTGCATTCAGAATAACACAAAGAGTAAGCAGAACCTGATTTATTCATATTAAAATTTGAGAAAAGCTGAAACAAAGAAGCCATCTGTTCTGTAGTCAGTGGCGGTAAAGGGACACCTGTTTGGACATTTCCCGAACTACTGTTACTATTTGATGCTAAGCTAGGAGAAACAAGGGGAGTGGGAGTGATGACAAGAGGAGACTCTCTAGGGACTTCTCTAGACTCCGACTCTGACTCCGACTCTGACTCGAACTCATCGTCTTCTGGTTCTCCTTTGAACATCTCTCCTTCTCCAGTGGTGAGCTTGAAGAGTCTTCCTTGATTGTTCGTCCACTTGATCGACTTTCTCAATCCTTTCTGCTGATTTGAGTTGGTTTCTGTGATCAATGCGGTAGGGTTGAAATGATCGTCTTGAAGTATCATGGTAATGATCTCATCCTGCGTGGCTCTAATAAATCGATCTTCCTCAAATAGTAGGCTAACAGCTTGTTCGTCTAAGCAAGGTGCTTGACGAGTTTTGACGGTAGGAACCGTTTCTGGAGGAATGAAGTAGCAATCGTGAAAGATCTCGATTACGGATAACTTCCTTCCGAGCTAGTGCCAAGGTTCGGGAAATCCATGAAAGAGTTCTTGACTTCCCTCCCTAACGAAGTATCCATTTAGGGTAGGGAGATAGGGTTGCATTTGGATTCCCACGTTCTTACGGTTTTGAACTTGGGCGAGCATCTCGAGAGCTTCCTCTTTAGTGGGGTTGTACCCTAATCCAAGTGGTATCTTTTGTGAGTTGCCTTCTTTGTAGGGTGCAAAGATGTTCCTTCGGGTAGGATTCAAAGGCATTCCTGGGAAGTATCCCTTGGATTTGAGTATGTGGTTGACCACCAAATTGGAGTAGGGATTAAAGTATAAAAGTGCCAACTCGCTTTCTATGACGTATATGCTATGGAAGCCCCCAAGTTCATGTACTGGATCCGCGAGTACTTGATTACTTGATCTCTTTTCTATTACTGCTTTGATGGGTGATGAAGTGATTGTCACCACTTTACCATCTAGTGGGATCTTGATCTTCTGGTGGAGGGTGGATGTCACCGCTTTGGAAGCGTAAATTCAAGGTCTTCCCAGAAGTATGTTGAAGGATGCTTCAATGTCGACTATTTGGAAGTTGACTTTTCGTTCGATCGGCCCTGTGGCTATGGTCAGGTTAATAAGTCCTACCACTTTTCGTCGTGTACCTTCGTATGCACGAACACCTTGGTTGGTAGGGGTCCAATCCGACTCTTTCATGCCCAGTTTGTATGCCATTTTCAAAGGTATAACATTGACTGCCGAGCCATCATCTATCAAAGTCATTGGTACATTCTTCTTCAAGCAAATGACAGTGATGTAAAGTGTCAAGTTGTGATTAGCGCCAAAGGGTGGTAAGTCTTCATCCGAGAAAGTAACAGGGTTACTTAGCTTAGGTGATTCTTGGAAGACCAAGTTGACCATGTTATCGGGTGTGGAATTATGTGCCACATTTAGTTTGGCCAAGGCTTGCAGTAAAGCTTGGTGATGTGGGAATGAGCTTGCAACTAGTTGCTAGACTGAAAGATCAGCCTTTGTCTTCTATAGTTGTTTTAGCAAATGGTCAGTAGAGGTATCTTCGTTATCATTTGGTGTGACAACATTGGTTGGACCATTCGCTATGGGACCATTTTGAGAAGTGTTTTGGTATGGACGCCCTGAGCGAGTAAGGTGGTCTACATCTTGATCCTCACTATTTTGGACTATTTCCTCACTGACTTTGACTAGGTAGTGTTCAGTGAGATACTCATCTTCATCATCGTCGGCCCACACTCCATTGATAGTAGCAAGTTCTCTCATCCTCATGATCTCGGCCTCCAATTGGATAATTTGGTCGACTAGTTCATCAACCATGGCTACTACTTCTTTCATTGTAGAATTTTGAGAGAAACTTAGTGGTGCACGTTCTCTAGGTGTTGCACGTGGATCGCGTAGGCTTGCCACTACACTTTCTAGTTCTGAGACTTGCCTATTCACGCTCTTTTCCCATGCTATAAAGTCGGTGATGGTAGGGGAAATGGTAGAGTAGTTCCCTTCTTCTTCTATTGCATAGATCTCATCTTCGACTGGAGAAATGAGGTGTGAACAATCTAAGGTAGATTCTTCACTTGTAATCATCAGAACTCCAAGAGGATTCTGAGTATTGTTAGGCTTGCCTCCAGGCGGTATTGGTAGGCGACCGTCTTCAATCATGTCTTGAAGCACATTCATTAGCTTGTAGCATTTTTCTGTATCATGTCCCTTGCCTCTATGATATTCGCAATACGAATTCTCGTCCCAGAACTTGGATTTCTTTTCTGGTTCGGGCGTAGGGCCTATGGGTTGAAACTTACCCTGTTTCATCAGTCTCTTTAGAGCATTAGAGTATGTGTCCCCGATATTAGTGAATTTTCTTGGTGGGGTACTATTCTTAGATGGCTTGAGAAGGTTAACTTCACCAGTCTTGCTAGTAGACCCGTAAAAACGACTTGTTGAGCCTTGATATCCACGACCTACCGTTTTGGACAAGAACCCTTTACGGATGTCATCCCCGATCCTTGTTCCTAGTATAGTTAAGTCTTTGAAGGTCTTAATGTTTTGGTACCTCAAATGACTTGCATAGATGGGCTTTAAATTGTCCACGAATTTCTCCACGAGGGTAGCTTCATTTGGACGTTCAACAAGTTGGGTACTAGTCTTCCTCCACCTACTTAGGAAGTCGGTGAAACCTTCTTTGTCATTTTGGGTAAGAACCTCTAAAGTGCGCATGTTGACTTAGATTTCGGGATTATCCACATATTGCTTAGCGAACTCAATTGCGGCGTCGTCCCAGGTAGCAATATTCTTGTGCTCTAGATAATAGAACCACTGTCTCGGGATAGTGTCAAGAGATGAAGGAAAGATCCTTAAGAACATCTCGGGTTTAATGCCTTTGATAGACATGTAATCCTTGAAAGCACGGATATGGTTCAAAGGGTTTTCATGCCCCTTGAATTTAGGGATATCCGTCATGCTGAAGTTGGTTGGCAATTTGGAGCTCATGGCCTCGTATTTGTGATTATTTTCCCTATAGATATCATCCCCTTTGAGATACATCAATTGTTCCTCCAAGTATTGGAGTCGTTTCTCAACTGCAGTTATACCTACGGGAGGGTTAACCTCATGTGCTCCCATAGGAGGATATTCATTCCCGAAGTCATTCACAAATTCATCAGACACTTCACTTTCTCGAGGAGGCAACCTTGTTTCCATAGTATATATTCGGCCTTCGATTGTGTCGAGGCGATCATACACTTGGTCTTGAGTGACTTGGAGACGAGTTAGCGCGGCTAGGATTTGATCATTACCATTCAGGGGTTGATTGTTGTTCACATCGCTTGTGTCAGGCATCTTGGAAACTGAACAATAGATCGACGACGAATCAAAACATGATCGACCATTCTAGCACACTTACTTGGAAAAAATGTTTTAACTTGTAGAGTGGGAGTGTGCCACTCGTGTCAAGTGAGTTTTTGAAGAAATGACAAAGTTTGAAAATGTTGGTCCTAGTCAACTGTAGTGTAGTTGTAGGAGTGGACTCGAAGTGAGGCTTTGAAATGGGCTTTGAGGCCCGAATTTTGACTCGACAATTGGACAGAGTTTTGACTGGTTTTGCGCTAATATTGGGCTTATGTTCAAAAATTTTACATTTTGAAAGAAATTTTTGTTTAGAAAATTGTGATCACATACAAGCATTTATACAGGCATTATAACGGGATGCTGAGTGCATTTAAAAGGGTTTTGGCTTAAAGGGAGGGTTGCCATACCGAATGATATGTGATTTGTTTACGCCTTTTTACTTCCCGTTTCCCATGCGTTTCGGCCTCTTTAGCACGGTTTTAGCTCACTCACGCTCACGTTTTGCCCTTCTATTCCATGTACCTCGATATTACGACTCCCCGTGATCTTTTGCAGGGAATTAGCCTTGAAAAAGGGAAGACGGAATGAAACCCGAGTGAAGGAGCTAACCCATGTTAGCTTGAGAAGAAAAAGAAGTGAAATATGCTGAGAAGAGTGTTCTACCGGCAGACCGGCAGCCGGTCTGGACACCGACAGCACACACACACACACACACACACACACACAGACACACACACACACACACACACACACACACACACACAATGCCAAGAAAAAGGAAGAAGGATGCTGAAGGCTGAAGGTTGTGTTCTGCCGGCAGCCGGTCCACCGGCAGAGCACAGCAGGAGAAGTAAAATTGAAGATTAGAAGAGAATTTCCATTTGGCCTCGCTGCCGGTAGACACACCGGCAGCCGGCCAACCGGCAGAGCACATCACAAGGAAGAATTTGAAGACCTGAAGGTTGTGTTCTGCCGGCAGGCCGACAGCCGGTCCATCGGCAGCACACACTTGCCAGCTATTTCCAAAATTTCGAACTTCGAATTTATTTGACCTCGCTGCCGGTAGGCGAACCGGCAGCCGGTCCACCGGCAGGACGCAACAGCTGACGGATTTTGGGCTTTTCTCCTCTTTTCTCCTCTTTTCTTCATAATCTTATGAAAGACTATAAATACCCCCTCCCTTAACCATTTGTACACACAACCCTAGATCTAAATTAATTTCCTTTTCCAATTTTGAATCTTGTTAATTACATTGCTAATCTTTCCCTAATTAGAACAAGTTCTTCAATTATTACATCATACTTAGTAGTAGAAATTGGGTTGTAAGAAGATTGAAGGTTCCTCCTTCCTTATTGTTCAATCCAAATTCCTTTGTTGTTATTGAGTTGGTATTATTTCTTTTCCTAATTTCATTAGTTTACATTTGCTTTTCTTTTGAGTTTTGTTTAATTGTTTATGTTAAAATTTCATTCTTGTTGTTTGATTGTTGCTATTTTCTCTCTTGTTCATCTTTCCTTTGTTCATCTTTGTTATTTATACCAAAGATTGAGTCTTTGATTTCCTTGTGTTGAAGATTGAATCCTTGAGTTACTTGTGTTAAAGGTTGTGTCTTTTAGTTCATCATTAGATTAAATTGTCTCTCTTCATAATTTGTGTGGGATTATTGCATGATTAGTAGTATAATTTATTCACCCATCATGTTTATGCCTAAAGAGTTCATCTTTGTTGTTTCTCTTGCTTTTAGAAACATGATTAGTGAGTAGTCTTCCACTAGGACTCGGTTTGACCCGACATGAGTGACTTCACTAATTGAATCTCATAAAGGCTAATTATTTGGGGAAATTGGTGAGGGTAGTTTAGAGGAATGATACGGTTTATGGGTTGATTTTGGGCAGTGTCGATTTGTGACCCTTGTCCACCAATGAGAGTTGGTTAGGTTGTAAGTTGGATACCCGGGATTTGACCCTATTGCTAACCTAGGTTGAGACCGAAAGGGAGAACCAAGGGAGAGTACCTCTAAGCTAGCGTTTGAAATCGACCTCGGAGAGGAGGAGTGGGATGACCCGGATTACGATGAGTACTTAATGACCTTGACCAATTTCTTGACCTCCTTGAGAAAGTGCATGTTTTTGGGGTTGTTGAGTGTTGAGTTAGGGATTCCGACCTTCGAACCCGAGAGGGGGGTTGGTGGGTAGTGCTAGTGTCCTATTTCGAACCCGAGAGGGGGGTCTTAGGCAAATTAGAGCCATCTCCTCTTCACCTTGCTACCCTTATGATTAACCTAGGGAATTAATCGTGTGAAGTTATGAATTATTGAGGGAGAACCGAGTCTTAGGCCTTTAAATTATTTGATTTACAACTTATCATTTCTTCTCGCTCATTTATCTATTTCTTGTTTAGTTTGAATTTCATTTTGTCTTAGGTAGTCTTAGTATAACGAATTCATCCTTTATTGCCGACTTAGCTAAATGATAGGATTAGAACAATTAGTAATCTTCTTAACTCCTTGTGGGATCGACCCTCTATTTTGCACAACGATAGATCGTGCACTTGCGAGGTACTATTTGATAACCATCAAGTTTTTGGCGCCGTTGCCGGGGAGTTCGCCTAGATATTAATTGTTTTCGTTCTAGTTTAGACTAAGTCTTTTGTGTTACGAATCCTTCTCTTGAGTGTGTAGGACTTTTTGCATGAGTAGAAGAAATCGAAGAGGCCAACCAACTTATCCGATTGACCACGAGATTGAAGCTACCGCAAGAAGACTAAATTCACTCTGTAGAAGAGGGCTTATAGAAACACCAACTTCCCAAGAAAATTTAGTAGTGGAAGACTTTCGAGAAGAACCAAGTACCTTTGAGACTTTTGAGAACCCCTTTGCAATTCCGGAAGGAGAAGTGACAATGGCCGCGGTGCCTATGCGAGATAACTTGGCTCCGAAAAAGGTGGTGAATCCGAGTATCGTCAAGCCACCTATTCAAGCCAACAACTTTGATGTGAAAGCCACCTTTCTACAACTTGTCCAAGGGAATCAATTCGGTGGGGGAGCCACCGAAAACCCCAACGAACATCTCAACGAGTTCTTGGATAGTTGTGACATGTTCAAAGCTAAAGGAGTGTCGGAGGATGCCCTCCGCCTTAGGCTCTTTCCTTACTCTTTGAGGGGGAGTGCTAAGGAGTGGCTAAAGAGTTGTGAACCCGATTCCCTTCGGACTTGGGATGATGTCTCCAAGGCTTTCCTAAACAAATACTTCCCACCACAAAGAACCGCAAGAATCAAAAGTGAGCTTCAAGGCTTCACTCAACAAGATGACGAGACCCTTTACGAGGCATGGGAAAGGTATAAGGGACTCCAAAGGTTGTGTCCTCATCACGGGAATGGAGATGATGAGTTGATAAACAACTTTTATGAGGGGTTGAGCAATGAAATGAAGATGAACCTTGATTCCGGCTCGGGAAAGGGAGCATTAGACAAAATTGACCACAAAACGGCCAAAGAGCTTATTGAGGAAATGGCTTCTTGTACCTTTCATTGGAACAATGATAGGCACAAGAGGAAGGGAAAGTCAACAGTTGAATCGGCCAACAATGTTGAGGTTAAAGGGTTAATTGAAGAGCTCAAGCAACAAGTTGCCTTGATGAGTTCAAGCAACACATCTAGCAACTCTTCTTCTATGAGGAACCAAGTTTATAGTTGTGAGATTTTTGGAGACCAAGGACATCCACCAAATGAGTGTCCTTTGATGGTAGGAGAGGGCAATTGCATGGAGCAAGTGAACGGAATATGGGAGTCTAGTCCGGCTAAGCAAGCATTTAACAACAACCAATATCATCCCGGAATGAGAGCCCATGCACCCAAACTTCTCCTATGGTTCACAAAATGTGCAAAATCCCACCTTCCAACAAAAACCACAATTCACACAAAACTTTCAAGCTCAAAAACCAAACACAACATTCAACCAAGGTCCATCGGGCTTCCAAGGAAGAACCTTCCAACCAAGACAACAATTTCAACCACTCAATCCACCAAGCAACCCACCTTTCCAACAAAACTCCCAACCATTTCAACAATCCACCCAACCAAAGTCAAATGTAGAGCTCATGATAGGTCAATTAATGAGTTCTCAAACACAATTCATCAACCATTCCACTCAAAAACAAGAAGAGACAACCTCATCCATTAACCAACTTAGGACCCAAATGCAAGCTTCTCAACGGATGACGGACAATCAAATCTCTCAATTGGCTTCCCAAATGAGCCAACTACAAGCCTCTCATGGAAAATTTCCGGGTAAAACCGACGAGAATCCGAAAACCGTGAATGCTATCCACTTAAGGAGTGGTAGATAGTTGGAATAACGGGCATTTGTCAAGAAGAGGAAGAGTAGTAGACCGGGTGATGTGGTTGAACCTCAAATTGTGGTTGAACCTCCTAAGGTAGTTGAAGAAAAAGGGGTTGAAGATGAACTTGTGGAAATTGTTGTGGAGACTCCAAAGGTGATTGATGAACCAACAAAAATTGTTGAAGAGCCAAAACAACAAGTTGTGAGGACTTATGTGCCACCAATTCCTTTCCCACAAAGGTTGGAAAGAGCAAAACTTGAACAAAAATATGGAAATTTCATGGACATGATGAAGGGAATCAACATCACCATGCCCTTCATTGATGCCGTCAAGGAGATACCAAGCTATGGAAAGTTCTTGAAGGAGCTAATTTCAAACAAAAATTCCTTGAGTCCAACAACAACGGTGAACTTATCCAAGGAATGTAGCGCAATTCTTATGAATGAGGCTCCTCAAAAGCTTGAAGACCCGGGGAGTTTTTCCATACCTTGCAAAATTGGGACCGTGCAAATTGAGAGAGCCTTGTGTGATTTGGGGGCAAGCATTAGTCTTATGCCCCTCAAAATCTTCAAGAAGTTGAAGGGTTATGAGCTTTCACCAACAAGGGTTTCTCTCCAACTTGCGGATAGGTCGGTGAGATACCCGATCGGTCTTGTGGAGGATGTCCCACTCAAAGTGGGTAAACTTGAATTCCCTTGTGACTTCTATGTAATGGACATTCCCGAGGACTCAAATATTCCTATAATATTGGGGCGCCCTTGCCTTGCTACGAGGGGTGCCATGATTGATGTGAAGAATGGAAAGCTTTCTCTACAAGTGGGTGAAGAAAAGGTGGAATTCTCCTTGAACAAGGCCATGAAGGAGCCTTCAGAAGAAAAGTCTTGTTACATGATTGACATGGTAGAGGAATGGGTTGATATGAAGACCTTTGATGAAGACAAGGGTTTGCAAGGATTCCTTGAGGGCAAGGTAAAAGATTGCAAAGAGCACCGGGAGTATGCTTTAGCCATGGAAGCAACAATTGAAGAAGACCCGGATAAAGAATTTGAGAGCTTGAGAGGAGATGGTAAAAAGGAGGAGAGATCCACGCCTCCTCAAGTGGAGTTGAAACCTCTTCCCTCTACTCTTAAACATGCTTTCCTTGTCCCTAATGACACTTACCCTATTATTGTCAATAGTGCACTCAATGACACCGAACTTCAAAAGTTACTTGATGTTGTGAGAAAATATAAGGATGTCATTGGGTACTCAATTGATGATATCAAGGGGATTAGCCCTTTTTTTGCACTCACCGCATTCATTTGGAGGATGAGGGTGCATCTTCCATTGAGCCTCAACGCCGCCTTAACCCCGCAATGAAAGAAGTGGTTAGGAAGGAGGTGTTAAAGCTCTATGATGCAAGTATAATTTACCCTATCTCTGATAGTGCATGGGTGAGCCCGGTGCATGTTATGCTAAAGAAGGGCAGGGTCACGGTAGTCACCAATGACAAGAATGAGCTAATTTCAACAAGAATCACAACCGGGTGGAGAATGTGTATAGACTATAGACGCCTCAACAAGGCGACTAGGAAAGACCATTTCCCCCTCCCTTTCCTTGACCAAATGTTGGAAAGACTTGCCCAACACTCTCACTTTTGCTACCTTGATGGGTTTTCGGGGTTTTTCCAAATCCCGATTCACCCTAATGACCAAGAAAAAACACTTTCACGTGCCCGTTTGGCACCTTTGCTTATAGGCGCATGCCCTTTGGGCTATGCAATGCGCCGGCCACATTTCAAAGATGCATGCTAGCTATATTCTCCGAATATGTTGAGGATATAATGGAGGTTTTTATGGATGATTTTTCCGTCGTAGGCACCGCATTTGATGGATGTCTAGCTAATTTGAGTAAGGTCTTGAAAAGGTGTCAAGAAACCGGTCTAGTCTTAAATTGGGAGAAATGTCACTTCATGGTGACATCCGGGGTTGTTTTGGGTCATGTTGTGTCAAGTAAAGGCTTAGAAGTTGATCAAGCCAAGATTGAAGTGATTAAAACTTTACCCCCTCCCACAAATGTCAAAGAAGTTAGATGTTTTCTTGGGCATGCCGGTTTGTACCGGAGATTTATCAAGGACTTTTCTTTGATTGCCCGACCTTTATCATTGTTACTTGGCAAAGATGTGCCCTTTGAGTTTACTAATGAATGTTTGAATGCTTTTAATAGGTTGGAAGAATCTCTCATCACCGCTCCAACCTCCCACTTGGGGAGAACCTTTTGAGTTGATGTGCGATGCTAGTGATGTAGCGGTGGGAGCGGTGCTTGGACACAGAAAGAATGGCAAACTTCATGCCATATATTATGCAAGCAAAACCTTGGATGAAGCTCAAGCACACTACACCACCACCGAAAATGAGCTTTTGGCAGTCATATATGCTATGAACAAGTTCCATTCCTACTTGGTGGGCTCTAAGGTAATTGTACACACCGATCATACGGCATTGAGGCACTTGCTAATCAAGAAGGAATCGAAACCACGCTTGATCCGGTGGATACTTTTGCTCCAAGAGTTTGATATTGAAATTAGAGACGGGAAAGGTGTGGAGAACGTAGTAGCCGACCATCTCTCTCGGCTATTCCATGAAAATGTTAAGGATGGGTTACCAATTGATGACTCTTTGCCGGATGATCAATTGTTCGCTCTTGTTCTAACGGATGTTCCTTGGTACGCGGATTATGTCAACTACTTGGTATCCGGGGTCATCCCACATGACTATGACTCACATAAGAGGAAGAAATTCTTTCATGATCTAAGGCGATACTTTTGGGATGAACCTTGCCTTTACAAATCTTGTGCGGATGGGATAATTAGAAGGTGCATTCCAAGTGAAGAGGTGAAGCCGATAATCTCTCATTGCCATGATATGCCAAGTGGAGGGCATGGGAGTTCAAGGAAGACCGCCGCAAGGGTGCTCCAATGCGGTTTCTATTGGCCTACCCTATTTCATGATGTGGCAACTTACGTCAAGGGGTGTGATAAGTGCCAAGGAAGAGGCAATATTTCAAGGAGGCATAAGATGCCAATGAACTACATCCTAGAGGTTGAGTTGTTTGATGTATGGGGTATCGATTACCAAGGCTCCTACCCTTCCTCCTATGGATACGAGTACATACTTGTGGCGGTAGACTATGTGAGTAAGTGGGTAGAGGCTATTCCTACCAACACATGTGATGCCAAATCGGTTGGCAAGTTCTTGAAGAATACTATTTTCCCAAGATTTGGAGTACCATGGGTGCTCATAAGTGATAGAGGTTTGCACTTTCATGAAAAGACCTTTGAGGCTTTGCTCAAGAAGCACGGGGTTCAACATAGAAGAAGTCTTTCTTATCACCCCCAAGCAAATGGGCAAGCCGAGGTCTCTAACCGGGAAATCAAGTCTATCCTTGAGAAAACTGTGGCAAAGTCGCGAAAAGATTGGTCAACTAAGCTTGATGATGCTCTATGGGCGTACCGAACCGCCTACAAGACTCTTATTGGTACTTCACCTTTTAGGTTGGTTTACGGTAAGCCTTGTCATCTCCCCGTTGAATTGGAGCACCGTGCCTGTTGGGAGGTAAAATTCTTGAATTTTGACATGAAGAAAGCAGGAGAGAAAAGGCTTCTTGACATGAATGAGTTGGAGGAATTTCGCCTCGATGCATATGAGAGTTCAAGGATTTACAAGGAGAAGACAAAGAAGTTCCATGACAAGGCTATTTTAAAGAGAGAATTCAAGGTGGGAGACTTGGTTCTCCTCTTTAACTCAAGGTTCAAGTTATTTTCGGGGAAGCTAAAGTCAAAATGGTCGGGACCTTTCACCGTGGTCCGAGTTTTTCCCCATGGGTCGATTGAAATATCCGATGGAGACCAAGCTTTCAAGGTAAACGGACAAAGGCTCAAGCATTACATTGCCGGAGCCCCTATCATGAAGAATATAAGCTCCATCGATACCTACCTTCTCCATACTTGATTGTAATTCATGACTTCGTCGAGCCTACGACATAAAACAAGGGCGCTACATGGGAGGCAACCCATGGAATTTGTATATAGCATGCATTTTAGGTAGACAATGAGAGCTTTGGAGCCATATTTTGTCCACTTTGGATTGGTGACGGAGTTCATATTTGAAGAAAACAAGCCTTATTTTCGTTTGACCCGAAAATCCCGACATGATGCGTCGGCGTAATTGTGGAAAACACGAGTCCCAAGGTCGAACGAAAAATCTCGATTTCCGGGTTAATGAAAATTGAACAAGTTGAAAGAAAACTGTTGAAAAAGAGCTGAATGTTGGGTTCTGCCGGTAGGCCGGCAGCCGGTGCCCCTACCGGTACCGAGACCAAATTATTTTGAGGAAAAATTTGAAGAGGGATGTGTTCTACCGGTATGCCGGCAGCCGGCTCACCGGTAGGGAACACATAATATTGCTAAAGTGTGAAGAATGCTGTCAGGAAGTGTGTTCTGCCGGCAGGCCGGCCCACCGGCTGGACACACCTGAAGAAGTTGAGTTAAGTGAGTAGAGGAGTGTTCTGCCGGTAGGCCGGCAGCCGGCTCACCGGCAGGACACACAAGCCAATTGGAAAAATGAGAGTAAGGGAGCGTTCTACCGGTGGACCGGCAGCCGGTTCGTCCACCGGTAGCGAGAACAAAATTTTTGGAGGAAAATTCGAAAAATTAGAAAAAAAAAAGGAGGTGTGCTCAGCCGGCAGACCGGCTGCCGGTCCGCATACCGGCTCAACGCACCCAACAGACCCAATAAACACAAAAAAAAACCAATTTCTTCATTTTTTTTCGACACCTTATTCCTCCATTTTTCCTCCATTTCTCCACCATTTCTCCTCAAAACTCCCTCTAACTTCCTCAAATCTCAACCAATCTTCAATCTACCTTCACTAAACTCCCTCTAATCTTCACAATGGCGGGAAGGAGAACAAGAGCCGGTGTTGCAAGGGACCAAGCGGAGTTAATCGCGCGCGCCGCTAACGACACCAACCTCGACCCAGATTTTCCGACGGTGGAATTTGCCACCCAAACTCAAAAGGGTAAGTTTATTCTCTTTAAAAATCGTCCCCTAACCCCCACTAAGTTTCTACATCATCCGTCGTTATCGGCCCTCGGGTCAGCTAGGGAGACGGAAGCTCTTTTTACCGGGGTAGGAATGAGGGGAATGTACACCATGCATGAATATACTTACCCCCGACTCACATGGGAATTTTTGAGTAGTTTACGGATTATCAAGCACCGACAATCAAATTTGGTGGCTACCCTTAGTTTCCGTCTTATGAACCGGGACCACACAATTTCATTGAGTCGGTTTCCTAATATGTTTGGGTTAGAAAATGCCGCATCACATAACCCACCCGCTACTTTTCATTATTCCCGAGTGTGGAAGGCAATTTCCGGTCTAGAGGATAAGGTTGGGGTAAAAAGGGCCGCTATTAGTTGCCACAACCCCGTCATTTGGGTGTGGCATAGATTTATGGGATGCACTATTCTTGCGGTGGATGAGCCGTGGGTATTTCAGACCAATGAACTTGAAATTTTAGGGTCCTATTTGTTTACAAAACCCATCGCCTTCAAGATTAATGTGGCTCACCACCTTGCAATTCATTTGTCAAAAATTGTCAATTCTCCGGGGCAAAAAGTCCCAATCCATGTGGGTGGCATCATCACCCGTATTGCTCGAAATTTGGACCGTCCGGTAGACCTTTCTACCATGAATTGGATACCCGGGGAGACTTACTTGACCAAACGTTACTTGACCAACAACCTTGAGTGGCTTAAGGTCAACCCCATTGACGATCGTGAGTATTGGCAAATCAACTACAAGAATTCAATCCCGCTTCCCAATGTCACCGCCATTAAAATTGAAAAAGACAAGGAAGAATACTTCCACCTGATTGAAGCGGAGGTATCCACCGACCAACCTCCCCCTAATCCTCCAAGTGTGTATTCATGGGATCGTAGAGTGGACACTCCTCCCTCCCTACAATACACTATGCCACAAACTCACCAACCCCCACCATGGCAATTCCAACTCGGTGAGGGGTCCTCCTCGGGTCAACCTTCCTACCCTCCCTTACCACCTTCACTTACCGAGTGGATGGAGAGGATGGACATTTCTACGGCAAAGGCCGCGAGTGAGAGAGATGTGTTGGGGCGGAAGTTGGATCGCATCTACTACGACCAATCCACCGGCTCCTATCCGATCTACGATGATTTTTGTAGGCGGGATTACGTCCCCTTTGATGCCCCGCACCCTTCCTACTTTACATGGCCCGACGGGAACTATTCTAGTGCGGATGGGAAGATCATTCACGAAGGTCTTAACCTCCAACCGTACTACTTCTCAGCTCCCATTTTCCCGCCTAGGCCCGAGTATCGCCCAGAGGGGCATGACGCCCATTGGGTGGGGCCGTGGGGGGCATTCGCCCTTACTGTGCCAGTGACGTGGGTGCTACGGGATCCGATGGCGCCTTTATGGGAGATGCTTCGACGGGAGGTGATGGTGGTGTGATGATGATGAGTGGAGACTTTACGGGAGGTCTCATGGGTGGCGGTAGTGGAGGTGACCTCACCTTCAACCCCGATGACTTGATTCAAGGCTCTGAGTATTGTACCGGAGAGAATGATGATGATGATGATATGAACTCCTAGTCCTGAGGGCCGAGTTGGTGGCCCAACATCCTCCCTATTCTATCTAAAATGACAAGTATGATCTCTCCCTTAATCCAAATTCTCTCATTCATGTTTAATTTTTTGCATGCATTTAGCTTAGAAATTCACATAGTTGCATTCATCTAGGTTTGCATTAGCTTTCAAATTTGTAATATAATGTCACATTTAGCCATTGCATTCACATAGTATACCTTGCATTGTAATTCAATTATTGCATATAGAATAGAGCATGCATTGCATTCCTTTTTATAAAAAATCACAAAAAAATTGAAAAATGACAAAAAAACCAACAAAAACATGTTCTTTTATTTCTCTACATGCCCTCCCATGTCTATAAATAAGTGTGGGGAGGGCCTAAAAACCAAAAACAACAAAACAAAACAAAATTCCAAAAACATGCATTTTAATTTTCTTATTTCCTCCACACATTTATTTCCATTTGGAACTGTAGATACCCAGTATCTGCTGAGACTCCAACAAACACCGGATGATTATCGGACTACAACATGTTTTGGAATCGCGGCGTTTGATCGACAGTTTGTGTACAACTTTACGTCGGAAAACTTAAAACGATTTCGAAAATAAAACATCTCAAAACATTTCAAAAATACCTAAAGTGTTTAATGCACGTCGACGGGGTCGCAATGACACTAACTAGAGTCAAAACCGACACCGGACCAAAAACCGACTCAAAAATTCAAATCCTGACTCCAACAACGAGTCAAACCGAGTCAACCACCAAAAACAAAACATTTCAAACCTTCTACCTTAAGTTTTCCCGGATTCATGAATAGTCAAGTACCAAACATGTGACTATAAAACCTAGGATAGAACAAATCATGATTGCGTTTGTTGTGAAAGTGACAACACAACTCGAAGACCCGCGACGTGGCTCGCGCCTCTTTGAGCAGCCCAGGTGGCCACGTCGCTCAAAACTCACACAACCACTCATTCTCCTATAAATACCCCTCAAATGCCACCCATTTGAGAGTTACGCGAGTGTCCGCCCCCTCTTTTCTCCCTTAAAATTCTCGACTCGACTTCTTAAGTCATAACCCGACGCGTATTTATGACCTACCGATCGTAAACACGAGCCTTACACATTGTTTGGTACCGTCATCGTGCATTAAATCACCTGATCGACCATTTCGACCACTACACCATCACTAACATTAAAACACTCTTTTTACTTACCAAAACGGTTTTAAACCGAGTTTTTTCCGATCAAACGAGTTGTTACACTTACGTCGGTCACTCGCCATAACCAAACATGTAAGTATGAGGCTGTAGAAATCCTCTTTTAATATGTTTTCATTTGTTTCATGACTATAACATGCTAAAACATGCATAACATGAACCAAAACATGGAATAAACGAGCCAAAACTGATTTTTTGTCTGAGGCAGAAGCCCCTTAGGTCGCCAACTAACCCGCGCCTAAATGAGGTGTTCAGACCAGAGATCAACCGTGTTTGTTCTCATCACTTCCTTTTAATTCACTTTCATATTTGTAATCGGTTTTCACCATTTCAAGTATTTTCGAACCCTTTATTTCACTTGTTTTAACCATAAAACATTTTTCACCCTTGGTTCCTCATAGCATGACGGTTAAATCCGTGTTTCGGTGATATTTGGTTAATGACATTTAAAAGGTATTTTAAAGCCTTTTATTTCATTTCTTTACATTTTCAAACAAACATATTAGTCACCAACACAAAGTCATCCTTAGTTCTACATACCATGCCGGGTTTTAACCCGGGTACGATGATGAGTATCGACTAATTACATTCAAATGGACTTAAGACAATTAGTCCATAATCACTTTCAAAACTATTCATGTCAAGTTTGTCAAATCGAACCCGACACCGAATATTATCAAAATAATGATGATTATTCGAGACTAGTTCTTCAAATCAACAAATGCGGTCTAAACGACCCCTTCAAATCAAACTGGGTTCAAATACCCATTTTCAATACATTTTATAACGTTTTCTAAAAGGTCAGAACACGGCAAATAAACCGTGTCCTAACCCGCGCCTAAACAGGCTCTCCATTTCTCATTTTCAAAACCAGAGGGAGGCCCCTTACACCGCCGGCTGGCTCGCGCCTCATATAGCCGTCTGGTACAGGGCATGTTCCCTTCCAGCATTAGTCTAGGACGATCCCGACTCCGGTCAACCCGGATATAGGACGAATCAGATGACTATTCAAAACCATATTTGCAAAATGTCTTACTAAGACAAATGGATCATGTTATGCACCCTAAACCTAATACGGTAAATGGATGTTTAATTTCCGTCTTGCATGCAAATCAATCATTAATCCAACTCGACATCTTATACTTGATACTTGGATTAAACCAACCGACTTAGAAAGCTCTCACATGTTAGATTTAAATTACTGGATGCGCATTCATGCATTTAAACCGTTTTATCAACTTTTGCATTCAACCAACCAAGATCGATCAGTAGAGGCCGATAACGCGGGCGGGATTGGGTGTCTGATTAAAGGGCTTCCCAATACGTACCTTCACCTCTTACTCAGAAACTTTGGATAGTGAACGACCTTATCCAGGGTGTACGAGAGTCATTCTAGAGATAGGATGCTAAAGAGGGACGATTTCCTTACCTTTAGTACCTATGTCAAACGCTGCTTTGTGCTTCGATTTGACCGAGGTATAAAGTGGATTTCGAACGGGTTCCAGGCATCCCACAAATGCTTGGTGGTGACTCCGAACATCTCTAATCGTTTTGAGACCCTTACCGAGACGAAACCGACCGATCTAAAGTGATCCGGTCGAAAGCATTTTTACGCCGCCGAGCGTGGCTTTTAAAAAAGACCGTTGTATGTCCACAGATCGAAGTGGGCTTGCAGGTGGGCCATGTCCACAGGAACTAATGTAAATAAATAAGTGTAGGGGGGGAAATTCAAATATTGAAAAACACCAAAAATATGTCCTTTTAATTTTCAAAAAAAAACAAAAATACCAAAAATATGTTATTTTTATTTTCAAAAATCAAACATACAAAAACATGTTCCTTTCTTTTCCTTATTCACTCCCTATACTTTTGTCCATTGAGGACAATGTACATCTCAAGTGTGGGGAGGGAAATATCCACTCTTGTGAACATTTGTTTATATTTGTAAATACTTTTAAATTTGATAAAATTTCAAAAAATCCATAAAAATTGAAAATTTTCAAAAATTTAAAAAACATTTGCATTGTATATATATGTCTTATCTAACATTTGGCATAGCGCATTGAACATTTGAGGCAAAAAGGAGCTAGAAGACCGCTTGGTATAATCCTTCCTATCTCTTACTCCTTTTTACTATTCTTTCTTTTTAGTATCTTGGATATTTTGAAGGAGAATGGGAATTTTGTTGTCTTGGGTGTCTCCTTGGGAGACCACGTGGATCGTTGGTTTTTATGCGTGCTGCTAGGATTAGATATTAGTTGCATGTCTATTTTCATGTTCTTTTGATTCCCGCTTGCATTTCGTCACATGTGCATATGTGTTGTGTTTAGGCTTAGTTGCACTTGGTTTGTAAATATTTTGCATAAACATGGTCGAGGAAGGGAATCAAGTACCTCCGTGATGAGTTATGAGTCCAATTGTGCCTCTCCCCACCTCGTGACTCGCACCCGTGACCTCTTAGTTAGCCTAGGGAGGTGGGCTTGGCCAATGAGTTTAGACCGATCTTGTGAGACCTAGGGCCGTAGACTAGACCTTAGGCTCGACTTAGCTACTCAAAGGTAAAGGTAGAGCCTCCTAGGGTGGGTATATTCATACCCCGTCCTCATCTAGGTTTGAGAGAGTAGGCCTCCTCGCGAGGCGTGTCACATCAAGACGCATAAGTGTGTCATTTCGTCCTCAGACCATGAAATTGCATTATATTTCTTTTGTGCACATGATATGAAGCAAGCTCAGTTTGTATGAACCTCACATAGCCAAATAGCCTTGCTTTCTCCCTTCCATTATCTCCCTTTTTTATTCACTCCTCTGAGCTTTAGCCTTTCCATTCGGCAACCCACCAAAATAGCTACATTCCATAACCACCCTTCCTTAATCAAGAATTGGTCGGTTTTGGAGTTGTGTTGTAGGAGGTGATTTGGGTCTTGATGGTGGATAGTATACATGTCCACTCGGGTCAAAAGCTTGGTGTTTTCGGCATTGTATATAAATAAGAGGTTTTGAAAAAGAAATGAAAAACAAAATATAAAAGTGAAAAAGTCATGAAAAATCAAAAAAAAAGTGAGTTACTTGTGTTGTATATATGTTGTCAAGAAAATAAAGAGGCAAGCAACACCCCTCCTCATCATTAAAAGGGATAGAAAAAGCCGTTGCTAAATAAAGGGGCAATTTGATGTTTTTCCAAAATGAGTCGGGTTTACACATTTTTTGCATGACTTGGGAAACCGAGTCTTTGTTAGCGTGTAGACGTTACCATTTGTTGAAATAAGAGGAGTACTTTTGATTTTTTCCAATTTGAGTTGGGTTTATGCAATTTTTACATAGTTTTGGTGATCCATGCTATGTTAGGGCATAGACGTGTCTCATGTGTTGCAATAAGAAATGGGGAACGATGTGTCGACAATTCTTGATTTGAACTCCACATATCCAAACGGTGCTTGCACCAATCCCGTTTCGTCCTACTCCCTAACCCCGTTACAACCCTTGTTTCATATTGTGTGCATTATACCATTATTTGCATTTCATAGGACATAGGACGGTCTTACACATTAGATTGCGGGCACGCTTTCGCTAGTCGAGTTAGGAGAGTGATTTTGGTTAATTTTTGTACACAAAAACACCCGTTCTTAAAATGAGAGACAAGTGAAAACCGTGAGGATGTCGTTGCCTAGGTCCCCTTGGTCATGGGTCTTTTGGTTGAATCTCGTGTCGGTTTTTTAATTCTCGGCGGACGTGCCTACTTACCCTTACCCCGCTCTTGAATGTGTTTCTTGATTATTGGTCACACTAGGGTTGCTTGAGCCATGCTTAGGGGGTTGGCACCTCCGTTGGAACTTCTGAGACGGTACTCCCGACCAAGACCATGTTTTGTTGTTTGAAAAATCCGGCCACTTAGATGAAGAAAGTGGACCATTTTGTTAGATGCATTCTATTGTTTGATTACGTGCTTCCATGATAGATGCATCGCAATTTTGTAGCAATACCCAACTTGCCTTGTAATAGGGCACTCTTCCCTCATGGCTGTCAAATTGTGAGTTGAAGGGACGTTGAGTGCGCTAATACTCATTCGGCTATTATTTTAGAATAATTGAGTGATGCTTATATTGTGCACACACTCTCAATGGTAATTATAGTTGTCTCTTATGCATTGCCTTTGGACTTACTCGAGGACAAGTAAGGCTTTAGTGTGGGGAGGTTTGATATGTGATTTGTTTACGCCTTTTTACTTCCCGTTTCCCATGCGTTTCGACCTCTTTAGCACGGTTTTAGCTCACTCTCGCTCACGTTTTTCCCTTCTATTCCATGTACCTCGATATTACGACTCCCCGTGATCTTTTGCAGGGAATTAGCCTTGAAAAAGGGAAGACGGAATGAAACTCGAGTGAATGAGCTAACCCATGCTAGCTTGAGAAGAAAAAGAAGTGAAGATCTTTGAGAAGAGTGTTCTGCCACGGCGGCGGTCAGCCACCGCATAACACCCCCCCCAACAATGCCAAGAAAAAGGAAGAAGGATGCTGAAGGCTGTGTTCTGCCGGCAGTCGGTCCATCGGCAGAGCACCACAGGAGGAGTTGAATTGAAGATTAGAAGAGAATTTCCATTTGGCCTCGCTGCCGGTAGACACACCGTGACAGCGGCCACCAACCCGTGACACATCACAATAAAGAATTTGAAGACCTGAAGGTTGTGTTCTGCCGGCAGCCGGTCCACCGGCAGAACACACTTGCCAGCTATTTCCAAAATTTCCAACTTCGAATTTATTTGACCTTGCTGCCGGTAGGCGAACCGGCGGCAGGTCCACCGGCAGGACGCAGCAGCTGACGGATTTTGGGCTTTTCTCCTCTTTTCTCCTATTTTCTTCATAATCTTATAAAAGACTATAAATACCCCCTCCCTTAACCATTTGTACACACAACCCTAGATTTAAATTAATTTCCTTTTCCAAGTTTGAATCTTGTTAATTACAATGCTAATCTTTCCCTAATTAGAACAAGTTCTTCAATTATTACATCATACTTAGTAGTAGAAATTGTGTTGTAAGAAGATTGAAGGTTCCTCCTTCCTTGTTGTTCAATCCAAATTCCTTTGTTGCTATTGAGTTGGTATTATTTCTTTTCCTAATTTCATTAGTTTACATTTGCTTTTCTTTTGAGTTTTGTTTAATTGTTTATGTTAAAATTCCATTCTTGTTGTTTGATTGTTGTTATTTTCTCTCTTGTTCATCTTTCCTTTGTTCATCTTTGTCATTTATACCCAAAGATTGAGTCTTTGATTTCCTTGTGTTGAAGATTGAATCCTTGAGTTACTTGTGTTAAACGTTATGTCTTTTAGTTAATCCTCATCATTATTAGATTAAATTGTCTCTCTTCATAATTTGTGTGGGATTATTGCATGATTAGTAGTAGAATTTATTCACCCATCATGTTTATGCCTAAAGATTTCATCTTTGTTGTTTCTCTTGCTTTTAGAAACATGATTAGTGAGTAGTCTTCCACTAGGACTCGGTTTGACCCGACATGAGTGACTTCACTAATTGAATCTCATAAAGGCTAATTATTTGGGGAAATTGGCGAGGGTAGTTTAGAGGAATAATACAGTTTATGGGTTGATTTTGGGTAGTGTCGAATTGTGACCCTTGTCCACCAACGAGAGTTGGTTAGGTTTTAAGTTGGATACCCAGGATTTGACCCTATTGCTAACCTAGGTTGAGACCGAAAGGGAGAACCGAGGGAGAGTACCTCTAAGCTAGCATTTGAAATCGACCTCCGAGAGGAGGAGTGGGATGACCCGGATTACGATGAGTACTTAATGACCTTGACCAATTTTTTGACCTCCTTGAGAAAGTGCACGTTTTTGGGGTTGTTGAGTGTTGAGTTAGGGATTCCGACCTTCGAACCCGAGAGGGGGGTTGGTGGGTAGTGCTAGTGTCCTATTTCGAACCCGAGAGGGGGGTCTTAGGCGAATTAGAGCCATATCCTCTTCACCTTGTATGGACATGGCCCGCCTGCGTATGCCCAGCCGATCTGTGGACAATGGCAGCGGTCTTTGTTGAAAGCCACGCTCGGCGGCGTAAAGGTGCTTTCGACCGGATCGTTTTAGATCGGTCGGTTTCGTCTCGGTAAGGGTCTCGAAACGATTAGAGATGTTCGGAGTCGCCACCAAGCATTTGTGGGATGCCTGGAACCCGTTCGAATTCAACTTTATACCTCGGTCAAATCGAAGCACAAAGCAGCGTTTGACATAGGTACTAAAGATAAGGAAATTGTCCCTCTTTAGCATCCTATCTCTAAAATGACTCTCGTACGCCCTGGATAAGGTCGTACATTATCCAAAATTTCTGAGTAAGAGGTGAAGGTATGTATTGGGAAGCCCTTTAATCAAACACCCAATCCCGCCCGCGTTTAGCAGCCTCTACTGATCGATCTTGGTTGGTTGAATGCAAAAGTTGATAAAACGGTTTAAATGCATGAATGCGCATCCAATGATTTAAACCTAACATGTGAGAGCTTTCTAAGTCGGTTGATTTAATCCAAGTATCAAGTGTAAGATGTCGAGTTGGATTAATGGTTGATTTGCATGCAAGACGGAAATTAAACATCCATTTACCGTATTAGGTTTAGGGTGCATAACATGGTCCATTTATCTTAGTAAGGCATTTTGCAAATATGGTTTTGAATAATAGAATAGTCATCTGATCCATCCTATATCTGGGCTAACCGGAGTCAGGATCGTCCTAGACTAATGCTGGAAGGGAACAGGCCCTGTACTAGACGGCTGTAAGAGGCGCGAGCCAGCCGGCGGTGTAAGGGGCCTCCCTCTGGTTTTGAAAATGAGAAATGGGGAGCCTGTTTAGGCGCGGGTTAGCCCACGGTTTATGTGCCGTGTTCTGACTTTTTTGAAAACGTTATAAAACGTGTGGAAAATGGGTATTTGAACCCGGTTTGATTTTTAAAGGGTCGTTTAGACCGCATTTGTTGATTTGAAGAACTAGACTCGAATAATCATCATTATTTGATAATATTCGGTGTCGGGTTCGATTTGACAAACTTGACATGAATAGTTTTGAAAAAATGATTATGGACTAATTGTTTTAAGTCCATTTTGAATGTAATTAATCGATACGCGTCATCGTACCCGGGTTAAAATCCGGCATGGTATGTAGAACCAAGGATGACATTGTGTTGGTGACTAATATGTTTGTTTGAAAATGTAAAGAAATGAAATAAAAGGCTTTAAAATACCTTCTAAATGTCATTAACCAAATATTATCACCGAAACACGGATTTAACCGTCATGGTATGAAGAACCAAGGGTGAAAAATGTTTTATGGTTAAAACATGTGAAATGAAACAAAAAGGTTTCGAAAATACTTGAAATGGTAAAAACCGATTACAAATATGAAAAATGGATTAAGAGAAATGACGAGAACAAACACGGTTGATCTCTAGTCTGAATACTCCATTTAGGCGCGAGCCAGTTGGCGACCTAAGGGGCTTCTGCCTCAGACCAAAAATCAGTTTTGGCTTGTTTATTCGATGTTTTGGTTCATGTTATGCATGTTTTAGCATGTTAGAGTCATGAAACAAATGAAAACATAATAAAAGAGGATTTTTACACCCTCATACTTACATGTTTGGTTATGGCGAGTGACCGACGTAAGTGTAACAACTCGTTTGATCGGAAAAAACTCGGTTTAAAACCGTTTTGGTAAGTAAAAGAGTGTTTTAAAAGTTTAGTGATGGTGTAGTGGTCGAAATGGTCGGTCAAGTGGTTTAATGCACGATGACGGTACCAAACAATGTGTAAGGCTCGTGTTTACGATCGGTAGGTCGTAAATACGCGTCGGGTTGTGACTTAAGAAGTCGAGTCGAGAATTTTAAGGGAGAAAAGAGGGGGCGGACACTCGCGTAAGTCTCAAATGGCTGGCATTTGAGGGGTATTTATAGGAGAATGAGTGGTTGTGTGAGTTTTGAGCGACGTGGCCACCTGGGCTGCTCAAAGAGGCGCGAGCCACGTCGCGGGTCTTCGAGCTGTGTTGTCGCTTTCACAACAAACGCAATCATGATTTGTTTTATCCTAGGTTTTGTAGTCACATGTTTGGTACTTGACCATTCATGAATCCGGGAAAACTTAAGGTAGAAGGTTTGAAATGTTTGTTTTTTGTGGTTGGCTCGGTTTGACTCGTTGTTGGAGTCGGGATTTGAATTTTTGAGTCGGTTTTTGGTCTGGTGTCGGTTTTGACTCTAGTTAGTGTCCTTGCGACCCCGTCGTCGTGCATTAAACACTCCAGGTATTTTTAAAATGTTTTGAACTGTTTTATTTTCGAAATCGTTTTAAGTTTTCCGACGTAAAGTTGTACACAAACTGTCGATCAAACGCCGCGATTCCAAAACATGTTGTAGTCCGATAATCATCGGATGTTTGTTGGAGTCTCAGCAGATACTGGGTATCTACAGAGCCCCCACTTTGACTGAGACTTGGACAGGGCAAACGTCAAAGTAGAGCCCTCAGGTCAATCGAAGCTTACAACTTGGAGACCCAAGCGACGTCGAGGCGGCTCGAAAGGATTCGGGCCAAGGCCCTGCCGTCGGGAAGGGTGACGCCAAGGCGACTCGAGGGTACGAGTCAAGGACCTGTCGTCGGGAACATTTTAGAGTCTGTCGACTATCCGTGTGGGTCGTTTAAAGTCCGTTAGACTACGTACAAAGGCTCGCCAGCCATAGAAAGGAGTCATACCTGAGGCATCTTCGGGTACGTCCTTGGTTGTTTGCGGAGAAAGGCTCGCCAGCTGTGGTAAGGAAATGTACCCGAGGCATCTTTGGGATTTGTCCTTGAAAGGGTGCGGACAAAGGCTCGCCAGCCATATGATAGGGAAAAGTACCCGAGGCATCTTCGGGATCTTTCCTTGAATGTGTGCGGACAAAGGCTCGCCAGCCATGATAAGGAAATGTACCCGAGGCATCTTCGGGATCTATCCTTGAATGTTTGCGAACAAAGGCTCGCCAGCTGATGGTAAGGAAATGTACCCGAGACATTTTCGGGATCTGTCCTTGAATGCTTGCGGACAAAGGCTCGCCAGCCAATGATAAGGAACTATACCCGAGGCATCTTCGGGATGTATCCTTGAATGTTTGGGGATAAAGGCTCGCCAGCCAATGATAAGGAAATGTACCCGAGGCATCTTCGGGATCTGTCCTTGAATGTTTGCGGACAAAGGCTCGCCAGCCAATGATACGGTCGGTTAATGGACCACGGGGATAGCCGCGTCAAATGGGCTTGTTTTGAAAGTAGCAAACTCGTGATGTCACTGGGGAAATAGTGAGTATGGATTCTCACTATCACTGTTTTTGGAATGAGTGGGTTCCGCGAGGAAGCCCCCTTCTGGTATTTGAAAGAATAGTGAATTTGGCATCTTCACCATTCGTCGTCTAAAATTTGGAGAAACAGCGATTTTTGAATTTTCGCCATTATTTTGAATTTGAAGGAAAATAGCGAATTTGATTTCACCATTATTTTTGAAGTTGGCGGTTTTGATAGCCGTTTGCTTGAAATTTTTGAAAATAGCGAATTTAAATTTTCACTATTTGGTTTTGTTTGTTTTTGAGGAAATGACGACATTCAATATCGTCAACGAAAACTTTGAAGTTTGTTATGGGAAATTGGGCTAAAGCCCAAAATCCGCTGAAAAGCAAAGGGGAGGCCTGGTTTAGGCGCGAGCCATCTGGCGATGGAAGCCGGCTTCCCTTTTTTCTGTTAAAAAGACGCGAGGTTGAGCTGCGAATGATTCATTATTCATCTTCAACCTCAAAAATCCCGCAAAATCGCCATTGAAGGACCTTCTAGCTTGCTTTCACTTGTGCCATCATCAACAAATGTCATCTCAAGGTAAGTATTTCCTCTTGAATCCATTTAAAACAGTTGATCCTTAGCTTGATTAAATTAGGGCGAATTTTGCCCTAAAAAAATCGAATTGGGCGTTTTTGATTGAGCCCATTTCGAGTGAAATTGATGCTTGCATTAGGTTAGGAACCTGTTTAGGAGTATAGGGGTGCTTTTAGTTTGCGTTTTAGTCCCCGTTCCCGCTCCCGCTCCCTATGCTCGAAAAATGTGAGTGAGGCGAGAAACCGTCTCATTTCAGAATGCCAAATTTATTTGCTTGGGTAGTGGGTTCCACTAGGTTGAATTGTAGTTGGGAAAACCCGTATTTGCCATCTAAGGACCTTCGTTGGATGCTTGTGGGCAAAATTGGATTTTTGCCTTTTGCGACGGTCTTACGTCTGATAAAATAAGCGCCTGTTTGGGCTTTAATTGAGTCAGTTTGCCTTGAAATGGACCTTATTGGTATTTTAGGTCACCTTGAGGCGTGATAAAATCACGTTTGCCTTTTTGCGGTCGTTTTTGAATTTTTGACCGGTTTTGGGCTCAAATTAGCGTATGAATTGCCTTTTTGAGCCGTGGAAAAATATCCCATTGTGTCGGGAATGTAAAATCTCCATTGTGTCGGGAATGTATTTTGGGTTGTAGGCGGACCTTGTATGGGTCTTGAAATGTCGTTTTTGTGGTTTTGACTCGTCTTTTGTTTGAAAAGAGGGGCGAGTCGTTTTTGTGTTTTTTTGTGAATGGTTTGGGGCGGGATTGCCCCTTGTTTTTGTATTGCAGGTTGTGCTTTTTTGTTTTTGGATTTATCCATTTCATGCCGTCGTAATGCCGAAATTTCGGCTGACGTTTTTTGTTTGTTTTTTTTTTATCGCAAGGTATCGTCTGGGACCTATGGGGTCCGTCGTTGAGGCTTTGGAGGAGGAAGTCGATCCCGGAGGGGCTGTAGCGGCCGGGGAGGCTGCCGTATTCGAGGCGGTGGTGGAGGATGCTTCCGTAGAGGAGGAGAGGCGGCTGATATGGCCGGCTTGTCCTTTTCGTTGTGGCTCGTAGACAGGGTGGCTGATGAGTGGGGTTCAGTATCGGAATGGTGCATCGCATCATGGTTCTTGGCCTCCTCATCATCCGAAGTCTGCAAGACACTGTCTTCTTTTTTGTCATGGAGCAGGAGCGGGGGGTTATCGTCATGGTAACCTCCTCTGCTTTCGCTGTTGCTCCTCTGTTTCCCATGTTGCTCTCTTTCTTTTCCGTTTGAGAGGATAGAGAGTGCTTAGTTCGGTAGGTGGCGGATAGCCCCCAGTTCGTTGTCTTAGGCCAGTGTCTGTATGATAGACGTTTGTCTTAGGCCAGTGTCTGTATGATAGGCGTTTGTTTTAGGCCAGTGTATGTATGATAGACGTTTGTTTTAGGCCAATGTCTATATTATAGACGTTTGTTTTAGACCAGTGTCTGTATGATAGACGTTTGTCGATGTATTTTGCGTAAGGCGGTTTGTATATATGTGTTTTTGGATTGTGGTTTATTTTGTGATTTTCGGCTTTTTTTTGTGTTGTGTTTCGGAGAAGCGATGTCGGCTGTTTGATTCTCCTTTTGCTTTGCACCAGTTCCTGCATCGTTAGTGTAGAAAACAGGCAACAGATAGCATACATAAATGCAAACACGTAGAAGCATTTGATTGAAAACACGTAAAGCATTTGTTTGAAAATCAAAATTAACCAAGATGACTTGAAATTAAAATTCGAAATTTTGAAAATTCCGTGACAAATCGTCACGTTTGGAATTCAAAAGGAATTGATTTGAAAATTTGAGCAATTAACTCGTGTCGTAAATTAAATTGCATCGAAATTATTGAAAATTGACTCGAAAAATTCAAACTCAGACCGTCAGGAAAGAATTTTTAGAAAAGGATTTTTGCGAGTATATTTGGCTTTTGAGGTCAAGACTCGAATTTGTGAGTGCTTGAGTTTTTGAGGAAAATTGATGTCGTGTTATCAATCTTCGGTTTTGATTTTTGAATTGCGAAAAAGCGAAAAATTTTCGGAATTTCGACTGACATGGAAACGATCCATCACGGATCGGGGCGACTAGCCCTTCCCCCTTTTAAAAAAGAAAGAAAAATCCGTATGTTTAAAGCTGCGTCATGGAAACCGTGTCGGATTTCGTAAAACGCGAAAACAAGGAAATGTGAGTGTGAGGAAACACAAAATTTCCTGAATCATCCCGAAGAGGCGCGAGGTTCCTGGCGGGAGGTTTGAGGTGTCAGGAGAAAACACATGTTGAAAGAGACAAGTCAACAGCGGGAATCCTGGAGGAGCCTCAAAGAGTCGCGAGCAGCTTGGCGTTGGAAGCCAGCTCTCCCCTTTTTCTGAAAAATGCGCTGATCATTTTGTATAAATAGGGATGTTTGCGCTTCATTGTTTCATCATCCGAAACACAAAATCATCTCTACAAAACCTCTTCTTTTTCCACAAAAATATTTCATGGATGCTTTTGAGAACGCATTGCGACAATGGTGCCGGGATTTGTCGCCTCCCGAGAAGTATCAACTCGCTTGGATGGGAGTTGGTCAATTGTTGGTGCTTCGTCAAGTCAAGGTGCAACCTTCGTTTCTTGAAACATGTTCTTGGTTTTGGGATTCGAAACATCATGTTTTCGTTTTCCCGAAAGGTGAAATTTGTCCTCTTGCCGAAGAAGTTGGAGTCATTGGTGGGTGGTCGGGTTGTGCTCTGGTGCTTCCTCCGACTCGGTTGTGCTACAAGGAGAAATTCCGTTCCATGTTGGGCTTGTCAACAAGCCAAACCAACTTTCTTCTTGCTCCACATGGTGTGGATATGTTGGCTCTTATCAACATCTTTTCAAATCGATTAGATGCTAATGTCTCGGAGGTTGCTAGGAGAAGGGCTCTTGCATTTTGCCTTGTCCATGTGTACCTCTTTGTTGATGTCTTGAAGAAGGAGGGACCAAGATGTCATGGTAGCATAACCCTCATCCATGTGATTGAGCAAATGGAGCATGGTAGAGATTCATCATGGTTGGTGCTTTGAGAGATTATCCAAGCTTTGGACAAGGAAAGCTCTTGTGGAGAAGCTCCCTCTTTTGGATCGCCAAGGATCCTCCAAGTGTGGCTATTGGAGAGGCTAAGGTATGTAGAGCCTCCGGTTAATCCTTCTTCTTACTCCTTCCGTCACCTTACCATGAGGAAGAAGTTGTACCCGGATAGTTTTGCTTCCACCGAGGCCTATTGGGCCGCAAGATTGGCGGAGGAGGGTGGTCCTCATATCCGTTGGGTGGTGCCGTGGTGGCACTTGAGTTCCTTCACGAGGTTGCCCGCTTCGGGTGCTAGTCCTCGTTCTTTGATGGTGGTGGGCTTGAAGGTTGCTTCCTTCATTTATCCCGAATGGCTCATGAGGCAAATGGGGCGTCAACAAAAGGTGCCCGCTCAAGATACCCTGGTCCAAGAAAATGTTTTCCGGAACTCCGAGCTTGTGGAATTCTTTGAAAGGTGGTGGGCCACTCGGCCACTTTGGGAGGCGCCAAACCCCGTTGCCATGACATGGGTGACTCCCGCTTATGTCAAGTGGTCACGTGCTCTGTCCTTGGAAGAGAGATCCAAATTCCGTAAGGACGAGGTCGTCGATTTGAAGTATCGAGAGGTTGGCAAGGCCAACTGTGCCTTTTTTGAAGAGTATGTTGATGAAGCTACTCCCGATGTGATGAGACCACCGAAGAGGCGGAGTTCCTGCCCCAAGAATATGGTGGGCCGTGCATTGGCTCGTCTTGGGTCGAACATGGGGTCTTGTGCTAGACCGGAGGCCGTCGGCGTCTTAGATCCGTTGAGGATCCGTTCCGAGGAAGAAGTCCATGCTAGGCGGGCCAACAAGAAGAACAAGGGGAAGATGTACCCCGAGGGAAAAGGCAAGGGTAGAATGGAAGAGTGAATACCTCCATTACCCACTTTATTATTATGTTGTATTATTGTTGCGAGTCTTTATTATGTTGTACTAGCTAGTTATTGTGTGTTTTGTGCTAGTTTTACTAAGTGAGGTGTGTTAGTTGACACCTTAGCTTCGACAAGTTGTAGACTCGTCGAGCTTTATTTGTTGTTGAAATTGTAATCCCTCCCATTATTAATTAAAAAAGAGGATTGCTCGTGTCGAAAATTGTGAACGCTTGTTTCTTCCATCCATTTGGTAAAGGCAATTCGATTTGAATCGTCCTAAACATTTGCACTTGGGAAAGTGGTATTTTGTGGAAAGGGAGAAAGGCTCATTTTTGTATTTTTGTGGAAAAGGGGAATGGTATTCCCTTTCTCTTTTTTGATGGGGATGTTTTTTTTATTGGGGGGACGGTTGTATCCTTCTTGCGTAAGAAAGGACTGCCTACGTATCCACCTGAAGAGGTGAAATCAAACCATGATCGTAGTTCGAAATGTTTTGTGAATTCGATTGGGTTTTGTGGTTGTATCCCTCATGCATAAGAGGAACTGCCTACGTATTCACCTGAAGAGGTGAAATCAAACCATGCTCGTAGTTCAGGGGTTTTGTTTTTGTAGTGCAAATGGACGTTGCCTTTGACGGATCAAAGGACATTCGAAACGGGCAAGGTGCCACAGCTTAGACTCGATAAAACATGCAATTTCAAATCAAAACATATTGAGGAATTTGACTTGAAAAGGGTTGAGGTCATTGCTAGTTGCAAAACTAGGCTAGGTTGTTGGTTGATAGGGTTCAAGGGTAGTATTCTTGAGTTGGTCTAGGTTGGTCGGGTTTGTAAAGTCGTCCCCGTCTAGGTCACTCAGTCTCACTGCGCCCCTCGAAAGTATTTTCTTGACCAGGTATGGCCCGGCCCAGTTGGGTTTGAATTTTCCTCTCGGATCGACGGGTAATGGTGCTCGAACTGACTTGAGGACCAAGTCACCCTCCTGGATGTTTCTGGGTTTGACCTTCTTGTTGAATGCTCGTTGTATACGTCGTTGGTATAGCTGGACGTTGTGCAAGGCGTTGAGTCGCCATTCGTCTAGAAGGGTGAGTTGTTCGTACCTTCGACGGGTCTATTTCGCCTCAGGGACTTGACTCTCTAGTAGGATGCATAGAGATGGGACCTCTAACTCTGCCGGTTGAACCGCCTCCATACCGTATGCTAGGTAGAAGGGTGTGGCGCTTGTCGGTGTTCGAATAGAGGTTCGGTATCCCCAGAGTGCGAATGGGAGTTTGCTCGGCCAATCGCGGTAGTTGTCTTGCATTTTCTTGATGATGGTAACAAGAGTTTTGTTCGCTGCCTCCACCGCTCCGTTAGTTTGGGGACGGTAGGGGGATAATCGATGTCGTTTGATCTTGTATTTGTCCAGCAAGGCTTGAGTTTCCGCCCGGAAGTGAGAGCCTTGATCGCTGATGATTTCGTGGGGTACCCCGTATCGACAGATGATGTTGTTTTGGATGAATTTGGCCACTTGTTTGGCGGTCAAGACTGCATATGACTGTGCTTCCACCCATTTGCTGAAGTAGTCGATGGCGACGAGGACGAAGCAATGCCCCTTGGTGCCTATCAAGTTGACTTTCCCGATGATGTCGATGCCCCAGGTTGAGAATAGCCAGGGTGATGTCATGGTGTATAAAAGGGATGGTGGTATGTGTTGTATGTTGGCGAAGATTTGGCAATTATGGCAATGTTTGACGTAGTTACGGCAATCGGCCTCCATGGTGGTCCAATAGTAACCTAGCCGCATGATTTTCCGTGTAAGCATCATTGCACTCATGTGAGGGCCACATTCTCCGTCGTGAACCTCTCCCATGACTTTTTTGGCTTTGTGATGGTCAATGCAAAGGAGGAGAATTCCTTGGGGTGTTCTTTTGTAGAGTTGATTTTGGTTTATCACGAATTGTGATGCGAGTAAACGGATGGCTCTTTGTCCTCTTTGATCAGAGTTGGGAGGAAATTCGTTTTTGGTTTTGTAATTGAGGATGGCTTGGTACCAAGGTTCATCATGGCTTTCCTCGTCGTCGATAATGGCACAAATGTGAGCTGGCTCGCTCCTTCTCTCGACACATAGGGGCATCGATGTCATGTCGTCAGGTATGTTGACGAGCGTGGCAAGTTTTGCCAGGGCATCAGCAAATTGATTTTCCTCTCGTGGCAGGTGGAAGTAGTCGATTTGGTCGAAGAATTCGGCCTCTTGATTGATCTTTGCTCGTTAGGGAGCTATGCTGTCAGATCGGATTTTCCATGATCCGGATACCCGATTGATGATGAGTGAGGAATCGCCATGGACCCTCAATCTCTTGATGCCAAGTGTGATGGCTGCTTGAAGGCCGATGAGACATGCTTCATATTCAGCGGCATTGTTGGCGACGGCGAAGTCCAGCTTGACCGAGATCGGAACATGTTCTCCCTCTGGTGATATTAGAAGGATTCCTACCCCGAAGCCTCTCAGATTAGATGCGCCATCAAAGTATAGGTCTCATGCGTCTGAGTCGGCACAAAGGATGTCTTCGTCAAGAAGTGACCATGTGTCGGTCGTTGGATCCTCGTTGACAGGATTTTCTGCTAGGAAATCAGCGACTTCTCTTCCCTTGATAACCTTGAGGGGTACAAACTTGAGATCAAATTCGGACAGCATGAGTGTCCATCTAGACAGCCTTCCGTTTAGTACGGGTTTTTCGAAGATGTATTTAACCGGGTCCATCTTGGAGTAGATGTGGACCGAGTAGCTGAGCATGTAATGCCGCATCTTCTTTGTTGACCATACTAGGGCAAGTCATGTCTTTTCCAGTTGGGTATACCTCATCTCGTACTTAATGAAATTTTTGCTGATGTAGTAGATGGCTCGCCCCTCGTTGCCAACTGTTTGTGCTAGCATTGCTCCCATGGCTGTGTTGGTAACAGTCAGGTATAGGGATAGAGGAATCCCCGGTTGAGGTGGCATGAGGACATGAGGTTTGGATAGGATTTCCTTTATCCTGTCGAATGCCTTCTGACAGTCGTCGTCCCAATCGGTGTGATCGGAGGCACGAAGCTTCTTGAATATCGGTTCACAGATCATAGTGAGCTTGGCAATGAACCGGCTGATGTATTGGACCTGACCGAGAAATCCCCGAATATCCTTCTCGTTCTTAGGCCGAAGCATTTGTTGAAGGGCTTTGATTTTGGTTAGATCAATCTCAATGCCTCTTTTGCTAACGACATGTCCCAAGAGTTTTTCGGAGGTGACCCCGAATGCACACTTCTGAGGATTTAGTCTCATGTTATATTTCCGCAGACGAGCGAAGAATTTTCGAAGGGCATTGATGTGGCCGTCCCGTTCTTTTGATTTGACGATCATGTCATCGACATATACCTCTACCTCCTTGTGCATCATATCATGTAGGAGTGTGGTAGCGGTTCTTTGATAGGTTGCTCCGGCGTTGATGAGGCCGAAAAGCATGACCGTGTAGCAATATGTACCCCACTGTGTAGTGAACGCAGTTTTGTGCATGTCTTCCTCAGCCATTTTAATCTGGTTGTACCCAGCATACCCGTCCATGAATGATAGGAGAGCATGTTCGGCAGTGTTGTCCACCAGAATGTCAACATGTGGCAAAGGGAAGTCGTCTTTTGGACTTGCCTTGTTCAGATCCCTGAAGTCGACGCAAACCCGAATTCTTACGTCTTTCTTTGGTACGGGCACAATGTTGGCCACCCAATCCGAGTATTCAGACACTTTGATGAACCCAGCCTTGAACTGTTTGTCCACCTCTTCCTTGATTTTTAGGGCCCATTCAGGACGCATCCGACGTAGCTTCTGCTTCACGGGTTTAGCCCTAGCTTTAATGGGTATCCGATGCTCTGCAATTTCTCTGTCAATCCCAGGCATGTCTCTGTAAGACCAGGCGAACACGTCCTTGTATTCGTGGAGGAGGTCAATGAATTGTTGTCTTTCCGAGGGGTTCAAGGTTGTCCCTATCCTAAGTTCTTGAGGTGTATTGTCGGTTCCTACGTTAATAGGCTCGGTTTCCTCAATGATGGGGGTTCTGGTTTCCCACTTGTCAAGTTCTTTGGCTAAGTGAGGTGGGTAGTCGCTCAAGTCAAATTCCTCATAATCATTCAGAATTGCATTGCAGTTAAATTGAGACGAGTCATAAGCAAACTTATCGTTCATTAAGTTGACACGAGCGAAAAGCTCGGAAAGGACAGATATCTCGTGATCAGTCAGAGGCGACACGACAGAGGAAGTGGCCCCTGGAACAGGCTCCAGGTTGTCACCTTTCATGGGAGTGGGGGTGACCTTAGTAGACTCAGCCTTTGAATTAGCCACGACTTTGTGATAAAACAGTGGGAAGGGGACCTTGACTGGGACATCCGGAGTGACAGACTCCGACTCCGACTAGGACTCAGACTCAGATCCTTCTTCACTTCCCTCCTTGAACATAGGGCCTTCTCCAGTTGTTATTTTTAGAATGCGGCCGTGGCGATCGGTCCACTTGATGGTTTTCCTCCAGCCCTGGGTAGCCTTCTCCGGGTCAGTATCGGAGATCAAGGCGGTTGGATCAAATGGGTTGTCTTTCAGGGCGATGTTGATAATGTCCTCATAGTCGAGGTGTTTGACATTATCTTCCCCAAATAGGAGTGTGACAGCTTGTCCGTCAAGGCATGGTGACGGTTTGGACTCAGTTGATGCAGCTTCGATGTTGTCGGGGATAAAGTAGCAGTCCTGGAAGACTTCCACTCCCGGGTATCTAGCCCTGGCCACAAAGTCATAGATTGGCTTCGGAAAGCCGTGGTAGAGCTCGGACTCTCCCTCGGGGACAAAGTATCCGTTGAGAGTCAGGTGGTATGGACGGAGGTGACTCCGTGCTTTTTGCGTTTTCGGACTAAGAGGTTCATCTCCTGGATGTCTTCATCGGTAGGTTCGTATCCCAGCCCAAAGGGAATGTTTGGGACCTTAGCCTGTTTCAAGGGAGGCAATGGGTCTTTTAGTGGATTGAGTGGCAAACCCGGGAAATTACCCTGACGCATCATGATACGGTTGATCGTGAGGTTGGTGAACAGGTCACACTCAGAGGTTGCTGATTCATCAGTTATGGCTTTCACGGCTTGGAAACCCCACATTTCATTGTCATCCACCTCAATGGCTTGGGAGGCTATCCCCCTTCTCATAACTGCTTTGATTGGGGAAGCGGGGATCGTGATCGTTTTCCCGTTGAAGGGGACCCTGATCTTTTGGTGGAGCGTTGATGTGACCGCCTTGACAGCGTGAATCCAGGGACGTCCCAGGAGCATGTTGAAGGACGCGTCGATGTCGACCACTTGAAAACTGGTTTGTCTTTCTAGTGGCCTGGTTGCGACGGTCAAAGTGACTAGCCCAGCGACCTTGCGACGAGTGTCGTCGTAGGCGCGTACTCCTTGATTCGTTGGGATTAAATCACATTCCTTAATACCCACCTTGTGGGCAGTTTTGAGAGGAATGACATTCACGGAGGAACCGTCATCCACGAGGACCATTGGTATATTCTTTTGGAGGCGTTGTACGTGATGTACAGGGCCAGGTTATGATTGGCTCCGAACAGGGGGATATCCTCGTCGGAGAAGACGACTGGGTTACTCAGATCAGGGGCGACTCTCGTCATGTGTGCCACTATTTCTTCTGAGGAAGAGGTGGAGGGCACGGTTAATTTTCTCAAGGCCTGCAGCAAGGCCTGTCGACGCTCAAAAGACGTTGCGATCAGCTGCCAAATAGAGATTTCGGCTTTTGCTTTTTGGAGCTGTTTTAAGATTGAGTTCTCGGGAGCCTTTGGTTGAGTGTCCACTTCCGGGACGACTTGGTCATTCGTTGTTGGAACGACCGCTGGGTTGCTCGGATTCTGATAGGGACGTCCGGACCGGGTGAGATGTCCGATTTCCTTCGTCCGCTGTTCCTTCCCCGGGATGACATAGACATCCTCAACATCATCCCGCCATATGCCGTTAATTTCAGGGTCTCGAGGATACCTTGGAGGGGTATTCCTCAGTGGGTAGTTCTTGTGGGGGATATTTTTGTGAGGGCGATTTTTATGGGGGTAGTTATTTTGAGGGTAGTTATTTTGAGGGTGATTTTCGTGAGGTCTAGGCCAGAATGGTCGTGGGAGCAATCCATCCTGGGGCGGATAGTTTTGAATGCTTGGGGAATTCTCCCTCGGACGCGGTGTTGGCGGATTGAAGATGAGTCGACGGTAGACGTCGTCGAGTCGGGTGATTCTCTCAGAGAGGCTGGCTATGGCCTCTTCAACTTGCTGAAACATAGTGAGCATGGTGGCAGCACTGAACACAAACACTCCGTCTGAAGGATCCTTTTCCAGAACATTCACCTCGTCGTCAATCGGCAAGATGAGATGAGAGCAGTCTAGGGTCGACTCATCGTCAGAGATGGCGTGAATTCCCAGGGGGTTCGTCTTGTTGTTCGGCTTAGTTGGTGGGGGTATAGGCAAATCTCCCTTCTCAATCATGTCTTGAATGAGGTGCTTGAGTTTGAAGCAATTTTCGGTATCATGCATTTTCCCTTGATGATACTGGCAGTAGGCGTTGGGGTTCCAAAATCAGGACTTCTTGGCGTCGGCCGAGTCTGGGGTGGGCCCGATCGGTTGTAACTTCCCTTGGTCTATGAGCCTTTTCAAGGCACTTGCATAAGTCAACCCTATGTTGGTGAACACTCTCTGGGGGCGTTCAGTTTTCTTGGCAGATGGTTTGACGAGGTTAACCTCATCAATCTTGTTTGTCTGACCGTAAGGGCGAGATCCGGTTGAGGTGGATCCTTGATAACCCCTGCCAATGGTCTTTGCTAAGACACCCTTTCGGAGGTCGTCCTCAATACGTGTCCCCAGAATCTGCAGATCTTGAAAAGTTTTGATATTTCGATACCTCGCAGGTTGGCATAAACCGGGCGGAGGTTGTTGACAAATTTTTCCACCGGAGTTGATTCACTCGCTTCATCGACCAACCGAGTACTCACCCTCCTCCAACGGGTTAGGAACTCAGTGAATCCTTCCTTGTCGTTTTGGGTTAGCACCTCGAGAGTACGGGTGTTGGCCTGGATCTCGACATTGTCGGCATACTGTTTGGCCAACTCAACTGCGATCTCATCCTAAGTGGTAAGGTTTTTCGGGTCCAAGGAGTAGTACTATTGGCGAGGAATCGGCTCCAAAGAGGATGGGAAGATCCTGGTAAAAAGCTCCTGTTTGACCCCCTTAATGGCCATGTAGTCTTTAAAAGCACGGATGTGGTTGAGTGGGTCCTCCACTCCCTTGAACTTAAGCACATCAGTCAGGGTGAAGTTGTCAAGTAACTGGTCCTCAACAGGTTCGAACCTTCGGTTATTTTCAAGGTGGATATTGTTACCCCGGGCTAGGAGTTGTTCTTCCAAGAGTTTCAGCCTCTTCTCAGTTTCAGTCAGAGGTGGGGTATTATGTTCCCCAATTTCCTTGTTCTCGAGGGCGTCGATACGGGTCTCGACGCGATCCAGGGTGACCTTAAGAGCGGTAAGCAGGCTGGCTAGCTGATCAGTTGTGACATCTCTGTTGTTATCATTGTTGTTGTGGTTGACAGACGAAGTTGAAGACGGGGCCATGGCTCTGAGGCAGAAAAATGGCTCACATTACAACTCAATCCGACACGGTTCCAACTGAACGCAGACAACACAGAGGACGAGACAAAGATCGATTCAACAAGACGGGGTGACCGTGTGTGGTCCCTCGGTGCTGACTCGATTTATGACATGACGGTGTTTGACCGAACCTTTGACACGAGTCCAATCATGACGGCGCGACGCCATTGGACGGGTCTCGTGGTGAGACGACTCATAAGTAAAGACCCATAAGTACGTTTGCTTTGACTCGATAGACACGAGGCGGAATTGGAATGGTGGACTGAAGTTTTCGAAAATAGGAATTTTCAAAAGATTCATTTGTAGCTCTAATGGGCGGCTTCCGAAGATAGAGATCTCCGCAAGTCGATCAGTTGAAAGGGGTTGTCTTAAGTTTATTTGCAAAAGACGGTTTGAGTTTGAGTCGGCTCGGAAAACAGTGCATTGTTTCCCAAGACGGTTTTGAAATTCAAAATTGTATGTTTTGAAAATCGAGTTTAAAATGTTTGAAAAGGTCTCGGGGACGGTGTATGGTCCTCGGGATCCGAAAGTGTCTCGAGAAAAGGGTGTGTGCTTTTCCCGGGTTTTGAAAGAAAGCCATTGTCGGCGCGAAACGGGTTAAAATCCGTGTCTAGACGCGGCGATTATAACGGCGTAAAAAGGTGATTTGAAATGGTTATACAAAACCGGGTTTGAAAAATCGTCATTACGACAGCCTAGAAAGGCGTGTTGAAATGGTTATACAAAACCGGGTTTGAAAAATCGTCATTACGACGGCCTTGAAAGGCGTGTTGAAATGGTTATACAAAACCGGGTTTGAAAATCGTCATTACGACGGCCTAGAAAGGCGTGTTGAAATGGTTATACAAAACCGGGTTTGAAAATCGTCATTACGACGGCCTAGAAAGGCGTGTTGAAATGGTTATACAAAACCGGTTTTGAAAATCGTCATTACGACGGCCTAGAAAGGCGTGTTGAAATGGTTTCACAAAACCGGGTTTGAAAATCGTCATTACGACGGCCTAGAAAGGCGTGTTGAAATGTTATACAAAACCGGGTTTGAAAAATCGTCATTACAACGGCCTAGAAAGGCGTGCATCGGTCGGCGAAAGACCGAGGTTTGAAATGGCCATTATAACGGCGCGAAAAGGGTGTTTTTGAAAGTTCGAAAATGACACGGAAGGACTTATGATCAGATAGCACATAAGCACTCACAGTTCATTATATTATGCATTATGCTGACACGGGTTTTGGCTTAAAAGGGTGGGTTACACACCAAGCAATCAAACCCCGATTTGCAAGAGGGATACCAATCCAAACAAAATGTGTAAGGAGGGTGCCCTAGCCTCGTGCTCGAAAGTGATGAAAGCTCTTTGACAAAACAGAAATGTGTAACGTCAATGGTATGCTTGACTCAATCGGGATTCGAAACGCAGGGATGAGAAAACTCACGCCGACGAGACGAGCCAATTGGTCGAAAAAGGTTAGGTTGTGGGCCCGGACAAGGAACCCGACCGTGACCGTAATATCAATTAATGCATTCCAACCAAGACCTCGTTCGAGTCTCACCATCTAGGGATCACAAAGACGTAAGTGTCCTAATTTTCCCCAGCGGAGTCGCCAATCTGTGGACATGACCCACCTGCGTATGCCCAGCCGATCTGTGGACAATGGCAGCGGTCTTTTTTGAAAGCCACGCTCGGCGGCGTAAAGGTGCTTTCGACCGGATCGTTTTAGATCGGTCGGTTTCGTCTCGGTGAGGGTCTCGAAACAATTAGAGATGTTCGGAGTCGCCACCAAGCATTTGTGGGATACCTGGAACCCGTTCAAATTCCACTTTATACCTCGGTCAAATCGAAGCACAAAGCAGCGTTTGACATAGGTACTAAAGATAAGGAAATCGTCCCTCTTTAGCATCCTATCTCTAGAATGACTCTCGTACGCCCTGGATAAGGTCGTCCACTATCCAATTTTTCTGAGAAAGAGGTGAAGGTACGTATTGGGAAGCCCTTTAATCAGACACCCAATCCCGCACGCGTTTAGCGGCCTCTACTGATCGATCTTGGTTGGTTGAATGCAAAAGTTGATAAAACGGTTTAAATGCATGAATGAGCATCCAATGATTTAAACCTAACATGTGAGAGCTTTCTAAGTCGGTTTATTTAATCCAAGTATCAAGTGTAAGATGTCGAGTTGGATTAATGGTTTATTTGCATGCAAGACGAAAATTAAACATCCATTTACCGTATTAGGTTTAGGGTGCATAACATGGTCCATTTGTCTTAGTAAGGCATTTTGCAAATATGGTTTTGAATAATCGAATAGTCATCTGATCCATCCTATATCCGGGCTAACCGGAGTCAGCATCGTCCTAGACTAATGCTGGAAGGGAACATGCCCTGTACCAGACGGCTGTAAGAGGCGCGAGCCAGCCGGCGGTGAAAGGGGCCTCCTTCTGGTTTTGAAAATGAGAAATGGGGAGCCTGTTTAAGCGCGGGTTAGCTCACGGTTTATGTGCCGTGTTCTGACTTTTTATAAAACGTTATAAAACATGTTGAAAATGGTATTTGAACCCGGTTTGATTTTGAAAGGGTCGTTTAGACCGCATTTGTTGATTTGAAGAACTAGACTCGAATAATCATCATTATTTGATAATATTCGGTGTCGGGTTCAATTTGACAAACTTGACATGAATAGTTTTGAAAATTGATTATGGACTAATTGTTTTAAGTCCATTTTGAATGTAATTAGTCAATACTCGTCATCGTACCCGGGTTAAAATCCGGAATGGTATGTAGAACCAAGGATGACTTTGTGTTGGTGACTAATATGTTTGTTTGAAAATGTAAAGAAATGAAATAAAAGGTTTTAAAATACCTTCTAAATGTCATTAACCAAATATTATCACCGAAATACGGATTTAACCGTCATGGTATGAAGAACCAAGGGTGAAAAATGCTTTATGGTTAAAACATGTGAAATGAAACAAAAAGGTTTCGAAAATACTTGAAATGGTAAAAACCGATTACAAATATGAAAAATGGATTAAGGGAAATGACGAGAACAAACACAGTTGATCTCTGGTCTGAATATCTCATTTAGGCGCGAGCCAGTTGGCGACCTAAGGGACTTCTGCCTCAGACCAAAAATCAGTTTTGGCTCGTTTATCCCATGTTTTGGTTCATGTTATGCATGTTTTAGCATGTTAGAGTCATGAAACAAATGAAAACATAATAAAAGAGGATTTTTACACCCTCATACTTACATGTTTGGTTATGGCGAGTGACCGACGTAAGTGTAACAACTCGTTTGATCGGAAAAAACTCGGTTTAAAACCGTTTTGGTAAGTAAAAGAGTGTTTTAAAAGTTTAGTGATGGTGTAGTGGTCGAAATGGTCGGTCAAGTGGTTTAATGCACGATGACGGTATCAAACAATGTGTAAGGCTCGTGTTTACGATCGGTAGGTCGTAAATACGCGTCGGGTTGTGACTTAAGAAGTCAAGTCGAGAATTTTAAGGGAGAAAAGAGGGGGTGGACACTCGTGTAAGTCTCAAATGGGTGGCATTTGAGGGGTATTTATAGGAGAATGAGTGGTTGTGTGAGTTTTGAGCGACGTGGCCACCTGGGCTGCTCAAAGAGGCGCGAGCCACGTCGCGGGTCTTCGAGCTGTGTTGTCGCTTTCACAACAAACGCAATCATGATTTGTTCTATCCTAGGTTTTGTAGTCACATGTTTGGTACTTGACCATTCATGAATCCGGGAAAACTTAAGGTAGAAGGTTTGAAATGTTTGTTTTTTGTGATTGACTCGGTTTGACTCGTTGTTGGAGTCGAAATTTGAATTTTTGAGTCGGTTTTTGGTCTGGTGTCGGTTTTGACTCTAGTTAGTGTCATTGCGACCCCGTCGTCGTGCATTAAACACTCCAGGTATTTTTGAAATGTTTTGAAATGTTTTATTTTCGAAATCGTTTTAAGTTTTCCGACGTAAAGTTGTACACAAACTGTCGATAAAACGCCGCGATTCCAAAACATGTTGTAGTCCGATAATCATCGGGTGTTTGTTGGAGTCTCAGCAGATACTGGGTATCTACACCTTGCTATCCTTATGATTAGCCTAGGGAATTAATCGTGTGAAGTTATGAATTGTTGAGGTAGAACCGCGTCTTAGGCCTTTAAATTGTTTGATTTACAACTTATCATTTCTTCTCGCTCATTTATCTATTTCTTGTTTAGTTTGAATTTCATTTTGTCTTAGGTAGTCTTAGTATAACGAATTCATCCTTTATTGCCGACTTAGCTAAACGATAGGATTAGAACAATTAGTAATCTTCTTAACTCCTTGTGGGATCGACCCTCTATTTTGTACAACGATAGATCGTGCACTTGCGAGGTACTATTTGATAACCATCACCGAACAATCAAAACCAGGGTCTGTGGAGAGGCTCGTACCAAACAGGAGTAAGGCCGATTCCTAGTCCATTTCCTAGAGTAGTGAAAGCCCTTGATACAAACAAGAGTAAGTACCATGGTATGGATGACGTCAATCGCTATCCATCCTTAGGCCCAAATAAGAATTTGGACCATCTAGACGGGACGATTGGTCGAATGGGTTGGGTTGGGCCTAGGAAGGCCGAATAAAACGGTCTAGGAAGACCGAGTTATGAAAATCGACAACTGTCTTGTACAAACTATTCCCTAACCTTGTTTAAGTTTCACCCTTGGCAACACGTAAGTGTATTAATCCCCAGCGGAGTCGCCAAACTGTGGACGCGGGCCCACGGGGGCGAAAAGCGAGCAAGCTTTTCTTGTGCATTTGTGGAGTCGCCACCAATTTATTGTGGAAAATTGGAAACCGTTCGAATAGCTCGTGCCATGTCAAGTCACAAAGTAGTGATATGAACACCAAGAACTCGCTACCCTTAGCATTCTATGTCCAGAATGACTCTCGTGGATGCCAATGAACACGGATGTTCACAGAGATCTGGAGTAAGGGGTGAGGGTACGTATTAGAAAGCTCTTTTGATCGAACACCTAATCCCGCCCGTCTCGATAGCGGCCTCTACTAATGATTAGGGAAATTGTCTATACTCGATATGTTGTCGATTTATATGCATGCAATGCAACATTCATTAGATTAATCCTAGCATGTGAGAATTAATACTAAGTCGGTTATCACGTAATTTAACATGCAATTGAGTCGAAGTAGGAATTTAAGAGCGATTACATGTGAGAGCATACTGATAGATTCATTAATCTCATTAGTATACATATTCATATATGAATTAATTTATTTGGTCATAAAATAAATACAAGATCTTATGCATGCAAACTATAAACAAGATTAGAGAATAAATCATCACTTCTTACATTTGTGTTTCGGATTTTGGGCACCAACAAGATCTCCTTCTTGTTAGTTCTTGAGCTTTCCAACAATGGATGAACAAAGGTTCAAATTAGAACCTCCCCCAAAAGCTTATACCCAAGGAATACCCTTAATAACTAATTATTATTATGAGCTAGTAATAATACTAATCTTACTTAAAATTAGGACACAAAATATTAATTTGTCCTCTCTTATTTCGGTCAAGAGAGAAGAGTTTTGTGAGGTTTTATTTCTCTAAAATGTTTCACAAGTTGTAGAGAGAATCATAATTTTCTAACACTAGAAAATCATATAATAAGTTGTGAATGAATAATAGGGGAAAAACCCTCTATCTTTTCCTCTAGAAAACCGGTGGGGAGGGGGAAAATAGGCCAATGCATGGTCTTGTTCTTCTCAAGATGAGACTAGGCATACAAGGCTAAATAATAGGTTTAATCATCATGTCTCCAATTAAAAATACAAACACAAGATAAACCTTATTCCCCTCCAATATTTCGGTACACTTGAATAAAATGGGTAGTCCATTTTATTTTGTCACTTGTCAATTTTGTCACATGTTACATGTTACATGACATGTCACAATGCAATCTATTTTTAACATATTAAAAATCAACATATTAATAAAATATGTCACATACAAAATTAACTAGTAATTCTTGATTACTTGTACCAAAATGGTTTATCAAATTATAAATTACAATAACTTGTATTTATAATAAATTATTCATTCTGTTACAATTGTTTCGTAAACAATATTTTATTCTAAGTAATAAAACAATTCGATTACTTAGACCGTATCTAATTTAATCGAATTACAATAAGACACGTTAACTTTACTCACAAAACATCCGTCAATTTTAAGCAATTTAATTAACTCGTATCGGTATACGATTAATTAAAGAATCAATTAAGAGTATTTCCCTATAGGTATGACCTAAGGGGATCAATTGATCACCACTGTCGCACGACAGTAATGTCAAACTCTAGTCAGCCAATCATTACCGATATGTGTGGACCAGTTGACTGTAAAATATTACTTCCCACATGTATTCTTAAATATGAGATTTAAATATGTGATCATCATGATCTACAATTGTGATCGCATTATTGTCGGGGACACTTACTCCAACAATCTCCCACTTGTCCTCGACAAGTGTGCGTCACCAATTCTCTTGTCCTATTACTATCTCCCACTCAATGCAAGGTGTCTTTCGGGTCGTACTTGCAAGTGATCATATCGAGAGTGGTTTCCTCGATCTGGAGAATAACTGATTGACCGGAATTATCTACCATAGATACCTTCCGAGCGTGGCCACGCATTTCTAGTTCATTACTCCTCGAGTGGCCCTGAGATATTGTGTTTAACCCTGACAAGGGGTGGAAAATTCCTATCGCACTATTCCCTTCGATTAGCCACGGCCATCATAACCCAAAATATGCCCATTTGACCCCATTTATGAAGGTCGTAGTAACATAAATCAAAGTTAATCTGAAACTGTGCCACCTTAGGCGAACAGTCTTTAGTCAAAGAATTGACTCATTAGAATACTATAGTAGCTCTCGCCACGACCAGGCTATATAAATTTGTCAGAACTCTATAAGCGGTCATTAGCCCGACAAGGTGTTCCTAACAGTCTGCCTATGTGATCGACTAGTCATCTCATATGACTCTATGGCACTTGAACTTGCCATCAATCGCATCACACTCTAGTCACTTCGAGACGTCACCTCATACAAGTGAATATGGGTGATTATTATGTCAATTTAGTTCACTTTAATGGGGTTCAATCTTATCTCCACAACCCATTTGATTATGACAAAGTAATGAAAAATAAAAGACAAATGTGATTATGCATATGAGCAAATAAAATAACTCTTTTATTTCATATCAAAATCTAACATAAAACTGGCATGCGTTTAAGTCCCATGGACGCAACATGTCCATCATGCTTAGCCTGCGATAAAGGCTTGGTGAGCGGATCAGCTATGTTATCATCTGTCCCAACCTTACATATCGTAATTTCCTTTCTTTCAATGAAATCTCTAATTACATGATATTTTTTAAGTACATGTCTAGATCTATTACTAGACTTTGGCTCTTTGGCTTGGAAGATCGTCCCACTATTATCACAATAGAGAGTGATGGGATCATTGGCGGTAGGTACTACTCTTAGACCTTCCATGAATTGCCCGATCCATACAGCTTCCTTGGCAGCTTCTGATACTGCAATGTACTCAGCCTCCGTTGTTGAATCCGTAGTCACAGCTTCCTTGAAGCTTCTCCAGCTAACAACACCACCATTGAACATGAAAACAAAACCAGCTTGTGATTTCATGTCATCTTTATCCGTTTGAAAACTTGAGTCCGTGTAACCATTAACACGGAGCTCGGTGTCTCCTCCAAACACTAAGATAGAATCCTTAGTTCTTCTCAAGTACTTAAGGATGTTCTTGACGGCTATCCAGTGACTCTCACCTGGATTTCCTTGATATCTACTCGTCATGCTCAAGGCATACGAGACATCAGGACGTGTGCATATCATGGCGTACATGATTGATCCTACGGCGGAAGCATAAGGGATCAACTTCATGCATTCAACATCATGGGGTTCGGTGGGCGATTGAGACTTGCTCAATATTGTCCCACTTACCATAGGTACCAATCCCCTTTTGGATTTATCCATGCTGAAACGTCGAAGGATCTTATCAACATAAGATTCTTGACTTAGTTCCAATATCCTCTTGGATCTATCTCTATGGATCCGGATACCTAATATGCGTTGTGCCTCTCCTAAATCCTTTATTTGGAAGTGGTTACCTAACCACTTCTTAACAGAAGACAATATCGGAATGTAATTTCCAATGAGTAGTATGTCATCGACATACAAGATTAGGAACACAACATTGCTCCCACTAAATTTCATGTATAAACATGGTTCCTCAACACTTTGAGTGAAACCATTCTCTTTTATCACATGATTGAATCGATGATTCCAACTTCTTGATGCTTCCTTAAGTCCATAAATGGATCTCTTAAGTTTGCATACTTTGTTAGGATTTTTAGAATCAACAAAACCTTCGGGTTGTATCATGTACACCTCCTCTTCTAAATGCCCATTTAGAAAAGCGGTTTTGACATCCATTTTCCATATTTCATAATCATAAAATGCGGCAATCGCTAACAAAATCCGTATGGATCTTAGCATGGCTACGGGGGCAAAGGTTTCATCATAATGAAGACCTTGGACTTGGGTAAATCCTTTTGCCACTAGCCTAGCTTTGTAGACATCATCATGTCCTTCTATGCCATTCTTGACCTTGAAAATCCATTTGCATTGAAGAGGTCTTGCCCCTTCAGGCAAATCCACCAAGTTCCAAACTTGGTTTTCATGCATAGAATCCATCTCGGACTTCATGGCTTCAAGCCATAAGGAGGAATTGGGACTAGATATTGCGGCTTTGTAGGTGGCGGGCTGGTCACTTTCTAAAAGCAACACATCGAGTGTTCCATATTCTTCTATAAGTCCAATATATCGATCGAGATGGCGAGAAAATCGGCCCGTTATTCTAAGTGGAGGAGGGACAACCGCGCTAGACGACGAAGGAACATCTTCTTGCGTCTCTACCTCGGTTTGTGGCTCTTGAACTTCATCAAGTTCAAAATTTCTCCCACTCTGTCTATTAGAAATAAATTCTCTTTCTAAGAAGACAACCTCGCAAGACACAAACACTTTGTTTTCTTGAGGTTTATAGAAGTGATAACCTCTTGAGGCGGTAGAATATCCTACAAAGATGCATTTTTCAGATCGTGGGGCTAGCTTGTTGTCACTTTTAACTTTGACATAAGCATCACAACCCCAAATTTTCAAATAAGATAGATCTGGAACTTTTCCTCTCCATATCTCATATGGAGTCTTTTCGGTTGCTTTGGTAGGACTAATGTTCAAAGATTTCATTGCGGTTTGGATCGCAAATCCCTAAAACGAGTTTGGTAGCTCGGTTTGACTCATCATTGATCGAACCATATCAAGTAGGGTTCGATTTCTCCTTTCAGCAACACCATTGAGTTGTGGTGTTCCGGGTGGAGATAGTTGTGATATTATGCCACAACCTTTCAAGTGTGAATCGAATTCATGGCTAAGATATTCTCCACCATGATCGGATCGTAGTGCTTTTATCCTTTTGTTCAATTGGTTCTCTACTTCATTTTGAAATTCCTTGAATTTCTCAAAAGCTTCACTCTTATGCTTCATTAAATAGATATACCCATATCTACTCAAGTCATCGGTGAAGGTTATGAAGTAGTCATAATTTCCTCGAACGGTGATACTCATTGGTCCACACACATCAGTATGTATGAGTCCCAATAGTTCACAAGCTCGTGTTCCTTTACCGCTAAAAGGATTACGAGTCATCTTGCCAAGAAGGCAATATTCGCATGTTCCATATGATTGATAATCAAATGGTGTAATCACATTAGTCGAAATTAATCTTTTGATGCGATTCTCGTTTATGTGACCTAATCGACAATGCCAAATGAACGATTCATTTAGATCACTTGATTTGAGTTTCTTTGATTGAATGTTGTAGATGTCATTAGTTGGATTCGAGGTTTCTAAAATATAAATGCCATTAATGGAAGGAGCTTGGCCTATAACCAAGTCGTTCCTTGAAATAATACAACGATTGTTTTTAATGACAAAACAAAAACCATCCATGTCTAACATGGCGATTGAAATAATGTTTTTAGAAAGTGTAGGCACATAAAAATAATTATGTAAATACAACTCAAATCCATTAGGCAAAGCCAATACATAAGTTCCCTTGGATTCGGCCGCTACTCGAGCTCCATTTCCAAGGCGTAGATCCACATCTCCTTTGCTAACCCTCTTCACGTCTCTTAGCCCCTGTAAATGATTACAAAGGTGAGAACCACAACCGGTATCCAGTACCCATGTCGTAGTGGAAGTATAATTTACATCAATAACATAAATTTCCTTAGGAATTTTACCTTTTGGAACGATGATTCCTTCCCTTATATTTCGCAAATATATAGGACAATTCCTAAGCCAATGTCCCATGCCATAGCAATAATGGCATTCATCTTCAACTTGCTTGAAGTTTTTCCCTTTCTTTCCCTTCTTCTTGAACCTTTTGCCCCTAGAAGCAAGAGCTTGATTGCTTGAGCTCCCACTAGTTTCGGCATCTTTCTCCTCCAAAGATAAAGATCCTATAGATTTTATGAGGCGGTCTTCCTGAGACCGGCTCACAAGATATCTAGTAGTAGGTGGTTTAGAAGAGGTGATGAAGTTTAGGTTTCCATCCGAACCTATCCCAAAATGAAGTTCTCTAGTAGTGTCGAAATCATTGTTGAAGCAAACGTCGTCAAAAACGTTGTGGCAAGACTCAATAGTTATCGGTGTAGTAGCGTTTGATGGATTCATTGTAATGAACTACAAGTATGGAGGAAAAGAAAATATTAACATTTGTCTTTTTAATCATACTTGTAAATTAATTTAACAAGATATGAGCATTTATATAGTGACCTCTACCCAACTATTATAAATGATTCCAAGATCCAAATTCATATTAACTTGGGCACGCTTTGGTGATACAACCCTCATCAATATAACTCGGTGGATTAACTCTTTAATCGATTCTACTTTTAGAACTCTTGGTCGATAAAATTACATTAATATTTATCTTTAGCCCAAAACACATCCGGCTATGGTCGAGAATACTTTTGTTGAGTTCAACCCAAATTTCGAATAAATGTGTCCATGATCCAAATCCACATTAACTTGGGCACGCTTTGGCGATACAACCCTCATCAACATGAATTCGGTGGATAGACATTTATCACCCACTTCCCCTACGTAACAAGGTTTGTACCCCGGTTTGGCCGAGCGCACTCCCTCACGAAATAGGTTTACATGGTTTCTAATTTTTGGTAAGGCTAAGTCTCAATTGTTTATTTAGCTAGAGGTCATGTCAATTTATTATCTATCACGTTTTAAGTGAACTAAAGCGGTGAACTACGATAATTGTAATTGACACGGTCGATAAACTCGATTTAAAATGCATGTTTAGTTATGGCGATTTAGCGATGCATGCAACATATAAATAAAATGCAAAGCATAAAAATAAAGTCCTAGTATGGCCTTCCTAAAATAGTAAATCTAATAAACTATTACAAATGCGGAAACCAACTCCTTTGGTCCCTTGAACTTCGGTCTTGGCACGCATCTCGAGGTAACACCGTCTTCATGGAAACTCTGGGAAAATTACAAATAATAAATAAAATTACATAATTTCCTATTATACATTTGTAATAAAAATAAATCTATTAAATTACAAAACGGTGATACGAGATCACAATAATTACAACCGAATCGATATTCCCATACATTTCGGGTAATACCAATTAAAAACTAAGGCCAAACTAAGTAAAATTACATAATTCAAAAATTATATAAAATAAAAATATGACAATCATAAATAAAATGCAGCATTATAATATGTATGAACATGCTTATGCTAAATCGCCTTTTAAGAGCCAATATCGTATATTTTATCGGTTTTTATGGGTTTGCGTGATTTATCTTATTAAAATCACAATAATTACATAAATTCATATTTATGTACAAGTTAATTACCCTAACCATCTTAGGACTCAAAACTTAGTCTTCACTAATATTTTGACAATAACTCAACTTGATTTCTTAATATTGTTCATTATGGACCAAAATACAAAATTATACTATAAACTTCAAATTAAATCATAAAAATTTCAAATAATTTCAAAATTTGAAATTTAAACTCATGAACATTCTGGAAAAAATACCATGACACTCATAATGTTCAAAACTTAGGTTAAAAATTTCGAAAATTTATCGAGAAAAACAATGTTGCGGTTTATCGGTTTTAACAAATATGACCATTAAAATATGAGAAAAATTATTTTCATCAACTTATCACTTTTAGATATGAAATATATGATAAAATGCAATATGTGACGTTTTTCTTTAGTCATGAAATATGTTTTAGCATTATAACTAATTATAGTCACTATTTATGTGATTTTTCATCAAAAATTCATAAATCATGCAAAAAGACTTCAATATAGCCAAATATTTTACACACATCTTGTAAAATTGCATGTGACAACATACTAAATTTCCATGACCAGATTCGAAATATAACTCATATTAACCTATTTACCTATTTAAATACAATTTTAACTTATAAAATTCATATTTTGAGCAAAACAACTTATTTTAACATAAAAATTTACAGGCCATCAGTAGATAATATATGTGAAAACATATCCAAAAACCACTGAACAATTCGAAGTTTAGCTATTTTTCGTCCAAAAATGACATTTTTCTCATAAAAATCACATTTTAATGCCAAAAATATAAAAAATGAACAATAAAATCCATAAATGAACCAAAATATCCCAAATACATTTTAGGACCAGAAACTTTAACATGCAAGGTGATTTCGTGATATATCATAATAAACACAAAATTACAAGTTTTATTTGTTAATAAGATTAACTCGGAAAAATAATAAACCGATTTGCATGCAAACAACCTAAGGCTCTGATACCACTTGTTAGATTCATTAATCTCATTAGTTTACATATTCATATATGAATTAATTTATTTGGTCATAAAATAAATACAAGATCTTATTCATGCAAACTATAAACAAGATTAGAGAAGAAATCGTCACTTCTTACATTTGTGTTTCGGATTTTGGGCACCAATAAGATCTCCTTCTTGTTAGTTCTTGAGCTTTCCAACAATGGATGAACAAAGGTTCAAATTAGAACCTCTCCCAAAAGCTTATACCCAAGGAATACCCTTAATAACTAATATTATTATGATGCTAGTAATAATACTAATCTTACTTAAAATTAGGACACAAAATATTAATTTGTCCTCTCTTATTTCGGTCAAGAGAGAAGAGTTTTGTGAGGTTTTATTTCTCTAAAATGTTTCACAAGTTGTAGAGAGAATCATAATTTTCTAACACTAGAAAATCATATAATAAGTTGTGAATGAATAATAGAGGAAAAACCCTCTATCTTTTCCTCTAGAAAACCGGTGGGGAGAGGGAAAATAGGCCAATGCATGGTCTTGTTCTTCTCAAGATGAGACTAGGCATGCAAGGCTAAATAATAGGTTTAATCATCATGTCTCCAATTAAAAATAAAAACACAATATAAACCTTATTCCCCTCCAATATTTCGGTACACTTGAATAAAATGGGTAGTCCATTTTATTTTGTCACTTGTCAATTTTGTCACATGTTACATGACATGTCACAATGCAATGTATTTTTAACATATTAAAAAGGCAAAAGTTAAAAAACGCCCCAGGGGCGTTCGTTTAGCCAATATTAATTTACATATGTACCTCTATGATACCAAATTATACTCATATTCCATAGTTTTACCGTCATTCACGCACTCTTGTTCCTTCTTCTTCTCAACTTCCCCTTTTTCATTTCTCTCTTCCTCTACCAAATTCCCAGTGACCTTATTTTCTCCCATAAATACTATAATTCGTCCATTAAAATGAAATTTGTATCACGATGATCGATGACTAACCATTCAAGGACTTTATCCCTTGTTCAGTGTTCTTTCGGTGCCGTGTAGCGGCGGTGATCAAGCTTAACTCGTTACCTCTGACGTCCTTGTTCCCTATATACCACCAAAACCCTCTTTTAACCTTATTTCCGAAAAGGGTTCACCATTCTCCCCGATAGGGTGTCTATTGTTCGGAATCTGGCGGCCGCCGATAGACTCATCCGGAAAAAGGGTTTAGGGTTCAATTTTTTCGGATGAATTTTCGAGCTTGAGAGAAGAAAACGATTTGATTTAATGGCTGGTTTGGGTGGTCAGTGACGGGTGAGGGTGCGGTGGTGGTCTTGGTGAAGTAACTGGGTGGGGCGGAAGGTAGTATGGTTTTGATAATGGTGAGTGGTAGTTTACTATTGTATCTTGTAATGGTTGGAGAAAGTGGCGTGGTGTATTAGGAGTTTGTAGTTCAAAAATTGCGGGAGACAAATAGAAGAATCAGTCTTTTTTCTCAATTAAGACGCTATGAATGTCTGAATATTAAGCTTATCAAGCGCCCAAGGGCAGTCGTTATCAATATCCTATTAAAAATCAACATATTACTAAAATATGTCACATACAAAATTAACTAGTAATTCTTGATTACTTGTACCAAAATGGCTTATCAAATTATAAATTACAACAACTTGTATTTATAATAAATTATTCATTCTGTTACAATTGTTTCGTAAACAATATTTTATTCTAAGTAATAAAACAATTCGATTACTTAGACTGTATCTAATTTAATCGAATTACAATAAGACACGTTAACTTTACTCACAAAACATCCGTCAATTTTAAACAATTTAATTAACTCGTATCGGTATACGATTAATTAAATAATCAATTAAGAGTATTTCCCTATAGGTATGACCTAAGGGGATCAACTGATCACCACCGTCGCACGACAGTAATGTCAAACTTAGTCAGCCAATCATTACCGATATGTGTGGACCAGTTGACTGTAAAATATTACTTCCTACATGTATTCTTAAATATGAGATTTAAATATGTGATCATCATGATCTACAATTGTGATCGCATTATTGTCGGGGACACTTACTCCAACACATACAAGCAATACGACAAAAGAAATACAATAAAAATACAATAAATAAAATTACAATAATTACATTGGATTAATTGATTTATGTCGAAAATACATTTAAAACGGATAATTTTAGAAAAGAAAGAATAAATAAATTAACAAACAGAAATTAGGTGATAATACGATTAATAGTCGATTAATACGTAAACTAATATCTAGGTCAAGGCAGAAACGGAAGTTCAGAGACAGAACTCAACCAGGAACAGGTGCAGCAGAGCTGCGTCCTTTGGAAGGGGCGTAACAGACGCTGCATCTGTTCCTGAGCTCAGTTCTGGCTGTGAAGCCGGAATTGCAAATCGTTAATATTCATTGGTGATTTTAATGCTTGATTATATTATTTGACTCGGATGGAAGTGCTTAACAGATTATTTACATGTGAATTGGTCATAAAAACAATAAAACATGGATAAAAACTAATCAAAACGAGTTAATTACAAGATTAATAAGTTGATTGCAAATACAAATTAATCAAATTAATTAGGTTAAACAGATTATTAATGACAAATTAGTGATGGTGATGATAAATAACAGATGAAAATATTTCAATGATGGATTCCAGAGACTCAATATGGATGAATCGAACCTCTAAAACCCGAATTGATTTTAAATGACGAAAACCCGCAAATATGAATGATAAGGGATTTAAGTCGGGATTTTGAAAGATGAATTAAATACTAATGATTAATGATTTACATGTTAGAATTATCATACTCAAATTATCATGTTAAAAGAATGATGAACAATTGAAGACGAAACAAAACAAATAGACAAACAGAAGACGAAGGAAGAAGAAAGGAAACAGGAACTGCGGCAGCCTCAGGAAGAGGCGCAGCAGGTGTTGCGTCCCTTTGAAGAGGCGCAGCAGTTGCTGCGTCCTTTCTCGACGTTTGTCTCCTGATAATCCGTAAAAAGGGTTTGAAACAATGTTTTATAAATCGGTTTTAAGCGTATTTTCGACATAAATCTTACAACAATGATTACAAAAATAAAGAACAATAATAAAAAGAAGGATTTACGCCCTCAGACTTACATGTTTGACGAAACGAGATGAACTAAGTTAACGTTTAGTGATGCTCGACTCGAATGTACGACGAAAGTGCCCTCTAAGAGGAAAACGAATAAGATTGATTAAAGTTGATTGATGTGGAGTTGGTCAAATTGGTCGGTCATGCAAAACGAGGCTGGTACTCAGAAGGATCCGAGCTTACGTGGTCGAAAGTTCAAGCACGTAGACGCCAGAAAGTAAGAACGTGGTCTAGAATGCAAAAGGAGAAGAGAAGGGCGAACACTCGCATGAGAAATATGTGAGACCGAAGGTCTCTATTTATACTAATCACACGACGGAAATTAGGGTTTTCGGAGAAACTTTGGAAGTGAATCTCGAAAAGATACGAAAAAAACGCAGAAAAGGACTGAGGAAGAGGCGCAAGAAGCATCGCTGCGTCTCTTGGAAGAGGCGCAAAGACCTGCCTTTGCGTCTTTTCCTCGATGGTTTCTTCGCGGAAGAAAGATTTCCGTGTTTCTATTATGGAATAGCGGATTAATCTTATTTCCTTAATATTTTATATGATAATTTCGGGATATATTTTACCAAAGATTAAAAGATTGGAAAATATGGAATAGAAATATCCGGAACGTTCCAGAATATTCTGACTCGGCATTTTAAACGGTTATTAGAAAATGAAGACGGTTTTTGACCCGGACTCCAAATGTACTCTAATTACTGTCAAAACGACCGTATCGGCGCGTAGATGACGACTATGAGGTAGACACAAGTGTTTGAGCGATTACTTGACGATAAACTTACGAACTGTCATAAATCGTTCCGTGTACCAAACATGCGACCCAATCATCACCGTGTGGTTTGCGGGAGGTTCAGAAATGAGGTATCTACAATGAGATTCCTCAGGGGACGAGACAAACGGCTGGTTCGAAAGTATGAAGGCCCCGTCCAAGTGATCAAGCGGATTGGGGAAGTGGCATACAAGCTCGAGCGCCCTACCTGGATGAAGTGTCACCCGGTGTTCCATGTGAGTTGCTTGAAGCCGTACCATCCAGATCCAGAAGATCCTACCCGCAACAAAAGCAAGCGTGCAAACATCCGTTCCAACCAACTTCCAAAGAAAGATCATCGGTCACCGAACCGAACCGACCTTGAAGACTTCTAGCGTTGCCGAGGACGGCAACAAATTAGGTGGGGGAGAGTGTAACGAGCCGCTAAAACACCGCACAATCCCTAAAATTACGCGTGTGATCCGTTCACTTCGAGCCCTTAGATTTTATGTTTCTACTTATGTATTTTCGTTTCTGTTTTTTTAGTCATGTAGTACTCCAAGATTAATTTTTGCGTGTCGAATCTTGGAGCTACCTTTTTAGTTTAAGATACGTTTTTAGGCGTTTAGAAAACGTATCGCTATTCTGCACAGTCAATGTTTCCTGCTACCAGGCTTGTAATATCAAATTTCTCTTTTTTGGGAGTACTAGTCAATGAATCTGCTTCCCACCCAATTGCCTTCTTATTGCTTGTTGTTTGTATTCTTATGAACGACTCTTGCCTTCATAACTTACTAACAAGCATGTGTGTGTCGACCGTTGATGATCGAGACTAGGATCCCGACTCACGCAAACCGATACCGATTACGAATGCCCTAGTGCTTGACAAACACTAGTGCTTGACGCTCTCGCTAGCATTCTTGTCGTGAGTTTAGACAAGAGTGCGCTCCACGACCCGGCTCAAGGTTCGGACTGTCAATTGGCCTCCTACCGTTCATTTTTATGCTTTCTAGTTCGTGTTTGTTTTAATTTCGTTTACGTTGAGTTAATCCCGCTTCTTTTCACCAAAAAGAAAATAAAAAATTTACTCATGTGAATTTTATTTAATCCGTCATAAATTTGGGACACTTCCGTCATAAATGAGAATTTGTGAACTTTATTAAACTCGGAAAGAAAGATGGCAAAAACCTCAACTCGACGTAGAGGGCCGACCTAGTTTGTTTGGATAAACAATTCAAATAACACAAATAATTGAAATTGAAATATTTGCAGGCAAGTACCCTACTTTGGAAAAAAAGAAGGCGCCTCAAACCAAAAAGATCATAAAACATGGTTTAAATGAATGGAAAACGACAGTTAATTAATTAATTAATTAAAAAGCAAAAAACAAAGACTATACACCAGTGCACTCCACTCACTATCTCTCTTCTAGTCTCCCTTCCTCTACTATTCCTACTTCTTCAACCTTTTTTTTCCCTCTTTCAATTTAAAAAATTAGGGTTTCACTATGTCGCTGAGACCGAATGCGAGGGCGGAAGTCCGCCGTAACAAGTACAAAGTCGCCGTCGATGCCGATGAAGGTCGCCGGAGAAGAGAGGATAATATGGTTGAGATTCGGAAGAGTAAGCGTGAAGAAAGCTTGCTTAAGAAGCGTCGTGAAGGATTTCAAACTCCTCAACAACCTTTTCCTGTTCTTTCTTCCTCTACTCTTGATCGAAAGGTCTTTGCTTTTTTTTCCATGTTTTGCTGATTTACGTTTTGTTAATTGATTTTGTGTGTGTTTTGTTGGTTCTGTATGTTTGATTTATTGGTATCGGTTCGACTTGCTATTGCGTGTTTTCGTACTCGTTCCGTCTCAGAAATACCTTCCAAAATAAAAAATTGTACGATTTAAGGAGTAGAAATACATGTTACACATTCGAGTATCAGTTAGTTTTGTGTAAGGCGGATTTACGCTAATATACTGTAAAACGGATCTAAACATAACCCTATTAGCGGGTAAAAGTAGTTATTATTAAACCCGTTTTACAATAAACTTGTGTGAAGCCGTCTTATACCTTTTAAACTGCGTTGTGTATCAGAATTGGAGGAAGTACTACCGTTTAAACTGCTTTCGCCTTGAATTGTGTCTATTGCATGGATTTTTTTTTTTTTTTGGCTTTGATTTGTCTTCTGTCAAAAAGTTTTTGAAGTTTTTTAGTGCTAATCGAGAATTGGGGTGTCTCGTTTGTATCATCAAGTGCATTCAATTATGCTGCAGGAATTTAGATTGCTCTTGAATGGAAGACACTAATGACTAAGTTACTCGAAACTTTGATATCAAGCGGAGGCCTTGGAAAGTTATTTGATGCTAATTGAAATTTTGGCACTCTGCTACATGAAAATAATATTTTCCATTATGAAAGTACTAGTGTAAACTTAAGACGTGTGACTAGCATTTAGACGTTTAGGGTAGTTTACATATTAAACTTCGCAGTTTGAACTTTGGTTGCAACTATGTGTTTGCTTTTCACTGTCCACTACTGGGTAATGGAGCTACTTACAGATCTTACTTCTGGTTTCTAAAACAGCCTCCATTTTGATTGCAGTTGGAGAGTTTGCCTAATTTGGTTGCTGGCGTGTACTCTGATAATAACCAAATGCAGCTGGAGGCTACTATGCAGTTCCGGAAATTGCTTTCAATAGGTATTGGTGTGATTACTCAATATATGTTTAAATTATACTGTGAATGTGTAGTTTTGGATGTGGTTGATATTTTAATATTCCGTTGATTGTGTGCAGAAAGAAGCCCTCCGATTGAGGAAGTGATACAAGCTGGAGTTGTTCCCCGCTTTGTAGAGTTTCTTCAGAGAGAGGATTTTCCCCAGCTGCAGGTTTATATTCATTATGAATTGCCACAACTTTGCCAATTGAGACTATATTCTTATTGCTCATTATGTGAATTGTTGCAACTTCTCTCACAGTTTGAGGCTGCTTGGGCTCTTACAAATATTGCGTCAGGGACCTCAGAAAACACCAAGGTCGTGATTGATCATGGAGCTGTTCCCATTTTTGCGAAGCTCCTTGCTTCTCCAAGTGATGATGTCCGTGAGCAGGTATCACTGAATAACTAGTCACCCCTTCTAGTTAGTTATTTATTATGCTAACCACTGGCAGAATTGAATGGACTTTTTGTAATCTCTGTTTCTGTCCTCACATTATCAAAAAATTGCAGGCAGTGTGGGCTTTGGGAAATGTTGCTGGCGACTCCCCAGGATGCAGGGACTTAGTTCTTAGCAGTGGTGCGTTGATTCCACTGCTTGCTCAACTCAATGAGCATTCAAAGCTTTCCATGCTTAGAAATGCCACATGGACTTTGTCAAACTTCTGTAGGGGAAAGCCACAACCTCCTTTTGACCAGGTTTCTTTTTCTTCTATAAATCTTGGCAAATTGTAACTGCTTCAAGCTAGTTATGATGGTTGTGACAACTATATGTTAATTAAACAGGTCAGGCCAGCGCTTCCTGCCCTTGAACGTCTTGTTCATTCGAATGATGATGAAGTCTTGACAGATGCCTGCTGGGCACTTTCTTACCTATCAGATGGCCCAAACGACAAAATTCAAGCTGTTATTGAGGCTGGTGTTTGCCCACGATTGGTAGAGCTCCTCATGTATGTATGCTTTGCTTTTGATGCTGTTGTTATTGGGTTTTCTTCTTTTTCATGTTGTAAATTGTTTGGTATCCCTATTCCTCCAGGCATCCATCTCCTTCTGTGCTGATTCCTGCTCTTCGAACAGTCGGAAATATTGTTACTGGAGATGATGTTCAAACACAGGTAGGCTCAATGCTGCCATTTTGTACTCAAATTACTGACCTCAATGTAGAACAGCTCCTAATATTTGTGTTTCTTTCTGGAAGTTTTCTCATAATATGATGCCTTACATGTTACCCCTCTGTTTTTATATACGTCTTTCTCACATTTTGAGGCAGTAAATTAAATCTTCAATATCTCTTAATATACGACTAAATATTATGAAACGTTTACTCTAGAAAAGGAAATAGAAAGTGTGAAAACGAGAGTGCTTCAAACTGCTCTGATATGAATAGGCTTGTTACCACTCTCAGTCACAGGTAGCTCGTAGCTCGGAACAAAAGGAGTCATTAGATAGGATAAAAAGAGATAGTGGCATTTAGTAATTCAAACTTAATTTTGTTTATTTGAAAATTGTTGACCCCAATGTTTAACAGCTCCAATGACTGGCGTTAGTTTCTTAAAATTCATCTGTTATCTCAATTCTCAAGTCTTTATATAGTACTTCTTGCAACATCTTTTACCATTCTACTTAAAAGATTTTTTTTTTAAATGACTTCTACTCCTTTTGTTTTACAAATCCATTGTGCCACTTTAATCTCGATTTTCACGCTTTTCTTATGCTTTAATTTTTTATAAACACACTTATTTCGTTTTATCATTTATCTATTTTCTCGTACTTTGTTTATTTACCTTTGACCGTATTGGCGGATTCAAACCTCGACGGATTCAGATGATGATTCATGCTAGCTGACCCCCAACTATGTTGGGACTAAGGCTTTGTTGTTGTTGTAACATCTAGAAATTGAGACTTCATTTCATGATAGTGGCTATGATAAATGAAAGAGAATCCTTAATTCCCGGTTACACAAATGACATAAGGAGTAAGAAGAAAAATATTGTTTTTCTTTGAAACTATTTGTCAAACTTCTATACTCCTTAAGGAACATTCCTGTTCCTTTCAAACCTTTAGAAGTAGAATCTATGTTCTCGAACTATATCATTTTCCTCACATATTTGCGCAATCATATCCAATGCCTTGTCAAACAATACACTTCTCTTCGTGCAAAAAATCGATTTATTTTTGTATGTATAAGAACCTGTTTCCAACCCTTCCTTCCATGTCTAAGGAATATAAAGTTGAAGGCTTGAAGCTGTGAAGCTACACTGAAACATCTGGACATTGGAGACTCTTCTACTGTCGGACTGCGTCGAAAAATGACTGTCAAATTTATATATTCCCAATTTCCCATCAATGAACATAGGTTGCATTATAGTTTAGTTTTCATGTATTAATTTGCCATAATGTCAGTTTTGCATATTTTCGTGACATGGGAACACATATAGTTAAGGGATTTAAACCTCTTAACTAGCAGGTTTGATTAGTGATACTCTGTAAACATTTTACCTTTTGAGTGATGGATGAACTGAACTAGTAACATATTGTTTGTGTATAGTTGCCGAGTGGATGATTTGTTGTTCTGTCTTGTATATTGTTGTTGCTAAGAATATTATATCGAGTGTGTAATTTGTAAAGGAGGTGTTGTTATTAGATGAAAAACTTTTATTATAAATTGTATTTCTGTGATGTTTCAGTTCATAATCAACAGTGGCTCACTGCCATGCCTTTTGAACCTCTTGACTCATAATCACAAGAAGAGCATTAAAAAAGAGGCTTGCTGGACGATATCGAATATTACGGCTGGTAATAGAGAACAGATTCAGGTAATACATTTCAAACCCCTAGTTTTTGTCAATGCTTCATGAGCATGTCAAGAATAAAAGAAAACCTTCTGCTGTTTTCACTCTTATCTACTGAATTCCATTTTATTGTCAACTTATTTTCTAACGAACTAAGGGTTTACTGCTTGCATAATGAAGTCCCTATTTATGCTTGATTACTGACTCAATAATTGAATATCTTCCTGGCTAATATTGGTTAATGTTTAGGCTGTCATTGAAGCTGATTTGATCGGCCCACTCGTCAACTTGCTTCAAACTGCTGAATTTGACATAAAGAAAGAGGCTGCTTGGACAATATCTAATGCCACATCTGGTGGCTCTCCTGATCAAATAAAGTATGCATCATACTGTTTCATTATACTCCCTCCAACAACATTAGCCCAACGACTTAAAGGCCCCGCAAATTGCGGCATAAGGGGGTGGGCGCGGGGGTGGGGTGTCGATGTAGCCAGCTTTACCCCTGTGTTGGTGACTCAAATAGGCTGTTTCCGTATGACCACCAACAACATCAGAGCCGTAGCCCCAAAAAGATTTGGGGCCGGCTGACATGATTTATCATCGAAAACCTTCTAGGGTATCCAATAGGCTGTTTCCGAATGACCTGGAATGAAAATTGAAAATTGCGTTGAGAACTGCATTGAATGACTGCCACTTCACAATATATTAGTAATAAGATGAAGGTAGTGAAGTAAACAGAAGAGAGTGAAGACAAACTAACACTCAAGAAGGATAGTAGAGTGAAGACAAACTTACACTCACAGTAAGAAGATAATAGCAAGATAATAGCGGGATGGAGGGAGTAGTACTATTTGATCTCATCTTTTTTCAGCTCGGTGATTATTAAACATGCCTTTTCTTTGTTTTAGGTACCTTGTTAGTCAAGGTTGCATTAAACCATTATGTGACTTGCTTGTGTGCCCTGACCCAAGGGTCATTACCGTATGCCTAGAAGGCCTGGAAAACATCTTGAAAGTAGGTGAAGCAGAGAAGAATATCGGCAACACAGGGGAAGTTAATTATTATGCCCAGTTGATAGATGAAGCCGAGGGATTGGAGAAAATTGAAAATCTTCAAAGTCATGATAATAATGAGATCTATGAAAAGGCTGTGAAAATTTTAGAAACTTACTGGTTGGAGGAAGAGGAAGAAACTGCACCACCATCTGCCGATGATTCTCAAAATTGGGGAGTTGAAGCACCATCTGGGGGATTTAAATTTGGCTAAAGGTATATTTACACTGGATGCAATCTTGATCTGGATGATTTTTGTTCCATCATTTTTAGTACTCCCCTCATCCCCAAGTATATTTTTACCATTTGATTTTAGTAGTCAGCCAATGACAATCTTGATCTGAATATATAATTGGATGCAGGACTTTGAAACATGTTGAGGTTGCAGAAATCAAAATCAGTGAGATGGGGTTTTGGGTCCAGGTGATCGCAGGTTTGAAGTTAAGGACCTACTCGGGTCAGTTGGGTCAGGTCACAGCAACTCTAAAGGAGTCCATAGTAGGGTTTGGTGTCTTTGTGGTCTAGGGATTGCTCCAGTGGGTCGGTCAAGGGTGAACAGTTGGATTGAAGAGCATAAGTTGATTCGATGATGATGGTCTGCTTTGCAGCTTCTTGAGTCCGCTGCACCCTTCAGTCGGTTTTTGTGTCAATATTTATGTTGGGGAAGAAGGGTCTTGTAGCTGTCATAGCCTTCTAATCATTATTTTTTCAGTTTAAGATACAGCTTAAGTTGAGTTACAATTGCATGTTTGCATCGTCCTCGGACAAGTTTAACGACTGTAAAAACAATATCATGATATTTTGTGTCGGAATGAACTATGATGAGTGTCCAATTTCTGTAACCCGCCAGGCAGTCAATAATTTTGCTCAGGAACTAGGGATGTGCGTCCTTGTTTTCTACTTTTTTCAGGCTGTGCAACTATGGTGGGACGAAGTTTGCAAGATTTTACCATGGTGTGGACAAGAGTTGTATGTTAAGAAACCTTAAAAGCACTGTTGAAGTTTTAAGTACTGCTACTTGCGTGATCGAATAGATTCAGTAACTAGTCTGCAATATTTGTTTGCTACTTGGAGAACTTGTGAGTTGTGATCCGAGGATGGCACATGACTAGAGTAGTATATTAGCGTGATTCTAGGTAGATTATCACCACCTGTGAAGAATGAAGGCCAATATTGGAAATTGGAAAGTATGATCGAAATTAAACAATGAAAGATGCCCAGTTCTATAAACATGTATTTAATCATAATGGGTCATTGCATTTCTCAATTATCATTATACAAATTCTTATTTGTGATGGTAAGTATCCGTCACAAGCTTGTAACAGGTCAAATAAAACCCACCTGGGTAGACAAATTGTTTGTGACTCCCTAGGCACTCATTTTTGTCTTATCTACCAATGTGTGTGATATTTGACCGGTTACAAGCTTGTGACAGAGATACCCGGCACTAAATCGTATCTGATCTTGTCCTTTAATAGAGTCATTAGTATGGTCTCGGTCTAGGCCTGCTACAAGGCCCGTCTGTTATGTAACCCTAAGAGTCCCTTGTACTATATATACTAGTTGAAAAGCCCGTGCGATGCACGGGCTTCTATTAGGGCCATCTTTATAAATATATTTTATAGTTGATAAAAGTAGTTCAATTATGTTTAAATCATTTATAAATAAAAGTTTGTGGTTGGTATAGTTGATTAATGAACTATTAGTGCTTTTAGTATAAGAAATTTGTCATTTAGTAGTTATCATTTCAGTTATAAAACATCAAGTAACATAATAAGAGTATGTAATTAGTTTTTCCATTACTGTTATAGAAATCACATATTTTAATTAAATACAAAACATTCTCCATAAATATAGTGCGACTCACTAAATGAACCGCCCCTTAATAATCATGGAGACCTTTATGATTTTTGCAAATTATTTTAATCTATAACAACTACGTAAAACTAAATGGTGTTATGTAAAGCAACAAATATCATAAATAACTATATTTAGTATGTTTAGAGAAACGTTAGATCTCCTATAGCGAAAGTTTACCTTGACTATCTACAATTAAGAGAGTGTTTTGCTCTTTATATACCTTCTCGTAAAATCAAATTCATACTAAATTCCAATAAAATTAGTAGTCTTTAAACAACAGTACAAAAATATATGTGATTCTGTTACATAGAATGCATGAGGCTCCAATTAGGATCATCTTTAACAATATGCATGTTGAATGTTCTAAGAATTTGTTGAACAGATTGCAAACGTTGGTTTACATTGTCATGGTTTGATAGTAGACGTCAATTAAGTTGATAAAAGAAAAAGTCCAACTATATTGAAAATCGGAACACGGAAAACTTTTGGGTTGATTATTGATGGATCATCAGTCTCTTTAACTTAAAAGCTACTCCTTTTGGTATTAATTATATCAGTTGTATAGCATTCGAAGACACAGTTGTGTTATGTAATTACCTATTTTTATTGTTGTACATGCCACCGATTTTAATTAATTTAAAACGGCATTCCCAAAAATGTGGTTTAATTTCATAAAATGAACATGAGATAACTGAGGCCGATTTTATAAGATTCACAAATTAGATTAACTTACAACATTTACGAATATTCTATTTTGTAAGCATACAACCGTGTAAATGTTGAATGGTGGTACGCAAAACAACATGTATCTCAATTATATATGTAGCCTGTTTGGTGGATTTTTGTTAGATCTCTAAACAATAAAAAAATGTTTTTGACTATTAACCATTAAGACTGGTTGTTCCCTATGAACTTCATGTAAAATATATAATACGAAATTTAATTTTTTAGATGTGAAATATATTTTTAAGTAAATTAACGATCAAATTTTGCAAAGTTTGAACTCAAAAAAATAAATCACGGGTTTTATGTGAATTCGAGGGAGTAGGATATTATGATACTACTCTTAAAGTCGATTAGTTTTAGATTAATTCTATTAAAGTTATAATATAACTCATTTTTGTTTATTTGAAATGTTATCTATTCACAAAATCAAGTCTCATTATCTTACATTGTTATTCTACTCTTTATTTATAATAACAAAATGAACAAATTTTCAGAAAGAGTTTCAATTTTAAGAAAATTGCTTCAAATTACTAAATATATACGTACAGTCGTTTTATTTCTTAACGAATATATATGCAATTAGGTTTTTATCTTAAGGTCGAACTTTTAAGTTTGACCTAATTTATTACACTAAGAAGTACTTTAAATTCAACTAAACCCTTATGGGATACCCACCCCATAGTTAACCATTAACAAAAAAAAAAAGATTATTTCCACTTTGTTGCCCTAAGGTTTAGCCTAATTTCACTTTAGTGCCCTGAGGTGCATAATTACACTTTGGTGCCTTGAGGTTTACTTCCCACTTAAGTGACCTATACATAACATTCTTAATAATTTATACTCCCTCCATCATCTTTTATCTCCTTGGCCACTTCTCTAATATATGTGAGATAATTTTATTGAAATGAGAAGATAAAAGATAATGGAGGGAGTACTAAAAAAATATTTTGAACATAACAAATCAAACATTATTTGGAATATTACTATGTTGTATGCAGTTTAATATCCAATTTTGCACTTTATTTTACTGAAAATATAATTACTTAAGATAAAAGTTGACTATTAAATGTTTTAGGCCACCAAAATGAAATTTTATTCAAAATTCAGGTTAACAAAGTGGAAGTAGTCGAAACCTTAGGACACTAAAGTGGAATTATGCAAACCCCATGACACTAAAGTGGAATTAACCCAAATCTCAGGGACCAAAATAGAAATTTTCCAAAAAAAAAAACACTATTGAAAAGCTACCGTAAAAACTATTGCACTTTTAAATATACAATCAGTACATGACAAAGTAATAACCAACCATTCGCCAACCGCGGTAAATAATTAAGTGAATAAAAACACATAGAAGAATTGGAATTTAAAAGGTAAAAATTGATCTAACCGAATAATTTTGTATATTTGGCAGTTCAATACATTTTTAACGTCTATTATGGATTTGAGATAAATTTGAAACCAGTTTGGAAAAAATTCGGTGATATAATAGTAGATTATATATAGTTCTCACAATTTGTATATATATTTACACTGACTTATTCATAGTTAGCTGGTTCTTGAATTATTAGTCCGCATAAAATCGAAATTCTTGACTTTGTTCATTTGTATTTAATTTTTTGGCTCATTTGACATAATCTATTTGAGACTTATTTAATATTTTTAAATGGTAGCTCAATTTTTTTTAATCTTATGTGAATATTATTGGTAATTTAATCATACACATTTGACACGTTATAGAAAATCAGAATTAAAACTATTTCATGCCATCGTTGAAGTTGTTTATTTATAATATTGTCATTGTAGAAATTTTTCTCTGTCAAATGCTAAGTAAATATCATTCTTTATCTCTTTTTCTTATTATGACATGTTACTTTTTCATGAAGTATTTTTTTTTAAAACAAAGTTTAGCTTTTTCCTAAGGTTTTTGTGTAAGACAATTACAGGTTTGGTTATAATTACCAACTCGAATCTTTTGTAAATCTTTTAAATATTCAAAAAAGTTTCTAAATGGGCAGGGACAAAGAAAGGCCATTATTTCGCCAACAGCCTTCTCGCCAAGAGGGGTCCTAATTCCGGGAGGGAGCCGTATGACGCAAAATCTAGCTCTCAGACGAGTTAGGACACGAGTAGAGTCTATCAATCCGATTACTACCCAAATTATTTCACCAAATAGTTAAAATCGAACAACTTAGATTTTTGACAATATTTATATTTGTAAGAGATTATGATCTCTTTTTTTTTTCCTCACAAATATTAATTATATGTTTATAAAATATACAATTTTAACACTTTTATACGTTTATTATATGACTTTTTTTTTTTTACTTTATAAATATTTCTAAAATAAATATTCTTTATAACATTATTTTTCTATTATTATGTTAGTAAAGAATAATCGATAAATTATTAGATCTACTTCTATTAGTATTTTTTTTCTTATAAAATATTAGATTTACTTCTATTAAGATTACTATCTCATAAATTATTAGATCTACTTTGATTAGGATAATTTTATCATAAATTATTAAGAGAAAAAATCTAAATCTACACTTATTAGGAATTCTAAAAAAGTTGGACTCTCTAATATCGCTCGAAAATTTTCTGCTTTATATATATGTATTGATTCTCGTAATATGGAATGAAAGATATACAATCTATATCTATATATAAAAGAGAGTTTTTTCGAGCGATCTGAGAGCGTCCACATCATCAAAAATCAATTTAGGAAAGTATAATTTTTAATGTAAAAAATAAAGTGGAGAATCTTTTAATTATTATAATATGTATATTTCCTAAATTATATTCAAGTGATATTTCCAATTTTTATATCAACCTTTTACATTTCATTTGGCAAAAAAATATCGTTAAAAAAATTATGAAAATAATATAATTAGCTTTGTGGTAAAAAATGCTATCATTAGAGTATAGATTTCATATTCTTTGCACATATTAAAGATGGTGTACTTCGTAATATGTAAAATTGTGTACTTTTTAGTATGTTTTATCCCACATTGGAAAATAACGTAGGTGCGGTGAATATGCTACATATAAATAGTAGAATTGTCCCACATCGAAAGATTAGTACAAGGTGATGTGATCCTATGATTATAAATAGGAGGCATATTTGGAACTTATGATCCACCCAAAAAAAATTGAGTCTCATAAATATTGTTTTAAAGAGCTCTTAAGATTTTCAATCATTATCTACGATATGATATAAAAATAAAGTGGAAATCATTGGGAACTACCCGGGAAAGAGTTAAGAACATGAGCAAGAAAATCAAAAAATACAAAACTAAAGGTTTTAGTAATAGTAGTCTCCTGACAGAGTACAAAACTAAAGAAATAATGTCGGTAAAAAAATTATGAAAATAATATTATTAGATTCATGGTAAGAAATGCTATCATTAGAGTATGTATAGATTTCATATAATTTGCACATATTAAAGATGGTGTATTTCATAGTATGTTATATGTCCACATTGAAAAATAATATAAGTGTGACAAATATAATACATATAAAAAATAGAATTTTCCCACATCGAAATATAACATAAGGTGGGTGATTCCATGATTATAAATAAGAGGCATCCTTGGAACTTAGGCATCAACCCAAAATCATTTGAGTATCTTAAGTACTGTCTTGGAGTGGTCTTAAAAGTTTATATCATTATATTTTCTACCTATTGATTTTATATGTCCCACATTTAAAAAATAATGTAGGTGTGGTAAATATACTACGTTTAAATAATATAATTAGAATTGTGTTAAAAAAATTCTATCATTAGAGTATAGGTTCATATCATTTGCACATTTTTATTATGATAAAAAAAAATAGAAAACAAATGTATGAATATTAATAGATAATATAGTATTTACTTATTATTAAATCGGATTGTATGTCGAATTAGGTTCAAAAAATATGGTGTACTTTTAAATATGTTATTCGTCTCACATTGAAAAAGAATGTAGGTGTGATAAATATATACTACGTATAAATAGTTGAATTGTCCCACATCAGAAGATTATCATAAGCCGAGGTGATCCCATGATTATAAATAGGATTTATCCTTGGAACTTAGGTATCACCCCAAATATATTAATCTCTCAAAGTATACTTATTATATAAGAGACTTTAAACATAATCTTGAATTAAATGTTAAATTTTTAAAGTTGTAACATTTTTTTTAGGTGGGAGAAAGAGCGATAAAATGGTCAGTATTATAACGGAAATTTTTCATGATACCCTCGAATTTGGGTAGATTATACATAATACCCCTAATTTTAAGTTTCTACATATAATACTCTTGTGTTTACTTTATTTTCATAACGCTATTACTCATATGAGTAACTAGATGAGTAATTGAGCATGCCATGCTATTTGTGTTTTGTTATTTAGGTATTAAATGTTAGTTTATTAAATAAAATATGGATTTAGGAATTAGATAATGAAGTGTTTGTGTAATAGATAACAAAAGAAAAAGGCGTCCCCAAGTCATAAGAGTAATGGGCTTATGACGGAAGTTGTCAAATGGTATTCTGAGAAAGAAAAAGGTGAACACAAGGGTACCATTTGTAGAAACTTAAAATTAGGGGTACCATGTGTAATCTATCAAAGTTCAAAGTTACCATGAGAAATTTCTAATATTATAATGATATAGTTAATTAAATTTTCATTTAAAAGAGAGAGATATTCGTACCAATAAATCAATAAAGGGGGATTTTTTTAATTGTTATTTTATTGTCACGCCATCAAACTTAACGTCCATTTAATAATCTTTACATTAAGGGGTACCATGGGCAAAAAAATGGAACCTCAAGAGTACCGTAGGCAGATTCTGAAAAGTAGGGGTAACATGGAAAATCTGACAAAATTAAGGTGTACCACGGAAAATTTTCGTATATGAAATTTTTTTTTGAAGAAAAACAACGTACAATTATTAATGGAGAGTACTTGATCATATTATTAAATTTAAATATAACTATTAGATATAATGAGTAGCAATTGTCCGTATTCGGTATTCGGAATCTGGTTGGATGTCGAACTAAGTGGAAAAAAGATAGTGTAATTCTGAGTATGTTATTTGTCCCACATTGAAAAATAATGCAGGTTTGATGAATATATATTACGTATAAATAGTAGAATTCTCCCACATCAGAAAAATAATCCAAGTTTGGTGAATATATTACATATAAATAATAGAATTGTCCCACATCGAAAGATTAGTATAAGGTAGGGTGATTATATGATTATAAATAAGAGTTAACCCACGTATATATCAATCTTTTATTTTTTTTGAAAGAGATATTTTAATAATATGTAAACCAATCATTAGACATAGAATGTAAACATTAAACCCTTATAACGTTTTTTTGCATTATAAATAAGTTTATTACCCCGTTGCAACGCACGGGCATTCAAACTAGTTGATTACTAAACGTAACATGGTATCAGTGTCTCTTATATTCTCAAAATTAAAATCCTAAAATATCCAACCCTAGTCGTCATGACTAACGGCGAGGGAACAAGTACCAAAATCGATGCTACCTCTTCGTATTATCTCGGTCCTCAAGACCGTCCCGGAGATTCTATTACCCCAGTACGTTTAACCCTTACCAATTTTGATGATTGGGTGCACGATGTCAGTGTTGCCCTCAAATCTCGAAGAAAATTCGTTTTCGTTAATGGTACAATTAATGAACCTAAGCCTCCGTGCACATCGGACGATTGGGAAACTATCCAGGCGATGCTTGTGTCTTGGATTTCCGTCACCATATCCCCCGAGGTACGAGCCCTGCTTCCCAAATACAAAAATGCAAAACGATTATGGGATGATCTTCATGATCGTTTTGGCGTCGTGGATGGCTCCCGGATTCAACAATTTAAAGCGGCTCTCCGTGACTGTCGACAAATCGAAGGTATGTCCGTCGCTGTGTGTTATGGTAAATTATGTCAGATATGGGATGATTTAGACACACTTGAGCCAATTATCTCGTGTGATTGTTGTACTGGCTGTACGGGTGGCAAGCAGCATGCCGCTCGTCGTGAGTCTGATCGTCTTCATCAGTTTCTGCTTGGCCTTTTACCAAGCCCGTATGCGTCTCTACGGTCCGTTATACTTGCTCAGACTCCCCTTCCCTCGGTTGCTAGAGCCTTTAATATGATATCTCAGGAGGAACGTGTTCGGTCTATTGATCGGGCCAACGAGCCTGCTACTGAAATTTCTACTTTTAATGTTACTGTCAAGCCTCGTTACAATGCCCCAACAACTCCAAAGCTTCCCTCCCAAATGACCCGTACTGAAAGACATCAGCTCCACTGCAATCAATGTAATCGAAAAGGCCATGATCGAAGCATGTGCTTCGATTTGATGGACGAAATCCCGGATTGGTGGTATGAATTAAAGGGAATTAATCCCCCTAGTGCTCGCGGTGGTAAGTCAAGTCGAGGCCGTGGAGGGGGGGGGGGGTCGAGGCAGTTCTTCTCGCTCGAGGGATGAGGGCAGCAGCAAGGGTGACGGTTCCGCACCCGCACCGCCACGGGTAATCTTTGTACAAGTCACTCCCACATCTACCAGTGAACCCACACAACACGCTTCCGCATCTCGGGTAACCGTCTATGGTACTCCTACTCATACTCAATCTGGTAAGTGGTTAATCGATACGGGTTGTTCTTATCATGTCACTGGTAATTATGCTCTTCTGTCTAATGTTCGAAATATTCCCAATCGCATAGTGGGTCTTCCTGATAGTGTCAAATTGTGACGAGTTAATAGGTTAATGTTATCACAATAAACATGCTTGATACCGGGTTTTAGTTGGACTTGTTGTAATATACCGGTTTGCACTCTTGGTTGTAATTTTAGAGTCTTAGCTTTTAACTTACCAAGGCAAAGAAGGAGAGTAAAAGGAAAGCCAATGGAATAAGTGCAAAATCAAGAGAAGCAAGCAAAAGGAAGAATTGAAGCCTTGACATGCACAAACAAGAGCCAAAATGAAGAATTGAAAACTCGGTTTCACAAGGGTCAACTTCAAATGAGTATATCTTGAGTTCTAGACCTCGTATCGATGCAAGGCCAAGTTGAAGTGAACTCTTGTGATCTTATCTTTCCAACGGTATATCACACGCCTTATTTTTCCAAGAAACGAGGGAGATATGGCTCTCGCAAAAACGCGCTGCAAGGCTGAAATGCGCAGGCTGCGCCCCAACGCGCAGGCTGCGCGTTGTCTCGGGATTCACTAATTTGAAGACCCAATTTTGCCTTAACCTAATGCCAAGAGCCAAGGGTATAAATACCCACATTATGAGATCTTAGAGGGGGACTCCTACTCTCATCAAAAGATGCTTGTTTTTAATCTTAAGCTTGTAATAATTAAGACAAGAACTCTCTCTAATTTTATGTTAATCTTTCTTCAATTTGTGGGTTGTAACAAGATTATGGAAGGCTAAATCCTTCCTTGCTTGGTGTAATTCATCCAAAGTCTCCAACTTTGGTATTGTAAGACTCTTTTAATCTCTTCTTATTTATCTATTGATCTTTCCTTATGCCTAATTCTTATGTTGAGTAGATGAATGTTAGAATTGATCACTCTTGCATCTTGTTTACCCAACTATTGCAAATTCTAGAGAAATGGTTTAATCTATCTAGGACTATTTGGAGCAAGCTTGTTGTATGTTGATTTGGTTTAAAGGATTCATGCAATAAGTAGAAAATTTCATGTCTTTTCTCAATTGTATGGTTTAATCTTGTGAGAATTGATCCTAGCTTCTTATCTTGGCACAACTCTTAATGCTCATGTTTGATTTGCACTCATGGTTTAATGAATTGTTGATTAAACTTGAAGGACATACATGGATGGTTTAATTTGTGTATGTTAACATCTTGATTTGAAAGTATTGGGTGGATAATAAGAGGAGAGTTATAAAAGAGTCAAACCTTACTATTGTTGGTTACTAAGGAAGGATTACACTAAGTCCTCTTTAATATTGAATTTTCTTGCTCACCAAGTGTTTGTTATATTGCTTGTTAGAAAAAGATTGCAACTTTACTTTGTATTCATGTTACCAATCAACTCAAAACCCCCCCTTTGTCTATGTTCATTTATTGTTTGTCATTGTTAATAACCATTGTTTGTTTATAAACTTGTCATTAGAGTCTAAATTAGTAGTAGAGTCTAAGCTAAGTATTCAATAGTTTACAATTCAAGTCTTTAGTTTAATAGTCCTTCTCTTGGGTTCGACCCTTACTTCCCTTTACTACTAATCTTAATTGCATAGTGTAGAGTCAAGTTTGGTTTTATAAATTGTTAATTTGATAGGTTAATTCTAGTATTTAACGACCTAGTCTTTTCCTCTATCAAATTTTGCGCGCTTCTGAAGGAAGGCAACATAGCTAAAGCTTGTTTTTGAACTATTGGTCTTTAATTAGTGTAGTTAGTCTTTGTAAATATAGGACTCCTTTACTTGCCTTAGTTTGTTTACTTCTTTGATTTGATGGCTACTCGTTATTGTCGCCAAACTCATGATGAACCATTTTACAAGTTTTTTAATAGAATGAAAGAGTTTAACTCTCTACGTGAATACCCTCATGAGATGAGAAAGCTTTGTAATGTGGTATATAATGGGTTGAATGAAGAAACCTTGTTCCTTACCGATAAATTGACTAATTAAGAATTTATTGGCAATGTCTATAACTATGAAGAGAAGTGGAAATTTTTCCTTATGTTGGCTATTGCGAGTAAAGAATTGGAGTTGAGAAATTCACCTCCTAGTGTAGCATGTGAGGCTATTGTGGACATGGCCCACCTGCGTATGCCCAGCCGATCTGTGGACAATGGCAGTGATCTTTTTTGAAAGCCACGCTCGGCGGCGTAAAGGTGCTTTCGACCGGATCGTTTTAGATCGGTCGGTTTCGTCTCGGTAAGGGCCTCAAAACGATTAGAGATGTTCGGAGTCGCCACCAAGCATTTGCCCACGTGACGGTGTTTGACCAAACCTTTGACACGAGTCCAATCATGACAGCGTGACGTCATTGGACGGGTCTCGTGGTGAGACGACCCATAAGTAAAGACCCATAAGTACGTTTGCTTTGACTCGATAGACACGAGGCGGAATTGGAATGGTGGACTGAAGTTTTCGAAAATAGGAATTTCCAAAAAGATTCATTTGTCGCTTTAATGGGCGGCTTCCGAAAATAGAAATCTCCGCAAGTCGATCAGTTGAAAAGGGTCGCCTTAAGTTTATTTGCAAAAGACGGTTTGAGTTTGAGTCGGCTCGGAAAACAGTGTGTTGCTTCCCAAGACGGTTTTGAAATTCAAAATTGTATGTTTTGAAAATCGAGTTTGAAATGTTTGAAAAGGTCTCGGGGACGATGCATGGTCCTCGGGATCCGAAAGTGTCTCGAGAAAAGGGTGTGTGCTTTTCTCGGGTTTTGAAAGAAAGCCATTGTCGGCGCGAAACGGGTTAAAATCCGTGTCTAGACGCGGCGATTATAACGGCGTAAAAAGGCGTGTTGAAATGGTTATACAAAACCGGGTTTGAAAAAACGTCATTACGACGGCCTAGAAAGGCGTGTTGAAATGGTTATACAAAACCGGATTTGAAAAATCGTCATTACGATGGCCTAGAAAGGCGTGTTAAAATGGTTATACAAAACCGGGTTTGAAAAATCGTCATTACGACGGCCTAGAAAGGCGTGTTGAAATGGTTATACAAAACAGGGTTTGAAAATCGTCATTACGACGGCCTAGAATGGCGTGCATCGGTCGGCGAAAGACCGAGGTTTGAAATGGCCATTATAACGGCGCGAAAAGGGTGTTTTTTGAAAGTTTGAAAATGACACGGAAGGACTTATGATCAGATAGCACATAAGCACTCACAGTTCATTATATTATGTATCATGCTGACACGGGTTTTGGCTTAGAAGGGTGGGTTACACACCAAGCAATCAAACCCTGATTTGCGAGAGGGATACCAATCCAAAAAAAATGTGTAAGGAGGGTGCCCTAGCCTCGTGCTCGAAAGTGATGAAAGCTTTTTGACGAAACAGAAATGTGTAACGTCAATGGTATGCTTAACTCAATCGGGATTCGAAACGCGGGGATGAGAAAACTCACGCCGACGAAACGAACCAATTGGTCGAAAAACGTTAGGTTGTGGGACCGAACAAGGAAACCCGACCGTGACCATAATATCAATTAATGCATTCCAACCAAGACCTCGTTCGAGTCTCACCATCTAGGGATCACAAAGATGTAAATGTCCTAGTTTTCCCCAGCGGAGTCGCCAATCTGTGGACATGGCACACCTGCGTATGCCCAGCCGATCTGTGGACAATGGCAGCAGTCTTTTTTGAAAGCCACGCTCGGCGGCGTAAAGGTGCTTTCGACCGGATTGTTTTAGATCGGTCGGTTTCGTCTCGGTAAGGGTCTCGAAATGATTAGAGATGTTCGGAGTCGCCACCAAGCATTTGTGGGATGCCTGGAACCCGTTCGAATTCCACTTTATACCTCGGCCAAATCGAAGCACAAAGCAGCATTTGACATAGGTACTAAAGATAAGGAAATCGTCCCTCTTTAGCATCCTATCTCTAGAATGACTCTCGTACGCCCTGGATAAGGTCGTCCACTATCCAAAGTTTCTGAGTAAGAGGTGAAGGTACGTATTGGGAAGCCCTTTAATCAGACACCCAATCCCGCCCGCGTTTAGCGGCCTCTACTGATCGATCTTGGTTGGTTGAATGCAAAAGTTGATAAAACGGTTTAAATGCATGAATGCGCATCCAATGATTTAAACCTAACATGTGAGAGCTTTCTAAGTCGGTTGATTTAATCCAAGTATCAATTATAAGATGTCGAGTTGGATTAATGGTTAATTTGCATGCAAGACGGAAATTAAACATCCATTTACCGTATTAGGTTTAGGGTGCATAACATGATCCATTTGTCTTAGTTAGGCATTTTGCAAATATGGTTTGAACAGTCATCTGATCCGTCCTATATCCGGGCTAACCGGAGTCGGGATCGTCCTAGACTAATGCTGGAAGGGATCAGGCCCTGTACCAGACGGCTGTAAGAGGCGCGAGCCAGCCGGCGGTGTAAGGGGCCTCCCTCTGGTTTTGAAAATGAGAAATGGGGAGCTTGTTTAGGCGCGGGTTAGCCCACGGTTTATGTGCCGTGTTCTGACCTTTTAGAAAACGTTATAAAACGTGTTGAAAATGGGTATTTGAACCCGGTTTGATTTGAAAGGGTCGTTTAGACCGCATTTGTTGATTTGAAGAACTAGACTCGAATAATCATCATTATTTGATAATATTCGGTGTCGGGTTCGATTTGACAAACTTGACATGAATAGTTTTGAAAAATGATTATGGACTAATTGTTTTAAGTCCATTTAAATGTAATTAGTCGATACTCGTCATCGTACCCGGGTTAAAGTCCGGCATGGTATGTAGAACCAAGGATGACTTTGTGTTGGTGACTAATATGTTTGTTTGAAAAATGTGAAGAAATGAAATAAAAGGCTTTAAAATACCTTCTAAATGTCATTAACCAAATATTATCACCGAAACACGGATTTAACTGTCATGGTATGAAGAACCAAGGGTGAAAAATGCTTTATGGTTAAAACATGTGAAATGAAACAAAAAGGTTTCGAAAATACTTGAAATGGTAAAAACCGATTACAAATTTGAAAAATGGATTAAGGGAAATGACGAGAACAAACACGGTTGATTTCTGGTCTGAATACCTCATTTAGGCGCGAGCCAGTTGGCGACGTAAGGGGCTTCTGCCTCAGACCAAAAATCAGTTTTGGCTCGTTTATTCCATGTTTTGGTTCATGTTATGCATGTTTTAGCATGTTAGAGTCATGAAACAAATGAAAACATAATGAAAGAGGATTTTTACACTCTCATACTTACATGTTTGGCTATGGCGAGTGACCGATGTAAGTGTAACAACTCGTTTGATCGGAAAAAACTCGGTTTAAAACCGTTTTGGTAAGTAAAGAGTGTTTTAAAAGTTTAGTGATGGTGTAGTGGTCGAAGTTATCGGTCAAGTGGTTTAATGCACGATGACGGTACCAAAAAATGTGTAAGGCTCGTGTTTACGATCGGTAGGTCGTAAATACGCGTCGGATTGTAACTTTAGAAGTCGAGTCGAGAATTTTAAGGGAGAAAAGAGGGGGCGGACACTCGCGTAACTCTCAAATGGGTGGCATTTGAGGGGTATTTATAGGAGAATGAGTGGTTGTGTGAGTTTTGAGCGACGTGGCCACTGGCCGCTCAAAGAGGCGCGAGCCACGTCGCGGGTCTTCGAGCTGTGTTGTCGCTTTCACAACAAACGCAATCATGATTTGTTCTATCCTAGGATTTGTAGTCATATGTTTGGTAGTTGACCATTCATAAATCCGGGAAATCTTAGCATAGAAGGTTTGAAATGTTTGTTTTTTGTGGTTGACTCGGTTTGACTCGTTGTTGGAGTCGGGATTTGAATTTTTGAGTCGGTTTTTGGTCTGGTGTCGATTTTGACTCTAGTTAGTGTCATTGCGACCCCGTCGTCGTGCATTAAACACTCCAGGTATTTTTGAAATGTTTTGAAATGTTTTATTTTCGAAACCGTTTTAAGTTTTTCCGACGTAAAGTTGTACACAAACTGTCGATCAAACGCCGCGATTCCAAAGCATGTTGTAGTCCGATAATCATCGGGTGTTTGTTGGAGTCTCAGCAGATACCGAGTATCTACAGAGCCCCCACTTTGACCGAGGCTTGGACGGGCGAAAGTCAGTAGAGCCCCTGTGTCAATCGAAGATTACAACCTGGAGACCCAAGCGACGTCGAGGCGGCTCGAAAGGATTCGGGCCAAGGACCTGCCGTCGGGAAGGGCGACGCCAAGGCGACTCGAGGGTACGAGTCAAAAACCTGTCGTCGGGAACAGTTTAGAGTCTGTCGACTGTCCGTGCGGGTCGTTTAAAGTCCATTAGACTACGTACAAAGGTTCGCCAGCCATAAGAAGGGGTCATACCTGAGGCATCTTCGGATATGTCCTTGCATGTTCGCGGACAAAGGCTCGCCAACTGTGGTAAGAAAATGTACCCGAGGCATCTTCGGGATCTGTCCTTAAATGGTTGCGGACAAAGGCTCGCCAGCCAAAGGTAAGGAAATGTACCCGAGGCATCTTCGAGATGTGTCCTTGAAAGGTTGCGGACAAAGGCTCGCCAACCATGATAAGGAAATGTACCCGAGGCATCTTCGGGATGTGTCATTGAAAGGTTTCGGACAAAGGCTCGCCAGCCATTATAAGGAAATGTACCTGAGGCATCTTCGGGATGTGTCCTTGAAAGGTTGCGGACAAAGGCTCGCCAACCATGATAAGGAAATGTACCCGAGACATCTTCGGGATGTGTCCTTGAAAGGTTGCGGACAAAGGCTCGCCAACCAATGATAAGGAAATGTACCCGAGGCATCTTCGGGATGTGTCCTTGAAAGGTTGCGGACAAAGGCTCGCCAGCCAAATGATACGGTCGGTTAATGGACCATGGGAGTAGCCGCGTCGAATGGTCTTGTTTTGAAATTAACGAACTCGTGATGTCGCTGGGGAAATAGTGAGTATGAATTCTCACTATCACTATTTTGGAATGAGTGGGTTCCGCGAGGAAGCCCCCTGCTGGTATTTGAAGGAATAGTGAATTTGGAATCTTCACCATCCGTTGGCTTGAATTTGCAGTGGCGGTTTTGATCGCCGTTTGTCTTAATTTTGAAGGAAAATAGCAAATTTAAGTTTGCTATTGCGCTTGAAGCGACGGTTTATGTGCCGTCGTTGACATATGTTGGAAATAGTGAATTTGAAATCTTCACTATTGATTGAAGTGATGGTTTATGTGCCGTCGTTGACATGTGTGGAAATAGTGAATTTGGAATCTTCACTATTGATTGAAGTGACGGTTTATGTGCCGTCGTTGACATGTGTTGGAAATAGTGAATTTGGAATCTTCACTATTGATTGAAGTGACGGTTTATGTGCCGTCGTTGACATGTGTGGAAATAGTGAATTTGGAATCTTCACTATTGATTGAAGTGACGGTTTATGTGCCGTCGTTGACATGTGTTGGAAATAGTGAATTTGGAATCTTCACTATTGATTGAAGTGACGGTTTATGTGTCGTCGTTGACATGTGTGGAAATAGTGAATTTGGAATCTTCACTATTGATTGAAGTGACGGTTTATGTGCCGCCGTTGCTTGAAATTTGGAGAAATAGCGGTTTTTGAATTCTCGCTATTATTTTTGAAATTGACGGTTTTAATCGCCGTCGTTCGGATTTTGAGGAAATAACGATTTTGAATTTTCGCCATTATTTTGAAATTGTAGGAAAAATAGCGAATTTGATTTCACCATTATTTTTGAAGTTGGCGGTTTTGATCGCCGTTTGCTTGAAATTTTTGAAAATAGCGAATTTAAATTTTCACTATTTGGTTTTGTTTGTTTTTGAGGAAATGACGACATTCAATATCGTCAACGAAAACTTTGATGTTTGTTATGGGAAATTGGGCTAAAGCCCAAAATCCGCTGAAAAGCAAAGGGGAGACCTAGTTTAGGCGCGAGCCATCTGGCGTTGGAAGCCGGCTTCCCTTTTTTCTGTTAAAAGACGCGAGGTTGAGCTGCGGATGATTTATTATTCATCTTCAACCTCAAAAATCCCGCAAAATCGCCATTGGAGGACCTTCTAGCTTGCTTTCACTTGTGCCATTGTCAACAAATGTCATCTCAAGGTAAGTATTTCCTCTTGAATCCATTTAAAACAGTTGATCCTTAGCTTGATTGAATTAGGGCGAATTTTGCCCCTAAAAAATCGAATTGGGCGTTTTTAATTGAGCCCATTTCGAGTGAAATTGATGCTTGCATTAAGTTAGAAACCTGTTTAGGAGTATAGGGGTGCTTTTAGTTTGCATTTTGGCCCCGTTTCCGCTCCCTATGCTCGAAAAACGTGAGTGAGGCGAGAAACCGTCTCATTTCACAATGCCAAGTTTATTTGCTTGGGTAGTGGGTCCCACTAGGTTGCTTTGTAGTTGGAAAAACCCGTATTTGCCATTTAAGGACCTTCGTTGGATGCTTGTGGGCAAAATTGGATTTTTGCCTTTTGCGACGGTCTTACGTCTGACCAAATAAGCGCCTGTTTGGGCTTGAATTAAGTCAGTTTGCCTTGAAATGGACCTTATTGGTAATTTAGGTCACCTAGAGGCGTGATAAAATCACGTTTGCCTTTTTGCGGTCGTTTTTGAATTTTTGACCGGTTTGAGCTCAAATTAGCGTATGAATTGCCTTTTTGAGCCGTAGAAAGATACCCCATTGTGTCGGGAATGTAAAATCCCCATTGTGTCGGGAATGTATTTTGGGTTGTAGACGGACCTTGTATGGGTCTTGAAATGCCGTTTTTGTGGTTTTGACTCGTCTTTTGCTTGAAAAGAGGGGCGAGTCGTTTTTGTGTTTTTTTTGTGTGAATGATTTGGGGCGGGATTGCCCCTTGTTTTTGTATTGCAGGTTGTGTTTTTTTTGTTTTTGGATTTATCCATTTCATGCCGTCGTAATGCCGAAATTTCGGCTGACGTTTTTTGTTTGTTGTTGTTTTTTTTTTATCGCAGGGTATCAGCTGGGACCTATGGGGTCCGTCGTTGAGGCTTTGGAGGAGGAAGTCGATCCCGGAGGGGCTGTAGCGGCCGAGGAGGCTGCCGTATTCGAGGCGGTGGTGGAGGATGCTTCCGTAGAGGAGGAGAGGCGGCTGATATGGCCGGCTTGTCCTTTTCGTTGTGGCTCATAGACAGGGTGGTTGATGAGTGGGGTTCAGTATCGGAATGGTGCATCGCATCATGGTTCTGGGCCTCCTCATCATCCGAAGTCTGCAAGACACTGTTTTCTTTTTTGTCGTGGAGCGAGAACGGGGGTTATCGTCATGGTAACCTCCTGCGCTTTATTCTTTGCTCCCTGTTTCCCATGTTGCTCCCTTTCTTTTCGATCGGAAGGGTAGGAAGTGCTTAGTTCGGTAGGTGGCGGATAGCCCCGATTCGTTGTCTTAGGCGATGTCCGTATGATAGACGTTTGTTTTAGGCCGATTGTACGTATGATAAGACGTTTGTTTTAGGCCGATGTCGTATGATAGACGTTTGTTTTAGGCCGATGTACGTATGATAGACGTTTGTTTTAGGCCAGTGTCTGTATGATAGACGTTTGTTTTAGGCCAGTGTCTGTATGATGACGTTTGTTTTAGGCCAGTGTCTGTATGATAGACGTTTGTTGATGTATTTTGCGTAAGGCGGTTTGTATATATGTGTTTTTGGATTGTGGTTTATTTCGTGATTTTTGGCTTTTTTGTGTTGTGTTTCGGAGGAGCGTTGTCGGCTATTGATTCTCCTTTTGCTTTGCACCAGTTCCTGCATCGTTAGTGTAGAAAACAGGCAACAGATAGCACGTATACATAAACGTAAACACGTAGAAGCATTTTATTGAAAATAAAAAATTAACCAAGATGACCTGAAGTTAAAATTGAAATTTTGAAAATTTCGTGACAAATCGTCGCATTTGGAATTCAAAAGGAAATGATTTGAAAATTTGAGCAATTAACTCGTGTCGTGAATTAAATTGCGTCGAAATTTTTGAAAACGACTCGAAAAATTCAAACTCAGACCATCAGGAAAGAATTTTAGAAAAGGATTTTTGCGAGTATATTTGGCTTTTGAGGTCAAGACTCGAATTTGTGAGTGCTTGAATTTTGAGGAAAATTGATGTCGTGTTATCAATCTTCGGTTTTGATTTTTTGCCGGAAAATTGCGAAAAAGCGAAAAAATTTCGGAATTCGACTGACATGGAAACGATCCATCGCGGATCGGGGCGACTAGCCCTTCCCGCCTTTAAAAAAAGAAAGAAAAATCCGTATGTTTAAAGCTGCGTCATGGAAACCGTGTCGGATTTCGTAAAACGCGAAAACCAGGAAATGTGAGTGTGAGGAAACACAAAATTTCCTGAATCATCCCGAAGAGGCGCGAGCTTCCTGGCGGGAGGTTTGAGGTGTCAGGAGAAAACACAAGTTGAAAGAGACAAGTCAACAACGGTCACGTGGTCCGTCCTTGGAAGAGAGATCCAAGTTTCGTAAGGACGAGATTGTCGATTTGAAGTATCGAGAGGTTGGCAAGGCCAACCGTGCCTTCTTTGAGGAGTATGTTGATGGAGCTATCCCCGATGTGATGAGACCACCGAAGAGGAGGAGTTCCGGCCCCAAGAATATGGTGGGCCGTGCATTGGCTCGTCTTGGGTCGAATATGGGGTCTTGTGCTAGACCGGAGGCCGTCGCCGTCCTAGATCCGTTGAGGATCCGTTCCGAGGAAGAAGTCCATGCTGGGCGGGTCAACAAGAAGAACAAGGGGAAGATGTACCCCGAAGGAAAAGGCAAGGGTAAAATGGAAGATTGAAGACCTCCATTACCCGCTTTATTATTATGTTGTAGTAGTGTTGTGAGTTTTTATTATGTTGTACTAGCTAGTTGTTGTGTGTTTTGTGCTAGTTTTACTATGTGAGGTGTGTTAGTTGACACCGTAGCTTCGACAAGTTGTAGACTCGTCGAGCTTTATTTGTTGTTGAAATGTAATCCCTCCTATTATTAATTAAATAAGAGGATTGCTCGTATCGAAAATTGTGAACGCTTGTTTCTTCCATCCATTTGGTAAAGGCAATTCGATTTGAATCGTCCTAAACATTTGCACTTGGGAAAGTGGTATTTTGTGGAAAGGGAGAAAGGCTCATTTTGTATTTTTGTGGAAAAGGGGAATGGTTTTCCCTTTCTCTTTTTTTTGGGATGTTTTTTTTATTGTGGGTATGGTTGTATCCTTCTAGTGTAAGAAAGGACTGCCTACGTATCCACCTGAAGAGGTGAAATCAAACCATGATCGTAGTTCGAAATATTTTGTGAATTTGATTGGGTTTTGTGGTTGTATCCCTCAGGCATAAGAGGGACTGCCTACGTATCCACCTGAAGAGGTGAAATCAAACCATGCTCGTAGTTCAGGGAGTTTGTTTTTGTAGTGCAAATAAACGTTGCCTTTGACGGATCAAAGGACATTCGAAACGGGCAAGGTGTCGCAGCTTAGACTCGATAAAACATGCAATTTCAAATCAGAATATATTGAGGAACTTGACTTGAAAAGGGTTGAGGTCGTTGCTAGTTTCAAAACTAGGTTAGGTTGTTGGTTGATAGGGTTCAAGGGTAGTATTTTTTGAGTTGGTCTAGGTTGGTCGGGTTTGTAAAGTTTTCCTCGTCTAGGTCACTCAGTCTCACTGCGCCCCCCGAAAGTATTTTCTTGACCAGTTATGGCCCGACCCAGTTGGGTTTGAATTTTCCCCTCGAATCGACGGGTAATGGTGCTCGAACTGACTTGAGGACCAAGCGCCCTCCTGGATGTTTCTGGGTTTGACCTTCTTGTTGAATGCCCGTTGTATACGTCGTTGGTATAGCTGGACGTTGTGCAAGGCGTTGAGTCGCCGTTCGTCTAGGAGAGTGAGTTGTTCGTACCTTCGACGGGTCCATTCCGCCTCAGGGACTTGACTCTCCAGTAGGACGCGTAGAGATGGGACCTCTAACTCTACCGGTTGAACCGCCACCATACTGTATGCTAGGTAGAAGGGTGTGGCGCATGTCGGTGTTCGAATGGAGGTTCGGTATCCCCAGAGTGCGAATGGGAGTTTGCTCGGCCAATCGCGATAGTTCTCTTGCATTTTCTTGATAATGGTAACAAGAGTTTTGTTCGCTACCTCCACCGCTCCGTTAGTTTGGGGACGGTAGGGGGATGATCGATGTCGTTTGATCTTGTATTTGTCCAGCAAGGCTTGAGTTTCCGCCCGGAAGTGAGAGCCTTGATCGCTGATGATTTCGTGGGGTACCCCGTATCGGCAGATGATGTTGTTTTGGATGAACTTGGCCACTTGTTTGGCGGTCAAGATCGCATATGATGACGTGCTTCTACCCATTTGGTAAAGTAGTCGATGGCGACGAGGACGAAGCAATGCCCCTTGGTGCCTATCGGGTTGACTTTCCCGATGATGTCGATGCCCCATGTTGAGAATGGCCAGGGTGATGTCATGGTGTATAAAAGGCATGGTGGTATGTGTTGTATGTTGGCGAAGATTTGGCAATTGTGGCAATGTTTAACGTAGTTACGGCAATCGGCCTCCATGGTGGTCCAGTAGTAACCTAGCCGCATGATTTTTCGTGTAAGCATCATTGCACTCATGTGAGGGCCACATTCTCCGTCGTGAACCTCTCCCATGACCTTCTTGGCTTTGTGATGGTCAATGCAAAGGAGGAGAATTCCTTGGGGTGTTCTTTTGTAGAGTTGATTTTGGTTTATCACGAATTGTGATGCGAGTAAACGGATGGCTCTTTGTCCTCTTTGATCAGAGTTGGGAGGAAATTCGTTTTTGGTTTTGTAATTGAGGATGGCTTGGTACCAAGGTTGATCATGGCTTTCCTCGTCATCGATAATGGCACAAATGTGAGCTGGCTCGCTTTTTCTCTCGACACATAGGGGCATCGATGTCATGTCGTCAGGTATGTTGACGAGCGCGGCAAGTTTTGCCAGGGCATCAGCAAATTGATTTTCCTCTCGTGGCAGGTGGAAGTAGTCGATTTGGTCGAAGAATTCGGCCTCTTGATTGATCTTTGCTCGGTAGGGAGCTAAGCTGTCAGATCGGATTTTCCATGATCCGGATACCTGATTGATGATGAGTGAGGAATCGCCATGGACCCTCAATCTCTTAATGCCAAGTGTGATGGCTGCTTGTAGGCAGATGAGACATGCTTCATATTCAGCGGCATTGTTGGTGACGGCGAAGTCTAGCTTGACCGAGATCGGAACATGTTCTCCCTCTGGTGATATTAGAAGGATTCCTACCCCGAAGCCTCTCAGATTAGATGCGCCATCCAAGTATAGGTCCCATGCGTCGGAGTCGGCACAAAGGATGTCTTCGTCAGAAAGTGACCATGTGTCGGTCGTTGGATCCTCGTTGACGGGATTTTCTGCTAGGAAATCAGCGACTGCTCTTCCCTTGATAACCTTGAGGGGTACAAACTTGAGATCAAATTCGGACAGCATGAGTGTCCATCTAGACAACGACCTTCCGTTTAGTAATACGGGTTTTTCGAAGATGTATTTAACCGGGTCCATCTTGGAGTAGATGTGGACTGAGTAGCTGAGCATATAATGCCGCAACTTCTTTGTTGACCATACTAGGGCAAGGCATGTCTTTTCCAGTTGGGTATACCTCGTCTCGTACTCAATGAACTTTTTTCTGATGTAGTAGATGGCTAGCTCCTCGTTGCCAACTGTTTATGCTAGCATTGCTCCCATGGCTGTGTTGGTAACAGTCAAGTATAGGGATAGAGGAATCCCCGGTTGAGGTGGCATGAGGACAGAAGGTTTGGATAGTATTTCCTTTATCCTGTCGAATTCCTTCTGACAGTCGTCGTCCCAATCGGTGTGATCGGAGGCACGAAGCTTCTTGAATATCGGTTCACATATCATAGTGAGCTTGGCAATGAACCGGCTGATGTATTGGACCTGACCGAGAAATCCCCGAATCTCCTTCTCGTTCCTAGGCCGAGGCATTTGTTGAAGGGCTTTGATTTTGGTTGGATCAATCTCAATGCCTCTTTTGCTAACGACATGTCCCAAGAGTTTTCCGGAGGTGACCCCGAATGCACACTTCTGAGGATTTACTCTCATGTTATATTTCCGCGGACGAGCGAAGAATTTCCGGAGGGCATTGATGTGGCCGTCCCGTTCTTTTGATTCGACGATCATGTCATCGACATATACCTCTACCTCCTTGTGCATCATATCATGTAGGAGAGTGGTAGCGGTTCTTTGATAGGTTTCCCCGACGTTGATGAGGCCGAAAGGCATGACCGTGTAGCAATATGTACCCCACTGTGTAGTGAACGCAGTTTTGTGCATGTCTTCCTCGGCCATTTTAATCTGGTTGTACCCAGCATACCCGTCCATGAATGATAGGAGAGCATGTTCGGCAGTGTTGTCCACCAGAATGTCAACATGTGGCAAAGGGAAGTCGTCTTTTGGACTTGCCTTGTTCAGATCCCTGAAGTCGACGCAAACCCGAATTTTTCCGTCTTTCTTTGGTACGGGCACAATGTTGGCCACCCAATCCGAGTATTCAGACACTTTGATGAACCCAGCCTTGAACTGTTTGTCCACCTCTTCCTTGATTTTTAGGGCCCACTCAGGACGCATCCGGCGTAGCTTCTGTTTCACAGGTTTAGCTCCGGGTTTAATGGGTATCCGGTGCTCTACAATTTCTCTGTCAATCCCGGGCATATCTCTGTAAGACCAGGCGAACACGTCCTTGTATTCGTGGAGGAGGTCAATGAACTGTTGTCTTTCCGAGGGGTCCAGGGTTGTCCTTATCCTAAGTTCTTGAGGTGTATTATCGGTTCCTACGTTAATAGGCTCGGTTTCCTCAATGATGGGGGTTCTGGTTTCCCGCTTGTCAAGTTCTTTGGCTAAGTGAGGTGGGTAGTTGCTCAAGTCAAATTCTTCATAATCATTCAGAATTGCATTGCAGTTAAATTGAGACGAATCATAAGCAAACTTAGCGTTCATTAAGTTGACACGAGCGAAAAGCTCGGAAAGGACAGACATCTCGTGGTCAGTCAGAGGCGACACGACAAAGGAAGTGGCCCCTGGAACAGGCTCCAGGTTGTCACCTTTTATGGGAGTGGGGGTGACCTTAGTGGACTCAGCCTCTGAATCAGCCACGAGTTTGTGATAAAACAGTGGGAAAGGGACCTTGACTGAGACATCCGGAGTGTTAGGAGCTATGACAGACTCTGACTCCGACTCAGACTCAGACTCAGATCCTTCTTCACTTCCCTCCTTGAATATAGGGCCTTCTCCAGTTGTTATCTTGAGAATGCGGCCTTGGCGATCGGTCCACTTGATGGTTTTCCTCCAGTCCTCGGTAGCTTTCTCCGGGTCAGTATCAGAGATCAAGGCGGTTCGATCAAATTGGTTGTCTTTCAGGGCGATGTTTATGATGTCCTCATAGTCGAGGTGTTTGACGTTATCTTCCCAAAATAGGAGTGTGACAGCTTGTCCGTCAAGGTATGGTGACGGTTTGGACTCAGTTGATGCAGCTTCGATGTTGTTGGGAATAAAGTAGCAGTCCTGGAAGACTTCCACTCCCGGGTATCTAGCCCTGGCCACAGATTCATAGATTGGCTCCGGAAAGTCGTGGTAGAGTTCAGACTCTCCCTCGGGGACAAAGTATCCGTTGAGAGTCAGGTGGTAGGGACGGAGGATAACCCCGTGCTTCTTGCGTTTTCGGATTAGGAGGTTCATCTCCTGGATGTCTTTATTGGTAGGTTCGTATCCCAGCCCAAAGGGAATGTTGGGGACCTTAGCCTGTTTCAAGGGAGGTAATGGGTCCTTTAGTGAATTGAGTGGCAAACCCGGGAAATAACCCTGACGCATCATGATACGGTTGATCGTGAGGTTGGTGAACGGGTCACACTCAGAGGTTGCCGATTCATCAGTTATGGCGTTCACGGCTTGGAAACCCCACATTTCATTGTCATCCTCCTCAATGGCTTGGGAGGCTATCCCCCTTCTCATAACTGCTTTGATTGGGGAAGCGGGAATCGTGATTGTTATCCCGTTGAAGGGGACTCTGATCTTCTGGTGGAGCGTTGATGTGACCGCCTTGACGGCGTGAATCCAGGGACGTCCCAGGAGCATGTTGAAGGACGCGTCGATGTCGACCACTTGAAAACTGGTTTGTCTTTCTAGTGGCCCGGTTGCGACGGCCAAAGTGACTAACCCAGCGACCTTGCGACGAGTGCCGTCGTAGGCGCGTACTCCTTGATTCGTTGGGAATAAATCAGATTCCTTAATACCCAGGCTGTGGGCAGTTTTGAGAGGAATGACATTCACGGCGGAACCGTCATCCACGAGGACCATTGGTATATTCTTTTGGAGGCATTGTACTGTGATGTATAGGGCCAGGTTATGATTGGCTCCGAACAGGGGGATATCCTCGTCGGAGAAGACGACCGGGTTACTCAGATCAGGGGCGTCTCTCATCATGTGTGCCACTATTTCTTCTGGAGAAGAGGTGGAGGGCACGGTTAATTTTCCCAAGGCCTGCAGCAAGGCATGTCGATGCTCAAAAAACGTTGCGATCAGCTGCCAAATCGAGATTTCGGCTTTTGCTTTCTAGAGCTGTTTTAGGATTGAGTTCTCGGGAGCCTTTGGTTGAGTGTCCATTTCTGGGGCGACTTGGTCATTTGTTGTTGGAACGACTGCTGGGTTGCTCGGATTTTGATAGGGACGTCCGGACCGGGTGAGATGTCCGATTTATTTTGCCCGCTTTTCCTTCCCCGGGATGAGATAGACATCCTCAACATCATCCTGCCATATGCCGTTAATTTCAGGGTCTCGAGGATACCTTGGAGAGGTATTTCTCGGTGGGTAGTTCTTGTGGGGAATAATTTTGTGAGGGCGATTTTTATGGGGGTAGTTGTTTTGAGGGTAGTTATTTTGAGGGTAGTTATTTTGAGGGTGATTTTCGTGAGGTCTATGCCAGAATTGTCGCGGGAGCAATCCATCCTGGGGTGGGTAGTTTTGAATGCTTGGGGAATTCTCCCTCGGATGCGGTGTTGGTGGATTGAAGATGATTCGACGGTAGGTGTCGTCGAGTCGGGTGATTCTCTCAGAGAGACTGGCTATGGCCTCTTCAACTTGCTGAAACATAGTGAGCATGGTGGCAGCACTGAACACAAACACTCCGTCTGAAGGATCCTTTTCTAGAACATTCACCTCGTCGTCAATCAATAAGATGAGATGAAAGCAGTCTAGGGTCGGCTCATCGTCAGAGATGGCGTGAATTCCCAGGGAGTTCGTCTTGTTGTTCGGCTTAGTTGGTGGGGGTATAGGCAAATCTCCCTTCTCAATCATGTCTTGAATGAGGTGCTTGAGTTTGAAGCAATTTTCGGTATCATGCCCTTTCCCTCGATGATACTGGCAGTAGGCGTTCGGGTTCCAAAATCGGGACTTCTTGGCGTCGGCCGGGTCCGGGGTGGGCCTGATCGGTTGTAACTTCCCTTGGTCCATGAGCCTTTTCAAGGCACTTGCATAAGTCGACCCTATGTTGGTGAACACTCTCTGGGGGCGTTCAGCTTTCTTGGCAGATGGTTCGACGAGGTTAACCTCATCAATCTTGTTTGTCTGACCGTAAGGGCGAAATCCGGTTGAGGTGGATCCTTGATAAACCCTGCCAGTGGTCTTTGCTAGGACACCCTTTCGGAGGTCGTCTTCAATACGTGTCCCCAGAATCTGCAGATCTTGAAAAGTTTTGATATTACGATACCTCGCAGGTTGGCATAAACCAGGGGCGGAGGTTGTTGACAAATTTTTCCACGAGTTGACTCACTTGGCTTATTGACCAACGAGTACTCACCCTCCTCCAACGGGTTAGGAACTCGGTGAATCCTTCCTTGTCGTTTTGGGTTAGCACCTCGAGAGTACGGGTGTTGGCCTGGATCTCGACATTGTCGGCATACTGTTTGGCAAACTCAACTGCGATCTCATCCCAAGTGGTAAGGTTTTTCGGGTCCAAGGAGTAGTACCATTGGCGAGGAATTGGCTCCAAAGAGGATGGGAAGATCCTGGTAAAAAGCTCATGTTTGACCCCCTAAATGGCCATGTAGTCTTTGAAAGCACGGATGTGGTTGAGTGGGTCCTCCACTCCCTAGCCTCGTGCTCGAAAGTGATGAAAGCTCTTTGACGAAACAGAAATGTGTAACGTCAATGGTATGCTTGACTCAATCGGGATTCGAAACGCGGGGATGAGAAAACTCACGCCGACGAAACGAACCAATTGGTCGAAAAACGTTAGGTTGTGGGACCGGACAAGGAAACCCGACCGTGACCATAATATCAATTAATGCATTCCAACCAAGACCTCGTTCGAGTCTCACCATCTAGGGATCACAAAGATGTAAATGTCCTAGTTTTCCCCAGCGGAGTCGCCAATCTGTGGACATGGCACACCTACGTATGCCCAGCCGATCTGTGGACAATGGCAGCGGTCTTTTTTGAAAGCCACGCTCGGCGGCGTAAAGGTGCTTTCGGCCGGATCGTTTTAGATCGGTCGGTTTCGTCTCGGTAAGGGTCTCGAAATGATTAGAGATGTTCGGAGTCGCCACCAAGCATTTGTGGGATGCCTGGAACCCGTTCGAATTCCACTTTATACCTCGGCCAAATCGAAGCACAAAGCAGCGTTTGACATAGGTACTAAAGATAAGGAAATCGTCCCTCTTTAGCATCCTATCTCTAGAATGACTCTCGTACGCCCTGGATAAGGTCGTCCACTATCCAAAGTTTCTGAGTAAGAGGTGAAGGTACGTATAAGGAAGCCCTTTAATCAGACACCCAATCCCGCCCGTGTTTAGCGGCCTCTACTGATCGATCTTGGTTGGTTGAATGCAAAAGTTGATAAAACGGTTTAAATGCATGAATGCGCATCCAATGATTTAAACCTAACATGTGAGAGCTTTCTAAGTCGGTTGATTTAATCCAAGTATCAATTATAAGATGTCGAGTTGGATTAATGGTTAATTTGCATGCAAGACGGAAATTAAACATCCATTTACCGTATTAGGTTTAGGGTGCATAACATGATCCATTTGTCTTAGTAAGACATTTTGCAAATATGGTTTTGAATAGTCATCTGATCCGTCCTATATCCGGGTTGACCGGAGTCGAGATCGTCCTAGACTAATGCTGGAAGGGAACAGGCCCTGTACCAGATGGCTGTAAGAGGCGCGAGCCAGCCGGCGATGTAAGGGGCCTCCCTCTGGTTTTGAAAATGAGAAATGGGGAGCCTGTTTAGGCACTGGTTAGCCCACGGTTTATGTGCCGTGTTCTGACCTTTTAGAAAACGTTATAAAACGTGTTGAAAATGGGTATTTGAACCCGGTTTGATTTGAAAGGGTCGTTTAAACCGCATTTGTTGATTTGAAGAACTAGACTCGAATAATCATCATTATTTGATAATATTCGGTGTCGGGTTCGATTTGACAAACTTGACATGAGTAGTTTTGAAAAATGATTATGGACTAATTGTTTTATGTCCATTTGAATGTAATTAGTCGATACTCGTCATCGTACCCGGGTTAAAGTCCGACATGGTATGTAGAACCAAGGATGACTTTGTGTTGGTGACTAATATGTTTGTTTGAAAAATGTGAAGAAATGAAATAAAAGGCTTTAAAATACCTTCTAAATGTCATTAACCAAATATTATCACCGAAACACGGATTTAACCGTCATGGTATGAAGAACCAAGGGTGAAAAATGCTTTATGGTTAGAACATGTGAATCGAAACAAAAAGGTTTCGAAAATACTTGAAATGGTAAAAACCGATTACAAATATGAAAAATGGATTAAGGGAAATGACGAGAACAAACACGATTGATTTCTGGTCTGAATACCCCATTTAGGCGCGAGCCAGTTGGCGATCTAAGGGGCTTCTGCCTCAGACCAAAAATCAGTTTTGGCTCGTTTATTCCATGTTTTGGTTCATGTTATGCATGTTTTAGCATGTTAGAGTCATGAAACAAATGAAAACATAATAAAAGAGGATTTTTACACCCTCATACTTACATGTTTGGCTATGGCGGGTGACCGACGTAAGTGTAATAACTCGTTTGATCGGAAAAAACTCGGTTTAAAACCGTTTTGGTAAGTAAAGAGTGTTTTAAAAGTTTAGTGATGGTGTAGTGGTCGAAGTGGTCGGTCAAGTGGTTTAATGCACGATGACAGTACCAAACAATGTGTAAGGCTCGTGTTTACGATCGGTAGGTCGTAAATACACGTCGGATTGTGACTTTAGAAGTCGAGTCGAGAATTTTAAGGGAGAAAAGAGGGGGACGGACACTCGCGTAACTCTCAAATGGGTGGCATTTGAGGGGTATTTATAAGAGAATGAGTGGTTGTTTTAGTTTTGAGCGACGTGGCCACCTGGGCTGCTCAAAGAGGCGCGAGCCACGTCGCGGGTCTTCGAGCTGTGTTGTCGCTTTCACAACAAACGCAATCATGATTTTTCTATCCTAGGATTTGTAGTCATATGTTTGGTACTTGACCATTCATAAATCCGGGAAATCTTAGCATAGAAGGTTTGAAATGTTTGTTTTTTGTGGTTGACTCGGTTTGACTCGTTGTTGGAGTCGGGATTTGAATTTTTGAGTCGGTTTTTGGTCTGGTGTCGGTTTTGACTCTAGTTAGTGTCATTGCGACCCCGTCGTCGTGCATTAAACACTCCAGGTATTTTTGAAATGTTTTGAAATGTTTTATTTTCGAAATCGTTTTAAATTTTTCCGACGTAAAGTTGTACACAAACTGTCGATCAAACGTCGCGATTCCAAAGCATGTTGTAGTCCGATAATCATCGGGTGTTTGTTGGAGTCTCAGCAGATACCGGGTATCTACAGCTATTCATAGTGAGGAGCCTCAAATTAAGGGATCGTTGAGTGAATTAGTTGAGGAAGTAGAAGATGAAGAGGTTGTTCACACTTTAGACAATGAGTGTTTTGATGATGGTTCCTATGATAAAGAGAATGATCTTGAGTTTGAAAACCCTCCTCCCCTTAATCTTGATACGAGCTACTCTTATAAAGAGTATTATTTTTGGGATGATGAGAAGGATGCTTATGTTTTCACCACACTTCCATGCCACTCCCCCGTTGTGCTATCTACCGACACCTTGTGCATTAGTGATGATGGTTTCTCGAGTAATAGTCATGTGGATGAGGAAAACTCCTCGGTCCTTAGTGGCATTGGTGAGGAGTTGTCGTGTGAGGAGCCATTGGGTAAAATTGTTGAAAAAGATGAACATGAGGGAAATAAGGTTGAGAAAGAGGTTGTTTCCACCTTTGACAACTCTTATTTTGACGGTCTATTTGATGAGGAAGATGATATGTGTGACTTGAAACCTTCTTTGGCCTTGCCATCCATTGAGATCCCTATTCACATTCCTTGTACCGAAGTTCACGACTTACACCTTGGAAACAACTCTTTGGTTCGTAGTAACTCTTGCCCGGAATTGACCTTTAAAGAATCGGGGGGTGAAGTGTTTGAGAAGAATGACCAAGAAGCAATGATTTTTGAGGTGGTTGGGATAGAAAAAGAGAAGATGAAGGCTCTTGAAGACATGATTTGGGAACCTCCAAAGCCTATGAAACTTGTAAGTGTGGGGGTCAAGGAAGATGCTAAAGAAGAAATGGAAAATGAGTTTGTAGAGGTATACCCCCTCAAGGAGGAACCGCCTCAAATTTGTTTTGAAAAGCCATCAAGCTTATCACCCAAAGAAGCTCATGAATTCCATCATTCTTACTTGGTTTTCACCAAGTCCATCCCATCATTCAAAGAACCTTATCGTGACAGGAAACCGTTCCTTAGGCATGAAAAGTTGAAATATGTGTCTTGTGCACACTCGGTCCTTACTTATGCTTGCTATGTGGGTGATCTATACTATGGTCATGCTTCTTGTTTTTGGGCTAGTGTGTATGACAAGTTACTAAGGGCGTTGCGTTGTTCCGCTCTTGATTCTTGAAGAAGAAAAATGTTGAAAAGGCGTCGAGCAAACGACGAAAACCAAAAGCGCTTTACGGGAGGCAACCCCTACTCCTTTTATATTTCTTTCTTTCCCTTTGCATTTGTAGTACTGTTCTCCACACTGAGGACAATGTGGAAACTAAGTGTGGGGGGAGGAGTTTGGTTGTAACATATGTAGTCTTTATTTAATGTTTTGATGCATATTTTTGAAAAAAAAAACCAAAAAAAAAAAATGAAAATCCCGGCTAGTTGAAAACCCACAAGGGTGGGCACCTAAGGCAAAATTGGGAAGGTGGCCGAGGACGGGATGAAAACCCGAAAGGGCATTCCGGGCAAAATGAAGAAATGAGTTGCGAGCCACCATGAGAGGTAAGGAAAAGTTAAGGTGAAAACCCGAAAAGGCGCCTTAAGCAAAATGAGGGATTTTCAACAACAACAACAACAACAACAACAAAAAAAAAAAAAAAAAAAAAAAAAAAAGGTCGAAAATTTGAAAATTTTAACACCAAAAAGATGGAGGGATAAGAAGGGAGTGATAAGGAGGGTCTTGGAAGGAGGTTAGGTCTAGGATTTAATTTATTTTGAGTCACAAGAACTTGTCCCAAATTGGTGGATTTTTGATTTGGCTACTTGTGTTGTTGATGCTTAATGGAGTTTGGCCGACCAAGTAGCACAATTTTCATATATGGAGTGATAAGGGGGTGTTATAAGTAGTGATGAGTTGTGATTGATAGGAGGATTTTGATGGGTCACTTTGCTATTGTCTTGGGATAAGACAAGAGTGACCATTATACTTCTTTGGTGATATAAGAAGGGTGGAGTTGCGTGATGTGTCGGAGTTGGAGTTGTGTCGTGTCTTGTGTGAGGGATGGTATAAGGAGGGTGAGTGAGTGAAGAGTGTGTGCAAAAACTTTGAGTCTAGATTTTCTTTTTAATCGGTGGATTGTTCAAGAGGGACACATAAGAAGGAAGAGGTAAGGGAAGAGTGATCGGATTCTCCTACACTCACTTGATGGACTTGTGTACCTCCCTACTTAGTCTTGAGTTTTACTTAGGACGAGTAAAGTCCAAGTGTGGGGGAATTTGATAGTGTCAAATAGGTATGTCAGCGGGCCGGGTACAAGTGGGTACCGCCCCACACCCGCCCCAGTCGGGGCGGGGATGGGTAGAGCTTTGGCGGGTGGTGGGGCGGGTGCGGTTACGAAAATTGTACCCGCCATGGGTCATGGGGCGGGGATGGATTTCGCATCTTACCCAGCTAATACCCGCCTAACCGCCAATCATTAAAAAAAATTAGTAGGATTATGATACTTTTATAAATCGTATTTAGTTATAAATTAAGATATAATGATAATAATAGCTATTTTATAAAGTTTTTTACTAATTTATTTGGTTAAAAATTAAAATTATAAAGATAAAATCAAAAAAATGAAAATTAATAATGATTAAACCAACTTTTACGAAAAAATTTATCGAATAAAATTATGGTCTAGCGGGTTAATGGGTAAGCGGGGCGGGTAAGGTTTTATATTTTTACCTGCTGGGGCGGGGATGGTTTTGGAAATTTGTACCCGCCACGGGTGGTGGGGCGGGGATGGGTACAAGTTTTTCTTGGTGGGTACGGGGGAGTTTATATCCACCACCGCCCCGCCCCAATGACATCCCTAGTGTCAAATTGTGACGAGTCAATAGGTTAATGTTATCACAATAAACATGCTTGATACCGGGTTTTAGTTGGACTTGTTGTAGTATATCGGTTTGCACTTTTGGTTGTAATTTTAGAGTCTTAGCTTTTAACTTACCAAGGCAAATAAGGAGAGTAAAAGGAAAGCCAATGGAATAAGTGCAAAATCAAGAGAAGCAAGCAAAAGGAAGAATTGAAGCCTTGACATGCACAAACAAGAGCCAAAATGAAGAATTGAAAACTCGATTTCACAAGGGTCAACTTCAAACGAGTATATATCAAGTTCTAGACCTCGTATCGATGCAAGGCTAAGTTGAGGTGAAAGCTTGTGATCTTAGCTTTCCAATGGTATATCACACGCCTTATTTGTCCAAGAAACGAGGGAGATATGGCTCTCGCAAAAACGCGCTGCAAGGCTGAAATGCGCAGGCTGCGCTCCAACGCGCAGGCTCCGCTTTGTCTCGGGATTCACTAATTTGAAGACCCAATTTTGCCTTAACCTAATGCCAAGAGTCAAGGGTATAAATACCCACATTATGAGATCTTAGAGGGGGACTCCTACTCTCATCAAAAGATGCTTGTTTTTAATCTTAAGCTTGTAATAATTAAGACAAGAACTCTCTCTAATTTTATGTTAATCTTTCTTCAATTTGTGGGTTGTAACAAGATTATGGAAGGCTAAATCCTTCCTTGCTTGGTGTAATTCATCCAAAGTCTCCAACTTTGGTATTGTAAGACTCTTTTAATCTCTTCTTATTTATCTATTGATCTTTCCTTATGCCTAATTCTTATGTTGAGTAGATGAATGTTAGAATTGATCACTCTTGCATCTTGTTTACCCAACTATTGCAAATTCTAGAGAAATAGTTTAATCTATCTAGGACTATTTGGAGCAAGCTTGTTGTATGTTGATTTGGTTTAAAGGATTCATGCAATAAGTAGGAAATTTCATGTCTTTTCTCATTTGTATGGTTTAATCTTGTGAGAATTGATCCTAGCTTCTTATCTTGGCACAACTCTTAATGCTCATGTTTGATTTGCACTCATGGTTTAATGAATTGTTGATTAAACTTGAAGGACATACATGGATGGTTTAATTTGTGTATGTTAACATCTTGATTTGAAAGTATTGGGTGGATAATAAGAGGAGAGTTATAAAAGAGTCAAACCTTACTATTGTTGGTTACTAAGGAAGGATTACACTAAGTCCTCTTTAATATTGAATTTTCTTGCTCACCAAGTGTTTGTTATATTGCCTGTTAGAAAAAGATTGCAACTTTACTTTGTATTCATGTTACCAATCAACTCAAAACCCCCCCTTTGTCTATGTTCATTTATTGTTTGTCATTGTTAATAACCATTGTTTGTTTATAAACTTGTCATTAGAGTCTAAATTAGTAGTAGAGTTTAAGCTAAGTATTCAATAGTTTACAATTCAAGTCTTTAGTTTAATAGTCCTTCTCTTGGGTTCGACCCTTACTTCCCTTTACTACTATTCTTAATTGCATAGTGTAGAGTCAAGTTTGGTTTTATAAATTGTTAATTTGATAGGTTAATTCTAGTATTTAACGACCTAGTCTTTTCCTCTATCACTTCCTGATGGTTCGGTAGTACAAGCGTCCAAATTGGGGCGTGTGACTGTAACATCAAAAATCCACCTTGCTTCGGTTTTATTTGTGCCCCAATTGCGCTGTAATTTAATCTCGGCATCACAATTATGTGACGATTTGAATTGTGAATTTGTCACTAATGCGTGCTCATGTATTATACAGGACCGTGATACGGGGGAGATGATTGGCATGGGTGAGAGGCTGGATGGGCTATATTACTTACAAGGAGATAGTGCAACAGTGAATAAAGTTGGAAATGAGACGTCGTTAAGCTTGTGGCACAGCCGTTTGGGTCATCCGTCTGAGCTCATCGTTGAACTGCTTCCTTTCTTAAGTACTAATAAACAAACATTATCTAAACCATGTGAGGTTTTTCACCGTGCTAAACATATTCGTAGCAGTTTTCCTTTGAGTACTAATAAAAGTTTGCGTGCATTTGAATTAGTACACTGTGATTTGTGGGGCCCTATGACACTCCGTCTATGTCGGGTGCTCGATATTTTTTTACTCTTGTGGATGATTATTCGAGGGGGGTGTGGATTTATTTATTGACTAACAAAACCGAAGTGTCCAATAAATTTTTATTGTTTATCACAATGATTAAAAGGCAATTTTCAGCGGAAATTAAAACTGTGAGGAGCGATAATGGGATAAAATTTCACACCCTCAAACCATATTTTGCAGACCATGGGATAATTTTTCAATCCTCATATGTGGGTACTCCTCAACAAAATGGGCGAGTTGAGCGTAAACACCAACATATATTAAATGTAGCCCGTGCATTGCGATTTCAGGCGGGATTGCCCATACAATTTTGGGGTGAGTGTGCGTTAGCTGCCGCGTTTGTCATAAACCGTACTCCCTCAACATTATTGAATGGGGTTACACCTTATGAGCTTTTATTCGGCAAACCTCCGAACTATGACATAATACGAGTTTTTGGTTCCCTTTGCTTTGCTCATAATCAGCATGCCAAGGGTGACAAATTTGCTAGTAGGAGTCGAAAATGTGTTTTTATGGGTTACCCAGCTGGCCAAAAGGGATGGTACATGTACGACCTCGACAAACAAATTTTTTTTGTGTCACGAGATGTGAAATTTTATGAGACACAGTTCCCCTATATTGAGGTCGACATTGGTGTGCAAACTGTCCAGGATCCTTCTACTTGTTCCTCGGGCGCACAACACGCCCCTGTTATTGAATGGGAAGACGAACAAAATGAGGTCGAGGCTGACAATGATGTCGACAATACAAGTACCCCAATCACTTCTCCAGGTTCGGCCGAGGTCTCTGAATTGCCTGAATCGTCCAGTGACTCGGACACGGCTGCCGAGACTCCTCCAGTTTTGGGTCGTCGTCATCGTACTAAATTCCGACCTAAATCTCTTCAAGACTATGTTGTTGAATTTTCTGATGATGATAGCAGCGACAATAGCCCATCTCACGCCTCACGTATCCATGTGCCATCCTCTTCCTCAGGTACTCCTTATCCTTTAGCTAATTATTTGTCTTGTTAACAATTCTCGCCTCCCTATCGTTCGTATTTGGCAGCCTTGATGAGTCACACCGAACCTCGCTCTTTCATAGAAGCTGCTAAACATGAAGGCTGGCGTGCGGCTATGCAAGCCGAAATGCAAGCCCTTATTGATAATGATACGTGGACCATGACCGAACTTTCTCCGGGTAAGAGAGCACTTGGCAGCAAATGGCTTTATAAAATCAAATATAAGTCCGACTCCACCATTGAACGATTGAAAGCAAGGTTGGTTGTTTTTGGGAACCATCAAACCGAAGGGGTGGATTATGATGAAACGTTTGCTCCTGTGGTAAAAATGACTACGGTCCGCACTTTTCTCTCTGTTGCAGCCACAAAGAAATGGTACATCCATCAGATGGATGTGCATAATGCCTTCCCCCACGGTGATTTGGAGGAAGAGGTGTATATGCGGTTACCACCCGGGTTCAAGTCTTCGTCCCCGGGTCAGGTGTGTCGTTTGAAAAAATCGCTCTATGGGTTTAAACAAGCTCCACGATGTTGGTTTTCCAAACTCGGCCTAGCACTCAAGCAATATGGTTTCAAACAAAGTTACTACGACTACTCGTTATTTACCTATGTTCGAGACTCCATTTGCTTGAATGTTCTGGTGTATGTTGATGATCTCCTTGTCTCAGGTAATGACTTGCCTGCCCTAGTTGAGTTCAAAGGCTACTTGAACAAGTGTTTCCACATGAAGGATTTGGGTGACTTAAAGTATTTCTTAGGGCTCGAAGTGGCTCGTAATACCGATGGGATTTTTTTGTGTCAGCGGAAATACACTCTCGACATTATCTCAGAAGTGGGTCTCCTCGGGTGTAAACCGGCTCCTACACCCCTGGACCAACACCATCAGTTGGGAAATTCTGACAGCCCAATACTTAGCAATCCGGAACCTTATAGGCGACTAGTGGGTCGTTTGGTATACCTCGCTGTGACTCGACCCGACCTTTCCTATACGGTTCATCTACTTTCTCAGTTTATGAGTGCCCCGCAACAAGATCATTGGCACGCGGCGTTGCGTACGGTACGTTACTTGAAGGGTACTCCGGGGCAGGGTATCATGTTATCTACTCAGTCCGAATTGCAGCTTACAGGGTGGTGTGATTCTGACTGGGAAAAATGCCCACTTTCCCGTCGATCAGTTACGGGGTGGTATGTATTTTTGGGCTCTTCTCCCGTATCCTGGAAAACCAAAAAGCAACCAACGGTCTCACTCTCGTCTGCTGAGGCTGAATATCGTGCTCTTCGAGCACTTACGTGTGAAATTACGTGGCTCAAAGGCCTGCTACAAGACTTGGGCGTACCTCATCCTACGCCTGTTTCGGTGTTCAGTGATAGCAAGTTGGCTCTTCACATTGCTCAGAATCCGGTGTTTCATGAGCGTACCAAACATATCGAAATTGACTGTCACTATGTTCGTGATGCCATTCAATCCGGCCTTATAGCTCCTCCGTTCGTGTCTACTAAAGTGCAATTGGCGGATGTTCTCACTAAAGCACTCGGGGTTTCTCAATTTGTTTCGTTAATTAACAAGTTGGGCATTTTGAATCCGTATGCTCCAACTTGGGGGGGGGGGGGGGTAATAGAGTCATTAGTATGGTCTCGGTCTAGGCCTGCTACAAGGCCCGTCTGTTATGTAACCCTAAGAGTTCCTTGTAATATATATATTCTCGTAATATGGAATGAAAGATATACGATTGATTACTAAACGTAACATCCTTGCTTGCCTCATACTACGCCTAGCAAATAATCCAATCTAACAACGGAGTCAAACTCAACTTACAAAATTTAGTTAACAGTTAAAACCGGCCTGGGCATATTAAACTCCGGTTCGAATACAACAATGCAATGAAACCACTAGGATGGGTTCAAATATTTGCATAAACAAGTTGATAATTAACTTATTCCGTTATGAGTTATGACACGTTTCTCCGAAATAGCTGGAGAGCAACATTATGCTCTGGTATGAATGACCAAGTCCTTACATTGTTTGGTTTGGTATATGCATATTACGTAATATACAAAAATGCACAATATAATATAAATGCAATAATAGACATATGCGCAATATATGGTATCAATATGGCACATAACAAAAGCGACTAACCCAAAAGTTGTACAATCTTAAAAGTGATTTAGATATAAGACCATGTTTATAGGTAGGTCTTGCTAAGGTAGGTCTTGAATAAAGACAAAACTAAAACAAATAAAATAAAGGTAAAACAAATTAAAATGTTGGACCAGGTTTGTCAAACAAGGGCAAAACGTTCCAAGTTAGAACGCTTGGACCGTGAGTTGGAACGCCCTGCTTGTGTAGGTACAAGGCAAGGTGGCAGCATGGGATTGGAGAGGGAGTTTTCTTGAATTAAAAAAAAAAAAGTTATCATCTTATAATGTAAAAAATCCTATTTAACTATAATTTACAAATTTGAAAAAGGAAAAAAATTATATCAATATTCATAATTTTTTATGTTCTACAAATGAAGACCATATTTGATATATATTTGGATTTTTTTTTTTTTTAATCAATTATTTTTGAAGTAGGTTAAGATAGGGCTTGATAAAACGTTAAAAGTAAGAACTAGGGCTTAAAAGTAGGTTATAGAAAAGAAATAATATTTTAATACAAGAACTAGGGCTAACTAGGGCTACAAAACCTACTGATAAACATGGTCTAAGTTGACCTATAACGGTAAGTAAATATGAATGGTATAATAAATTGTACTGTAGCTTTTTCTCATGAGCAAAATGCACTTGAGGTTAATCTATCATTGATAAGTATAACCTTCAACATTCTTGGACTGACAAAAAATACAATATATATGCATCTTATTCCTGATGCGAGAAACTTTACGAGTACTTAACTATCATATATTACTCGATAAATACCAATATTCCGTAATGACTATACATATTATGTGTCTCTGATTGAGGCCATAAAATTTTCTCCGATCCCTCGATCCTAATCAATAGTTATCTTTATATGAAATCCTACTAACAAAAAAGTCAAATAGATAACTATCGACTAAAACATTGAACTCTATAAGCGTCAATTTTCTTTATGCGCCAAACTCGTGACTGCGATATTTATTCAAACACACGTATTCATAATATTTAAACCCAAATTGTGAAGATGATTTCATATTAATTTTGTGACTCAAAGTTATTTATTTTAGTCTTTACCAAAGATACAAGTTATTGTTACTCCCTTATTCACCAACCCTAATTCCCAATAAAGAAATAGAGGTTGAATGATTAAACAAGAGGTGCGCGTAATCTCCTTTTCACTATCAATATTCAACGGTAGTATCTGTGTCCCAATATTCGTTGAGAATAAACATTATTATTTTGTTATTGTAATATTTGTACAATACTACAATCATCGGCTTACAAAAAGGCAAAGACGAGTATTCCACTCTCTTGCACTCCTTGGCCGGCATACGCTACGCTTGAAACAACTCATTCTCATCATTTTTAAATTATTACTTCCTCCTCTTTCAATCTACAGAATACACCTGTCCATTCCAGGGCATACAAATATACAATGTATTATACTACGGAGTACAATGGTAGAATCGTATTTAGATCAATATATTCACTCAAATGTACAATGGTAACAACCTTTTTAAAATAATATACTCAACATGTCCCCGATTGCTATTTTGATAAACAAACTCAAGAATATTAACTACATACATAGTAACTCACACGAGAATGTATGTGTATGAATTATGTCCGTTCTTTAGAAATAAAATTAAGAATTTAAAGAGTTGAACTGAATTAAAGTTAAGTATCTAAAGAGTTAATTGAACTAAATTGAATTCCAAGGAAAGTGAGGGTTGATGCTCCTTGACCTAACCATAACTCGACTCGAACACTGACTTGCTTGCCTCAATCCAATCTTTTTTCTTGAACACCTTCCCAAAAAAAACAAAAATATGTATAGAACCCACTCAACACACCACCAAAACCATCCTCGGGCTGGTTCAAAGTCAGGCTTAAGCCAACTCAACTCGACCCTTCACTAAGACGGAGTCAGAGTTAGGTATTCCAACCCTAACCTGGATTAGGTCTAACTAGAGTTGTTCAGTGGGTCGGGTCAGGGCGGGTTGTACCGTCGGGTTGCAGCCCAAACACGTCCCAAAAATGAAACAGGGTCTAGTTGGGCTAGTGCCGTGATGAATTCTTCCTATCCGAGCCCGGCCCAATGAGTAGCGGCCAGGGCGAGCCGGATCGGGAACCTTTGATTTATTGTTTTTTTAGTGTTGGACTGGGTCAGACCTATGAAATGCGAGCACTTACTTGGCCCAAGGAGAAGGGCGGGACGTATCAGGCTATGCTACGGGGTGGTCAGATTGGGGTTTTGTGGCCCGCTATGTTGTACAGTGTACCCCTCTGGGTCTAGCCCTCGTTACAAGCCCTAGTTCAAAGTTATTGCTATGCAGTAAATATTGCGTAAAATGGTCTCACACGCGGTCCACTTTTGTGATTGCTATGTTGGTCTAGAATCTAGACATTTATATTCTTGTAATAACGTTAAATGAATCCTCCCTAAAAATTCAAAAAGTGAAATCCCAAGAATACCCCTCAACACACATTCGGACATCCTTCCCACAAGCATTTGAATATGAATATATAAACGCGCTTCTCTCTCTTTCTTTCAAAAAATACACCATTTCAACTCCCTCTCTTCATCTCCCCTTCTCCCATGGCGGCCATCACCACGATGTCCACCTTCCTCCTCCTCCTCTTCTCCATCCTCCTCACCATCCACCCATCCTCATCCCAACGAAACTCCCCACCAGCCCCACCAAACGCTCTCTCCCTCGTACCCACACCCGCTCCAGCACCAGCACCCGCTCCCGCTTCCGATACCTGCAACGGTATCTGGATCACCTACACCTGGAACTCTGGCAAAAAACTCCATCCTCGCCGTAAAGGCCCAAAACAGCCCTTTCGTTTTAAATCCACCCTAGAACTCCTTAACAATGATGACGTTGCGCTTAAGTCATGGGAGGTGTTTGTTGGGTTTCAGTATAATGAGCTTTTGGTTTCGGCTGGCGGTGTTGTGTTGGCGAATGGGTCTACGCTTCCGGCTTTAGTCGGTGAGGGGACGATTTTTGCTGGTTATCCTCAGGCTAATTTGCTCACTGCTATTCAGACTGCCGGTGATGTTAGTGCTATGAGTATTGAGGTTCCGCTTCAGGGGACGCAGTTTGGTGTTGCGCCTCCTCGGGTTCCCCTTCCTAATAATATTTCGCTTGTTAATGAGGGTTATATTTGTCCTGCACCTTCTAAACGAGGTATGTCATGTTGTTCAATTACATATTAATTGATTGATTGATTGATTGATTGATATTTTTGTAAGACGGTTTTACACAAGTTTGTTAGATTAGCTGATTGATTGAAAGGGAGGGAATTGTAGTCTAAACTAATAGAGTTGACTTTTCATTGATCATACATTATAATGCTAGTTAGGACGGTTGGGGTTAATCTGTTGTCGATTATGATTGAATTTGGTTGATTTGTGTGTAACGTGACAGCGAATAATTGTGGTGGTCGATTTTGTGATTATAATTCGTAGGTACTATAATAAATTACGTAGTTCATTGTTTTCGTAGCAAAAAATGGCCTTTAAGGTAATAATATCTATGGCCCTTTGTATTTTGATTGTTCATTACATGAAAAGATCTACTTTTCGAAAATGGAATGTTATAGTCTTGAGTTTGAGGCACTGGGATAATGTTGATGATATATATGTGAAAAGTCGTTACGTGGGGGATATCAGGGCATTGACTTTTGATATTATAAGTTTAATTGGCCAATCTATGTTACATTAGTTGTAGAGAGATTAAAAAAGTTTGATAATTTGTATTAATGTGAATCTGTGTATTTCAGGGAACTTCACCTTGGAAACATGTTGTATGAGAGACCCGGATTATAAGGAGAACATGACCATAGCTGATGATTTTAAACCTCGACAAAAGGGTGACTTGACCATCATGTACGACGTGACCAAGGCTTATTCAGATAACTATTGGGCTCTAGTCACCATGGTTAATCACAACCCACTTGGCCGTCTTGATTACTGGCAACTCAGCTGGGACTGGACGGCTGATGAGTTCATTAACAGCATGAGAGGTGCCTATACCGACATTGTGGATGCCAACGACTGCATGACTGGTCCTCAAGCTAAGTACTACGCGGGGCTTGATTTCTCCACTGTGCTCAACTGTGAAAGGCGGCCCACCATCATCGACCTTCCTTTACAGTACACCAATGACACCGCTCTAGGCTATGTTCCATACTGTTGCCGTAATGGTACTATCTTACCGGCTGCAATGGATGCATCCAAATCTATCTCAGCATTCCAAATCAATGTTAAGAAAATGCCACCAAACTTGAACCTGTCTGCTGTGGTCCCACCTCAGAACTGGCAGATCAAAGGGACCCTCAACCCGAATTACAAATGTGGGCCTCCAATCCGTGTAAGCCCGAGCGAGTTCCCTAGCCCGACAGGTATTCGTGTCAATACAACCTCATTTGCGAGCTGGCAGGTTGTGTGTAACATCACCAAGCCTAAGGATGCTAAACCTAAATGCTGTGTTTCCTTCTCTGCATTCTTCAATGAGTCCATTATCCCATGTAAGACCTGTGCCTGTGGCTGCCCGAAAAGCACGGGACAAACCTGTAGCACGACTGCCCCGGCCATGTTCCTCCCAACCGAGGGTCAACTGGTCCCATTTGATAACCGGACTAAACTCTCCAAAGCTTGGGCTGAAATAAAACACCTGCCTGTCCCAAACCCGCTACCCTGCTCAGACAACTGTGGGGTCAGCATTAACTGGCACGTAGCCACCGACTTCAACAAAGGATGGAGTGCAAGAGTAACACTGTTCAACTGGGATGAAGTTGACTTTCAAGACTGGTTTATTGCTGCTGATTTAGGCAAAGCAGGGCTAGGTTTTGAGAAGGCGTATTCGTTTAACGGCACTCTTATGACTGACAAGATAAACAACAATACTATATTCATGCAGGGACTTCCAGGACTGAATTATCTGATTGCAGAAACTAATGGCAGCAAGCCAACAGATCCTAGAGTCCCTGGGAAACAACAGTCTGTTCTTTCCTTTACTAAGGCGGGTATCAATGGAATCGACATTCCAATTCGAGATGGGTTTCCGACTCAAGTGTTTTTCAATGGGGAAGAATGCTCAATTCCAGATATAATTCCGATAAACAGTGGATACAAGAAGCCTCATCTTGCATTCATTACTGCTCTCATTGCAGTTCTGGTACTCATCTTTATGGAGCAGTGACCGAGATTTGAAATCGGATTTTTTTGTAGCTGCTGCTAATTCGTTTCATTCTTTTATGATTGATCAATCTACATACATAGAGAGAATGCTGATTGAGAAGAAGGTTCAGTCAACTATATTTGTGTGCTATGAGGATTACTGCCAAATTAGATTACTGTAATGTATTGGTATATCTGTATACAACCAACCTGTTATACTTTTTTTTTTGAGTTTTATGTCATTTTTATTTATTTTTATAAAAATGTGAAGTATTAAAAATTTTACACCTAATTTTGTTTGGTGTTTGGACTACTGTTTTGGGATTAAACTCTGAAGTTCATACCAAGATTAATGATGTTGTACTCTGTATCACAGTTCCTACTTCCTAGTATGCAGGTAATGGAGCTAGAGAGCTAGTAGGGGAGCTTGTTCACTTCCTCGCTAGAAGATGAAAATTTCAAAAAATTTGGTTAATATTTCCGTACTTTTTTGAGTTTACTCATTCGCGTTCACTAAATTTTGTGTCTTTGAGGTTTATCTAAACCATGTATGTACATTGCCTTGCAATGTCACTCAATTACTGAAAACCACCTAAATAGCATTTAGGCTTTCACCCAACAAGCAAGTCCCGATTGGTAAATCTCAAAAGGTTTCTTTACATGTCTAGAAAATTATTTATTTTTTCTTTTTTTCTTTTGGCAATTGGAATTAAAGATACACATGCCAGAGGCTTCCTTTGTTAGTTTATGCACAAAATCTCATTGATGACGGCGCGTATCCGTCACTTTGGAGTGACGGATACCATTTCCTCTCACAAATAACCCAAATAGAGGAGAGAGGGAAGCACATGGGGGTGCCCCCACCTTGTCCCCCCTATCCGTTTTGTGAGTGACATTACCCGTCACTTGCTCCAACCCGTCTTCAGCAGGACTAACTATAGTTTATGAGCTACATAATTACCATTCCTAGGAATATAACAAAGATTAATGCAATGAAAATAGCAACCTAATTTTATGGTGTCTTCCACAATCACTAGTTTATGAGATAATTTTTGAAGGTATGGTGAATTGGTGATAATCATTTGAATATTGTTGGAAATTCCCTAAAGGTGCAGGCAGCTACATTTGATCCAAAATCAAATAATAACGCACCCCATTGTCCCTAGTTTATAATACCCTATGTGGGATAGGAACTCCTATATTTTATTGGTGAGATTCATCTCTGCACTCTTAAGTCTTAACCTTAGTCTTTATACAAAAGGCAAATAAATCATTTTTCAAAGAATCCGGATATTACTATTTAACTTCAAAAACATATTTACCCAATTCTAATGTCACTTAATACACACTGAGAGACGATAACTTGCTAGATATGTGATGACAAAGATATTTAAAGATGTTGTCCAAAGGTGATGCATATGATCCAATACTTGATCAATCAATAATATTCTCTGTATATAGCTCAAATCTTTGTGGTCCGTCATTTGCAACGGTAGTACAACGAATCATAACACAGTTTGGACATAATATAGAAAAAGTCGTAGCATTAATGTAAGTCTAAATTGATAAATAATACCAATATAAGGACCCTTTTTAATGGATAGTACCAACATAAAAATTAATTTGTAAACACTATCAGAATATTTACTCCGCTCTACTAATAGTACCAACTTACACTTTCTGGGCAAAAATGACATGAAATGACCTAAATACCCTTATTATTAATTAATTATTCTCTCATATTTCCCTCACCCTTGATATATGACTATTTCAGCCACCGAGCAGCCCCGAGACCACCACGAGCAGACCACCTCTGCTCCTTCATACCATCTCGAGCACTGTCGTGCTGCTCACCCGTTTTGATGCAGCGAACCCGATGCCAAAACCCGAGCGCGAAATGAAACCACCATGGTCCATTCTCTACCTCCTCGCCTAATTCACCAAGCAGCAACCCGTCGCAGTAGCCTAGCTAGTACCAATCACCACCACTCATCTTGGAATCGAGCACCAATACCAGCCGTACAACCAGGCTCTACACAAATCTGCCACCACAGCTACAACCACCGTGCTTACATCCTCGCCTCACCATCACCTACCACGACGCACCATCTTGTCGTTGTTGTCTGGTGGACAGGATAAAGGGTGGTAGGCTCGTTAAGGGGAGGGGGAGAGGTAGTTTCGCGCATCGAGATAGGGGAGGGCAGAAAGAAGGGTCGCCGATGAGGAGAGACACTATGGTAGGGGCCAGGGGGCGTCACCGATGGTGGTGGTCGTCGTACCGGTGGTTGAGGGTAAGGGTGGTGGGGTGGTGTTTGGTGGGTAAGTGTTTAGAAAATAGGGGAGGGGTAGAATAAGTATAAAAAAAACATTAGTTGGGAAAATTCAAAAACAACTAAAAAGTGCGACTTTCCGGCCACTTGGTACTATTGGTAGATCGGAGTAAATATTCAGGTATGTTTACAAATTAATTTTTATGTTGGTACTATCCATTAAAAAAGGTCCTTATATTGGTACTGTTTATCAATTTACACTTAATGTAATTACATCTTTGTTTTCCAATTGCAAAAAAAATCTATAGTAATTATGAATCTGTATTGACAAACTCGTCTTATTCCAACAAGAATACCAATATAGGTAGATAACAAATGACGGGATTACTAGTCTGTAGTCCAATCAATACTATATATTAAATCCAGAAACCAAGGGACTTCAATGTAATTAAAGAAACTTATACAAATTAATTATACTATATAGTTTTAAATCACTAGCACCGTGTGATGGACCCGATTAAGGGATCTCAATGCAAATATTATATAGTTTTGGTTAAAATTAAATTATATAGAAGCTTGGTAAGTTTCCTAAACATTTATAAGAGACTAAAATATGGTCAATTTCTTTAAAATAAAATAATTAATTAATATGGTCAATTTCCTTAAAATAAAATAATTAATTAAGATGGTCAATTTCAAGGAAACTAAAAGAAAGGAGATGCTTGGTAATTTTCCTAAATATTTATAGAAAACTAGAAGATGGCCAATTTCCTTAAAATAAAATAATTAATTAGTATAAACATGCACACTTATGGTATTAATTATTATCATCATAAAATTATATATTAAAATTAAAATCTATGCAATCTTATTAAACTTTATAGTTTATTATATGTAAAGAGATATTAATTATTTAACATACAAAAATATAATATAAGTAGGTTATAATTCAAATTAGATTCCATAATATCCCTTGGTTTCTGGATTTAATATATATAGTATTGATTAATATGATAGTAATCACTCATTTGAATACTAAAATAACAATATTATCAGCGAGATTAGTGAAAGTGGTAGAAACAACAACGAGAGTAGTGAAATAATCAATATTAATGCGGCAATAGTGAAAAAGAATAAGAATTACGGGGGAGTAGTGAAATTATCAATATTAATGCGCAGATAAAGAATAATAATTACGGCGGGAGTAGTGAAAGTAACAATGATTACGGGCAAGTAGTGAAATGTTATTACTATTGTTTCATTAATAAGAGTAAAATATTAATAGCGGGAGTAGTGAATTTGTCTCAAAATTTACTTCATCCTAATTTTAAGATATGTCATAGAAAAATATATTAATGATAAATTTATGGGTTATGCAACTTTAAATAATTTTATTTAATGAAAAAAAATTAATGCTAAGTAGAGGTATCCCGGGCGAAGCCGGGCACCAATACTAGTCTTTAAGAAAGAGATATACTCCGTAATGAATAATAGAACTCAAGTTCGAATCCTCCGCACCCGATATTATAGTGCGCTGGTGACTTATTTGACACCAACAAAAAAGAGTAATTTCTTTATAAAACCGTCTCACTCAACAATTTGGACTGGGTATATTATTACTTTATTAGCGTGGAACGGTGGAAGTGTTAGGAGGGAAAGGTCGGTAGAGTGAGGTGTCTCACAGCTCTCTTCCCTCTCTTTTCCTCTTATCATTTCACCCCAAATCTCCCCCAAACCCTAATCTCTTCCTTTCTAGTTAGGGTTTTCTACCAATCATTTAATCAATTTCTGTTGATTTTTCACCTGAAACTTGAGGTTTAAGTTTCTGGGATTCAAGGATTATCATCATTTCATAATTGTCGTATACTAAGAAATAAAAAAATGGAAGGTGGTGATTCATGGAGCTCAAACTTCTCCTCATCGTCTTTCAGGCGATATCAACTACGATCTGGTTTGCTTCCGACTTTCTAATTTTCTTGTTAATTTCTTATACTCCCTCTGTTCCCGTCATTTGTTTACCTTTACCTTTGATTAAAACACTACTCCGTACTTATAAAGAATTAAAAAAGAAAACAAATGATTGAGACGGAGGAAGTACCTTTTAGTACGTTTTTTTTTATTGAAATGTAAGAGTAAATTGAATTAATGGGTGAATTAGTGATACCCACCTGCTAAAAATCTAATCTTGATAGTTATTTTCTGGGATTTTATGAAGTATTGAAGTGATGTTATGGATTTTGTATGTGTAGATAAAAAAATTGTAGAAATGATGAACTTTTGCGTATTTGAAATCTGTTACTCTTTCCGTCTCAATCATTTGTTTACCTTTTTTTATATTCACTGTGAGAAAATTGTAATCGAAGGTAAACAAATTATCGGGACAGAGGGAGTAGTTTTGAAGCCCATTTCATGAAAGACGTGATCTTTGCTGTTATTTTGTTATGTATATAGTTCCTTGGTTCTATCTTGCCTAAAAAATAGTTTCTTGGTTCCATTTGATTGTATATGTTCTTCAAAATACCCGAAACATATTTTGAAGAACGTGTACAATGAAAGGGAATAGAGGAAGTAGTGTTTATGATGGTGCCGATAGTATTTTATGGGCATGCTTTTGAAAACTAAAAGTTGATGTTAAACTTGAAACAGATGTGTATTTGGGAGATGATTTAGAGGTCGAGGATGACTACAAGCAAGAGTTTTCATGTCCATTTTGTGTTGAGGAGTTTGATATCGTTGGACTGTTTTGCCATATGGATGAAGAGCATCAAGTAGAATTGAAAAATGGGGTAATTATTTCGTTACCCATAGCACACTAGCTCCTAAGTCGTCGTTATTTAGTTCTATTTTTGTACAGCCAGTAGTAATTTATTATACTTGCTCGAGTGTGTTTTGGGGCCTTGGGCCTTTTGGCTTTGTCGTGTTTGGTTGAGTTTACTGTTACTTGAAGCTTCTTGTACTTTAAACTCTCCATTTCCTACTATATTGTTTTTCTCCCCCTGTGGTATAGACACGATGAGTGGGAAAACTGATGAGCGAGCGGCTAAATCAGCCACTCATGTGCTTTAGAAGTAGTCCAATGGGAATTATTGGTCGGTGTTGAAAGTCTCGTGTCATTCTGATACAGTCATTCGGGATGGTAACAAGTTGATTAACTTGAAGGTTATATAACAAGATTTGATGACTTCTAGGATAGGTAACAAAATCATTTGGAAATTATAAGGTTGCATCCTCTTGGTACACATTGACTATTTTGATCACATTTGATCCAATATCAATCAATATTATGGTTTTTCATACCATTTTTGTGATTCCTTGTGGTAACAACATAATGGGTATAGACAAATCTAGGCAGCTTAACCAAAAACTCATGTTCTAGTCATCGTGTAATTATTAGAGGTGATCATTCAAGGGCTTGGACTAGACACGAATTGAGCCTACACTTCAGAAAGTGTACATCAGACCTAAAATATCTTGTCCAAGCCTATTAGAGTGGGTTGAGACTCGAAAATGGTGTCCATACCCCGTACTTTTAGCATAGTCACTTGTTGGTGGGCTTGCGGCCTTTTATGGTGAAACATAATAAAATAAAATGTGTAATAAAACAAAGTTGAAAAATGAAGTGCATTAAATTTTGAAAATCATCTTTAACATACAACTAACAAGATGAGGATCCGATAAGAGTTTTTGGATTTATGCAGGATCTAAGGTATCATGCTTAGTATTGTGATTCATGATGAGTTGGGGATCCTTTGTCTGGTTAAAATGTCGTGTTGTCAGAGCTTTGAAACTCTTTGAATTGTTGGGGCGGCTAAAAGGGGCTGATGACTGATTTTAAATGTTCATTTGTCTTTCATCATCTTGAATATTTTTGTGGAGATTTTTATGATTTTGTCACCTTTATACAAGCTTAGATTTTTGCTGACTTGAATAATTGTTGTGCTTCAATGTTGTGTTTGCAGGTTTGTCCTATATGTGTGAAGAGAGTAGGGATAGACATGGTTGGCCATATCACAACTCAACACGGGAATATATTAAAAATATCCTTTCACTTTCAAATACGTACTAATTATGCTGATTGTGCATTAATTTGTTTTGTTTCCTTGTTTATTTTAAGAATATTAAATCACTTTGTAGCACGTGCTATCCTGTAAAATGTAAATGGGTTCTTGAGTCAGCAATAACCAATTACTAGCAGTCTAGACAGTCGATGTGGAGGCGTGGAGCTGCTCTTTAAGTCCTCTTTATGTATTCCCTATAGCTTGGTACCGGATTGGTTAACCCACGTCTCTTTTACAGTCTGCTTCTCTTATGGTACACTTGTGACTTGTGGAGGTTTATCCAATTTTGATGACCTTCAGATCTTGAGATTCTAGTATCTAAACATCTTTTGTATTCCCTAGCTCTCAGCCCAGGTCCTGCATTGGCAGATTATACTTTTAGTTGCTTTAGTATAGTTTTGAGTCTTTCGACAGTGGAGATTTGTTTTTTTTTTTTTTTTTTTTATCTTGCTCATCTTTGTTTTTGTGTACTCCGTATATGTTTACGACCTCTGAAACTTTTATGGCAGCTTCTTGTTCATATCTTGTTATCACTTCAACAATATTGTTACTAGCGAGTAAAACTTCAGGGTAAATTACTTATTGCATTATAATATTTTCCATATCAATCCAGTAGTTACCCTTTCTGAAATTGCTGATAAACTTCTTTGTCATATTTCCTTGACTGTACTATTACGTTCAACGGAAGAGGAGATTGCACAGAGGTGCACCAAATTCAATGTTTGATATACTGAGAAAGCAATTGCAAGAAGGAAATCAGCAATCTCTCTTTAGGGGATCTTCCTTTATGCGTTCCTCGTCAAATCCAGACCCCGATCCTTTATTGTCATCTTTTATATATAATTCGAACACTGCAAATGATGTCAGGAAGGAAGAACCACATTCGTCCAAGGCAACATGCTCACTTCCAGCAGCGGCAGTGGAAAAGAGCTCAGAAAGGTGAAGTTACTTTTCCACTTTTTCCACAAAAGGGGGTAGGGGTGGTCACTGGGGTAAGCTAGGATTAGAGCAAATTCATGAACTATCTCAATACAAGCTGATTGGGTCTCACAGTAATACTTTATAGCAAAATTGCCCAAACTATAGGATCCTAAGCCTCCGCTCCCTTAAATGTCCCTCGACCTTTGTCAGTATCTTATGTGTCTTATAGAAGTACTAGTTTTGGAGATGACTACATTGTCAGTAATGCTGATATATATGATGATGGTTTTATTAGAGAGAATACATGTTTTCCCCGCTATCTGTTCAGCTCTTTGCTGAATACAGAGAAGTATTTCACACCAAAACAGTGTGAATTTTTGTATGTTAGTTGTTCACAACTTCACATTAGAGGTAAATTTGAGTCTCCGGGGCTTGAGCTGATCTGATGTTTGCATTTGTCTGGAACAGTCCCCCGCAGCCTGCACTTTCCGAAAAGGACCATGAAGAGGAGGCTAGGAAATGTGAATTTGTTCAAGAGTTGCTCCTCTCCATGATGCTGGATGACATTTTATGAACCCGAAAGCAGCACTAAAATGCCGCAAGTGTTGGCTTCCAAAGAAAGGGGAAATCAAGACAAGTAATTGTGCCAATGGCTTGAGAGAACGAATGGAAATATTGCGCTGCTCAGAAAGTTTGAGAGTGTACCTCTGCTATCCCTGTAATGTTATACTGCTCGTTGTATATAGCCGTGTCCAAGTACACACTTAGATGCAATAATATGATGCAATAACATATGGTTTCTGAATCGATGTCTCCTTTTTCATTTTCTGTGTCAGCTCGTTTGTGTATGCTCTCAACCTATGTAAAGGGGCTTTTATGATGCTAATTATATCAGAAATGTGTTTACGATACTCATTACAGGGGCGTTGTGAATCTGTGTCTCTACAAGACTACGAGGACCCGATTGCTACAAACTGCAGAGCAATTTGAGCAGCAAGTCTAAGTCTTACAGAAGACCCGGTTGGTACCGAGTGGAATAACATCTTAATTGACAGCCAAACCATACTAAGTCAAATCAGCAATCAACCATACAACTATTACAAGTACAAGTAAACATTTTCTGTTAATAATCTGAAAAACATAGGGAAGGAAATTAAATTTTTGAGACAAGTACACTTTGACTGTTTTCAAAGTGTAAATATTACGAGTAGCTAATTAAAAAAAAAAAAAAAAAACTACGGATTAAGCGTGTAATCCGTATTTTCTCTCATCAGAATTGTAAAAACAGGAAAAAGGCATGACAGAAATCTTAAAGAAATAAAAACAATCTATACTCGGTATGTTCGTGTCTCGGTGTGTGATCAATTTAATTGGTGTGATGGTCAATTTTATCGGTCAGACCAAGACACGAGCATATTTGATGTTAAAAACATTTGTACATATTTCTATCAAATACGTTGTATCTCTATAGATGAGCATTTAAATTACCAGTAATTATTGTGTGAGACAATCTTACACTATAAGACGGTCTATTTGTAAAAAAAATCACCCTTTTATTTGTAAAAAAAATCACCCTTTTATTGCACCGCTGACCAAGTCAACATATTGAGCAAGGTCAAAGATATCCACAGCAAGTCAACGACTTAGGCACTTAACCGATCACCCATCTACTGTCACTGGTCTCGGATGGCAACCTGCCAAAGGGACACATACCCGCGTACTCACATCCAAGACCCTCGGCGGTGAGTCAACAGGCCCGCCCGGCCGCCATAGGTCCCTACCGAGGGGTAGATCAGTCTTTCCACCTGCTAGCCACTTGGCCACTTGGCCACTACATGACAAAAGGAGAAAGTTTATAAATACTCCTCAACCTTCATTGAGGAAAGGATCCACAACTTAACCTAAGAAACACTATTCATCTGGTATAATCTTCCTTATCTCTCTACAACATACATTTAGCCAAGGAACAACTTATCCCCTAAGTTACTGACTTGAGCGTCGGAGTGAGTACGCTTGGCACAAAGCCAAAGCCCCGTTCGTTCATTGTTGCAGGAGAGGCCGAGGGGAACGATAAAGACAAGAATGATTCAACCAAGGACATCATTCTACAAGCAACGGGTGGTAACGAATATCTGCTCTGGGATTACACCCGGAACAATTGGCGCCGTCTGTGGGGACACAATGACCGATACGCTAGAAGAATTGCTATCGAGCCATAACCCCGATTACCTCGGCCTTAACCGAGAGCGACGGGGACACAATGACCGATACGCTAGAAGAATTGCTATCGAGCCATAACCCCGATTACCTCGGCCTTAGCCGAGAGCGACGGGGACACAATGACCGGTACGCTAAAAGAAATGATAAAGACGTTACGCAGTTGAGATATGCATTCTAACTGACTCGGCCATGCCGACGGTAAAAACGAAGGCACTCGATTAATAACGCAAGAAAATAAGTAAAAGGTTCGTAATCAAAGTCCCGGCCAAGCCGAGGACCGAAAAGATAAAACTTTATTGAAAATGATTGCAAGGAGAGAGCACGGACGGCCGTCCCCATAAGGATAGCCTAAACTCTACCTACCAAAGCTTTACAAAAAGCTAGGAAACAAAAAAACAAAAGGTTACAGACTTGGGATTTGAAGCGCCAAAAGATGGCAGGGAGAGAAGGCTCAATAATTGGCCCCCGAACAGCTAAAGCTATCCGAGACGCCGGGTGAGTCCGGTGACGACCGCCCGTCTCCCTATGCCTGTTCTTTGCGCCTCCATCAGCAGCAAAGATCCCGTGGCCGGCTCGAGAAGAGGGCTCGACATTTTCAAGTGCCTTTAGCCCGTCACCCTCCTTCACCTTTGCATCATAGGCCGCCTTGGCCTCGCAACCGAGCCGCCTCCGCCTTCTCTCGCAGCCGCCGCTCTCCGCAAAGATCGCCCATCTCGTCCAAAAAGCGGTCAAATTTATCCCACGGAAAGAGCCCTCGGGGACGAGCCTTCTTATTGCCTCCCTGGTCGCCTCCTCGGCCCGGTCCCGGAATTGGGCGCACATTTTAGGGAGAAGATCATCTTGAAGCATTGCAATATCCTTCTCCTTTTGAGCAAGGGTAGCTCGCGCGTCCCCGAGCGCCTCCGCCTGGTTGTGGAACAGATCCTTCCACTTTTCCCCCTTGGCAACCACGGCGTCGTAACCATCCTTGTACCTGTCCCGCTCCTCCATCATCTTGGCGGTGGCGGCATCGCCTTCCTCAACCTTGGCCCCTCTCGGCCGCTAGCAACTTCTCGTTTCTTCCACGCGCTTCTTGGCGCGAAGAGATCCACTTAGCCTTCTCGGCTTCCCCCTTGCGGCGAGAGAGGTCAAGTTTAAGCTTTGCGATCGGTGGCGCACTTGGGCCATGGTTTTCTCCCGCTCCGTGATGTAGGAGCCGGCTTGTTGGTCCACTTCGCCACCTCTTATACAATTTCACACCCTCCGCCACAAGCTCGGAGGCGGGAATTTCTGGCCGAGGAGTCAACGATGACATTTGTCACCCGCCTTCTCAATAGCCTTCTCAGTCGCTTCCCTATTTTGCCGTTCGGTGAGAGCGGTGCCGCCGAAGGAGGATCTACAAAAATTTACACACGAGCATCCATGTCACCATGCATTGACACATCGAAAGTCGGTCATCCGGGATGTCCAACGAACCACTAAATCCGAACCACAAGTTAGATCCGTACCGTCCGGGACCCTCTTCGTTCGAGGGCCGGGCCGAGTCGATCTTCTCCCCAACGATGGAAGCAAACGGGGCTCTTTTCTCTTCTTCGGAGGAGAAAGGACCTTAGCAACGGTCACCGCCCCATCAGCGATTTCGATGACCTCCACAGCTCCGAACCACGGGGTCGAAGAGGTAGCCGGCCCGCACGTCGCCGCCAACCCGGACGCGCTTTCTTTGTTCTCTTTGGCACGCCCCGAGAACCCTTGCTCAGGCGCCGCCGGATCGGTGACTTGACTCCTTATCCATGAGCTCGTTGGGAGACGGTCTCACGATCACGCAAGTCGGCCGTAGGATGTTGTCTAACGACCTTCCCGTCCTTGTCAAGCCCTAACCTCCGCAAGGTCCTCTCGCATGATCCCGGCCAAACCGGTCCGTAAAAAAAAAAAAATCAAACAAAGGTTACATAAAAGTAAAACAAAGCTCTGAAACAAGAGCATAACAGGCAAAGATGGGCCCCACACCGACCCCACTCACCCCGGGCCGAGGGCCGGTATGAGGCCGACGTGTGGCAGAGCGACTCATCTCGAAGAATGATCCGAGCCTCGGGGGCGACCATCCCTTCTCAAAGATCAAACAATTTGCATCGCCCGCTTCTCATCCTCGTGAAGAGGGACCATCGAAGCGTCCATTTTAACTTTACCCCGGGCGGTACACTCCTCATACTCTTCCCGGTTCTCACACCGCAAGTAAACAGGGCTCTGGAAAGACCGAGGCAAGGGGTAGTCCTCCGGCACTTGAACATACACCCATCGCCGTTGCCAGTCTTTGCAAGAAGTAAGTTTGGACATGGAGACGGCTCGGCTCCGCCCGCACGCTATACCAACCCACTTTACAAACCGATTGACGGCCGCAGATGATGAAGGCGGCGGAATAAGTTGACCGTCGGGATCTCCCCCCTAAAAAGACAGAGCCACACAAAGCCAACTATCGTCCTCATGGGCCGGATGTAGTTGGGCCACAGCGACGTTCATAGCCTTGATGATGGCCACGACGTATTTATTCAGAGGAAACCGCAGCCCATACTCCGGTGCACGATGTACACGCCGGTGTGACCCGGTGGAGGGCAACAGACCGCCCGACCCTTCTTAGGAATAACGATCTTCACCGAAGGAGAAATGGCCTCCGAAAAATGTTTCACGAACAATCGGCGAACTTATGGGACCAAGCACGGTCAAGACCCGGTCGTGCGTGGCTCGCCATGATCCGGGATAGACAGACCTCCTACCATCGGAGTCCCCTCATCCTCATAAGCATCGTCATCCTCATCCTCCCGTTCCTCCAAAATTGGTGGATCGACTACGGGAGAAGGAGACCTAGGGCCCCCAAACCTTATCGGGATGGCGTCTAGTATCCCCTCCCCATCAAGACGCGACGGGAACCCCCGCCGAGAAGTGCTAGTCCCGGCGTCAGAAGACATAATAGCAATAATTATTTAACAAAATAAAAAGTGAAGAAATTTGTTTGTTTACCTTGAAGAAAAACACTCGCCGGAGTAACAACTCTGAGAAATAGAAGACAAAGAAGCCTTTGAAAGTTTAGAGAGAAGAAAATTTTGGAGAATGAAATTGGTGGCCAATTTCACGGAATAACTGCCCTATTTATAGGGAAAAGCCCATGAAGAAGGACCAATCAGAGAATGACCCATGAAGCGTCAACCAATCGGCGTGCGGACACGTGTCGGACATGCAACCACGGGATGTCAATCGTTGCAACAGTTGAACGTCAATCAATGCAACAGTGACCAAGCGTCTTCAACACGCCCATTCGTATCTCTCCGCCTATTCACCTTCCTCAACAAATTCCCAAGCATCTGTTCTCCGCCGGCCACATGATCAACCAAGCTAAGTAGCGCCGGCCGGGGGCAATCAAAAACAACCGGCTCTTTCAACCCCTGGTCTCGGCCGGCGTCACTTTCTTTTCCACATCGGATGCCCTTTACGCATCCATGTGGAGGGGGATATGGTACGGCCTAGGAAAAGACCAGCCGAGGTAAAAGAAGCCGCCACGTAAGAAGCCGATGCAGAGAAAATTTTTACAAATTACTTGCGCAGAATATACGCTCAAACGTACATCGGAGCCCATACCACGGCATAGACTACGCTGGGGGCAAATTGATGGGGCATATTCTCGCACCGACCGACCAAGTCAACATATTGAGCAAGGTCAAAGATATCCACAAACAAGTCAACGACTTAGGCAAAGCCTTAGCCGATGACCCATCTACTGTCACTGGTCTCGGCATGGCAACCCGCCAAATGGGACACATACCGCGTACTCATATCCAAGACCCCTCGGCGGTGAGTCAACAGGGCCCGCCGGCCTGCCATAGGTTCCTCGGCCGAGGGGTAGATCAGTCTTTCCACCTGCTAGCCACTTGGCCACTTGGCCACTACGTGACAAAAGGTGAAAGTCTATAAATACTCCTCAACCTTCATTGAGGAAAGGATCCACAACTTAACCTAAGAAACACTATTCATCTGGTATAATCTTCCTTATCTCTCTACAACATACATTTAGCCAAGGAACAACTTATCCCTTAAGTTACTGACTTGAGCGTCGGAGTGAGTACGCTTGGCACAAAGCCAAGCCCTCAGTTCGTTCATTGTTGCAGGAGAGGCCGAGGGGAACGATAAAGACAAGAATGATTCAACCAAGGACATCATTCTACAAGCAACGGGTGGTAACGAATATCTGCTCTGGGATTACACCCGGAACAAAATGAATGAATTTTTATACGGTATAAAAAAGACCGCCTCAAGGCATGAGATTGTCTTATTCTAGAATTTGTTTTAATTGACATGGATTAGGAATCTAGGATGGATAAAAAGACTGGACAATCCAATTTACAAGAATAGAAAAAGTGTTCAGTTCTCAAGACTAAAGTTGAATGCAAATTACACATTTACACGCATAAGCAATATGACTGTTAATTTTCTCAAGAGTGAAAATAAATACACAGAGAGATAAACGTAAACAAATGATTAGGGCGAAGGGAGTTAACGAGTTGATTCAAAAATATTTCAGGTACTGAAAACATGCATACTGTGTATAAGGCATTGTTGCTCAATGATGCACCGGTCGCTTTTCCATAGATCACTTGAATGAGTTTGAGGATTTTCATGTTAATTCTTGGGTTTGGTCTGTAATGAGTCGAAATGTTGTAGAGATTAGTCTCGGTAGCTGTGTGTTCAAACAGAAACGATTTGTCCAAGCTGTCTTTTCGAGCGAGACGCTTCAAGTATTGAAGCTAAATGGAAGGTTGGTTCTCCCTTGTGTGGTTCCATCCGTGCAAAATTTACCAAACCTTGAGCTCCTGCACCTGATTGATGTCGCTTTCGAGCAAAATGATTTGTTTACATACAGTGATTCATAACTTTTGTTGCATGAAGACTAACTTAATTTTTTACAACTTTGCAGCATTCCTTGGAATATAGCAGAGCTAAATTGCCCGTGTTTGTTAACCTGACCTGGCTGGAGGTGGCATATGGTTCAGGGCCCTTTGTTCTGCAAATGCTAAAAACCGCCCCCATTTTGACGTCTTTGATATTGCATAAACTCGATGTAAGTTTGTCTCTTTGTATTGAATCCATTTTTGAAATAATGGTCAAAAATAAAATATTTGTCGTTTTGGGTCGGTTTTGAAAATATTTGTCAAAATGGTGTCCACGTAGGCTCGGGATTTCTGGACCTAAAACACGCCACTACAAATGGCGTGTTTATAATGAGTAAGGAAAGAAACTTCATTAAAAAATGGACTAAAACAAACACGCCATTGGGAATGGCGGGTTTCGGAGGGGAAACACGCCATCCCCTATGGCGTGTCTTGTGTAATTTTTTTTTTTTTTTTTTTTTTTTTTTTTTTTTTAAGTTTAGTCAGTTGAGTACAAAAATTGTTGTAAAGACACGCCACTACTAATGGCGTGTTTCCTTCACAAAACACGCCATTAGTAGTGGCGTGTTTCAGGTCTAGAAATCCCGAGCTTACGTGGACACCATTTTGACAAATATTTTCAACACCGACCCAAAACGACAAATATTTTATTTTTGACCATTATTTCAAAAATGAACTCCTTTGTATTTCACCCTTCAAAGGTTTTACATTATTTACATATACAAATTAAAGTGTCAAAATGTATTAGCCCATGATAATAAAAATGAACTCGGAAATTATGTCAACGTACTGTTGGAGTATGTGTCCTCAACAATAGTGTCATCACATGTTTAAATCTGACATGTTTAAATCTCAAATTAAGAATACGTAAGAAATGATTCATTATATAGTCAACTGATCAACATTAATCGGTAATGATTAGCTAATTAGAGTTTAACATTACTGATCAACATTTATGGTATTTTATTGTTCATTTTAATGATTTTTAGTTATTTTATTACATTTTAATGGCTAAAATGGTATTTAAAATACTAAAAATAGTTAAATATAGTCTATGACCTTGAAATTTTTATATGACCTCACATGCATATTTTACTTATTGTATGTAAAATTTCGTATAAAATTGATTTATTTTGCACGATTTATGATTTTTATGAGATAAACATGAATTAAATGGAGGTAAAATGGTTAAAAATAGTTAAGCTTCGAAATAGGCCATGAAATTTTAATATATTGTCACATTCATATTTTACTCACTGTGTGTAAAATTTAAGATTAACTTGATTCATTTTGCATGATTTATGAGTTTTTAGAGTAAAAATAACATAAATAGTGACTATTTTAGCATAAATAGCTAAAATAAATTACATGGTATGAGAAAATTATTTTAGGTTGCATTTATATCCCACTTATCAGATCTAAAGTTGTAAAATTGATTAGATTAATTTTAGTGTACTTTAGATGTTTTATTTGATAAAACCGATAAATCGCAACTACATTTTTCTCGAAATAAATTCGAAAATTTTAACCATGATTTTTGACATTATGAGTGTCATGGATATATTCCAGAATGTTCAAAAATTTAAAATTCAAATTTTGAAATTATTGTAATTAAATTTGGATTTATTTCATAAATGTTATGATTTTGGGGTCAAAATGAGCATAAAATTATATCAAATTGAATTATTGTCAAAAATTGAGTAATGACTAAGTTTTGAGACCTAAGAGTGTTAGGATAATTAACTAGGACTAAAATTAGATTTTAGTATTAATTTACAATTTTAATAAGTTAAAAATCGTGAATTTCCATAAAACCGGGTTATATGATCGATATAAGTTAAATAGGGCGATTTGGCACATAATTTGGCATGATAGACACATATTATAATGCTACATATTTCATTATTAAATGTCATATTTTATTTATGTAATTTTGAATTATATAATTTATCTTAGTATGGCCTTAGTTTTTAATCGATATTACTCGTAATGTAAGGGGATATTGATTCGGTTGTAATTTAATTTAATCTCGTATCACTTTTATTTTTACTAGTTTTTCATATTACGAATTTATAATAGGAATAGCTATGTTTGGTTCGAAATATGCGCACAAACAAGGATACCTTCCTTGTTTGTTCTTGAGCTTAAGTGTAATGGATGATCTTCCAAAATCCTAAATACAGAGATCCTCCTCTTGTTGCACCTAAAACAAAACCCTTAAGCTAATATATTAACTACTAGATTAATATACTGGTATCCTTAAAATAATTCTAATAATATCTTTATTACTATACTAGTAATCTTATATATTGATATTAGAATTTTAGATGAACAATTTAGAGTTTCTAAAACTATTTTAGAGAGATGAAGTGAGTAGTTGAATGAATGTTGCATGAATGAATAAAATAGAGAACAAATTCTCTATAAGAGAAAAGGGGGGAGCCTGTTGAGGGGGGTGGAAGGCCAATGCATGACCTTCTCACTTATGCTTTTGTTCTTCACAAGAATGTAGGTTTGCATGGCTAGCTAGAGTTGGAAATGATGATGTTTATTTTATCATTTAAAATAAAACATCCACTAACTCCTCATACCCTTCAATTTTCGGCCACTTTAGATAAAATGGACCTCCATTTTATTTTGTCAATTTGTCATATGTCACATAATATGTCACATGTAATATGTAACATGTTATTAATTAATTAAATGCATATTTATCAAATAAATTTCATAATATATATTAATTAAATTATATATAACAAATTGTCTAGTAATTCTTGATCACATAAATAAAATGGGTCATGTTAATATAATTCACAACATATTGTAATTATAATTAACTATTCATTCTTAATTTAATTGTTTCACAATCAATAACGAATTTTAGTAATAAAATCTTTTAATTACTAAAATAAATCTTATTTAATCAAATTACAATAAGATAAAAATATTCTTACTCACAAATGAATTGTTCAATTTTAAAGAATTTATTAACTTGTATCGACATACAATTAATCAACTTATCTATTAAGGGAATTGTCCTATAGGTGTGACCTTAAGAGATTAACTGATCACCACCGTCAAACGACAGTAATGTTAAACTCTAGTTAGCTAATCATTACCGATTAATGTTGATCAGTTGACTATATAATGAATCATCCCTTACGTATTCTTAATTTGAGATTTAAACATGTGATCGCACTATTGTTGAGAACACATACTTCAACAATCTCCCCTTGTCCGAGACAAGTGTGCGTCACCAATTCTCTTGTCCTATTACAATCTCCCACTCAATGCAAGGTGTCATGCAGGTCGTACTTGCATTTGATCATATCTTGAGTGATTTCCTCGATCTGGAGAGCAACTGTCTTACTGGAATTATCTACCGTAGATACCTTACGAGCGTAGCCACACATTTTCAGTTCACTTCTCCTCGAGTGGCCCTGAGATTTTCAACAACCCTGACAAGGGGGTGGACAATTCCTATTGCACTATTCTCTTCGTATAACCACAGTTCATCATGACCCAAAATACACTCATTTGACTTCAGTTACGTCAGTCGTAGAGTATAAATTAAAGCCAATCAGAAACTTGTGCCAACTTGGGCGAATAGTCTCTAGTCAAAATAATTGACTCATAAGAATACTATAGTAGCTCTTGCTACGACCGGGCTTTATGAATTTCAAGAACTCTATAAACGGTCACTGTCCGATAGAGTACAGTCTGTCTATGTGATCGACTAGTCATCCCATATGACTCTATGACACTTGAACTTGCCATCAATCGAATCACACTCTAGTCATTTCGAGACGTCACCTCCTATAAATAACCAGGGGTAAATACAATGTTAATCCAGTTCACTTAATAGGGTTCAAATTTGTCTCAACAACCTATTTGGATATAACAAAGTAATAAATAAATGAGTTTGCATAAAAAAACTCAAACGATAAATGCGATTATCATATATAAACCAAAAACAAAGTTTTTCATTTCATATCTCATGATCTAATACAAAGTTGGCATGCGTTTTAGACCCATGGAAATAACATGTCGGTCATGTTTAGCCTGCGATAAAGGCTTGGTTAAAGGATCAACAATGTTTTCATCCGTCCCAACCATACAAATCGCTATTTTCTTCCTTTCAATGAAATCTCTAATTACATGAAATTTTTTAAGTACGTGTCTAGACTTATTACTAGACTTGGGCTCTTTAGCCTGAAAGATAGCCCCACTATTATCAAAGAAGATCGTGATAGGATCTTTGGCGGTAGGAATTATCCTTAGCCCTTCCAAAAATTGCCTAATCCACACGACTTCTTTGGCAGCTTCAGATGCTGCAATGTACTCAGCCTCCGTCGTAGAATCCGCAATAACCGACTCTTTGAAGCTCCTCCAGCTAACCGCCCCACCATTAATCATGAAAACAAAGCCAGCCTGGGATTTCAAATCATCCCTATCAGTTTGAAAGCTCGAGTCAGTGTAACCCTTCACACTTAGCTCGAAATCTCCTCCAAACACCAAGAATGAATCCTTAGTTCTTCTCATGTATTTAATTAGGATATTCTTGACGGCTTTCCAGTGACTCTCACCTGGATTGGCTTGATATCTACTTGTCATGCTCAAAGCATACGATACATCGGGACGAGTGCATATCATGGCATACATGATTGATCCAACAGCGGAAGCATAAGGGATCAATTTCATGTGTTCAACATCTTCAGGTTCTGTGGGTGACTGAGACTTGCTCAATATAGCACCACTACCCATTGGAATGAAATCCCTTTTGGAGTCGTTCATGTGAAAACGTCGAAGAACCTTATCAATATAAGACTCTTGACTTAGTGCCAATATCCTCTTAGATCTATCTCTATAGATCCAGATACTCAATATGCGTTGTGCCTCTCCTAAATCTTTCATTTGAAAATGATTTCCTAGCCACCCCTTAACGGAAGTAAGCATTGGTATATCATTGCCAATGAGAAGTATGTCGTCTACATACAAGATTAGAAAGATGACCTTGCTCCCACTAAACTTCATGTATAAACATGGTTCTTCGACACTTCGAGTAAAACCATTCTCTTTTATAACATAATCAAAACGATGATTCCAACTTCTCAATGCTTGCTTAAGACCATAGATGGATCTCTTAAGTTTGCATACCATGTTAGGATTTTGAGGATGTACAAAACCCTCAGGTTGTGTCATATAAACTTCCTCCTTTAAATACCCATTTAGGAAGGCGGTTTTGACATCCATTTGCCATATTTCATAATCATGAAATGCGGCAATCGCTAACATAATCCGAATTGATCTATGCATGGCTATGGGGGCAAAGGTTTCGTCATAGTGTAAATCAGGAACTTGGGTAAAACCTTTCACAACTAGCCTTGCTTTATAGACATCATCATGCCCTTCTATACCATTCTTTATCTTAAAGATCCATTTGCACTGAAGGGGTCTAACACCTTTAGGCAAATCAACGAAGTCCCATACTTGGTTCTCATGCATAGATTTTATTTCGGATTGCATGGCCTCTTGCCATAAAGTTGAGTTTGGACTAGAAATTGCAGCTTTGTAGGTCACGGGTTCAATCACTTTCCAAAAGTAAGACATCCAATTCGTCGTCCCACTCGATGATGCCTACGTATCGATCTGGTTGGCGACTAACCCTACCTGACCTCCTAGGTTCGAAAGGAACAATAACTTGATTAGACGATGAAGGAACATCTTCTTGCACCTCTTCTCTAGTTTGTGGTTCTTGGACTTCGTTAAGTTCAAATTTTCTCCCACTCTGTCTTCTAGAAATGTAATCCAATTCTAGAAAGACAGCCTCATAAGCCACAAACACTTTGTTCTCATGACGGTTGTAGAAGTAATATCCACGTGTATTCTTTGGATAGCCTACAAAGTAACACTTGTCAGATTTGGGCGCTAGCTTGTCGGTAGATTTATTCTTAACATAAGCATCACAACCCCAAATTTTTATATATGACAAGTTTAGGACTTTTCCCTTCCATATCTCATACGGAGTCTTATCTGCAGCTTTGGATGGACATTGGTTTAAAGATTTTATGGCCGTCAGAATTGCAAAACCCCAAAACGAATCCGGTAGATCCGTTTGACTCATCATAGATCGAACCATATCTAGTAGGGTTCGATTCCTCCTTTCGGCAACACCATTGAGTTGAGGTGTGCCCGATGGAGTGAGTTGTGATACAATACCACAATCTTTTAAGTGAGAATCAAATTCATTGCTAAGATATTCTCCACCACGATCGGATCGTAGTGCTTTAATCTTCTTGTTCAATTGGTTCGCTATTTCCTTTTGAAATTCTTTAAATTTCTCAAAAGCTTCACTTTTATATTTGATTAAGTAAACATACCCATATCTACTTAAATCATCGGTAAAAGTAACGAAGTAGTCATAATTTCCCCTAGTGGTGATACTCATTGGACTACATACATCGGTATGTATTAGTCCCAACAAATCACTTGCTCGTGTCCCTTTACCACTAAAGGGAGCACGAATCATTTTGCCAAGGAGACAAGATTCGCATATTCCATATGATTGAAAATCAAATGGACCAGTAATTCCAGTCGACACTAGCCTTTTGATGCGTTTCTCGTTTATGTGACCTAATCGACAATGCCAAATGTATGATTCATTTGGATCACTTGTTTTGAGTCTTTTGGATTGTATGTTATAGATATCTTTGCTCTAGTTTAAAGTTTCAAGAACATAAATGTCATAAATGTCATTAATTGAAGTGCCTTGGCCTATGGCCAAGTTATTCTTAGAAATTTCACAACAATTATTCTTAATAGCAAAACAAAATCCTTCCATGTCTAACATGGCAAGTGAAACGATGTTCTTCGATAAAGAGGGTACAAAATAACAATTATGTAAGTACAACTCAAAGCCATTAGCTAAAACAAGTACATAAGTCCCTCTTGAAGTGGCGGCTACCATAGCTCCATTTCCTAGTGGGAGATCTACATCACCCTTGTTTAGGTTTTCCACATTTCTAAGCCTCGGTAAATGATTACAAAGGTGAGAACCACAACCGGTATCTAATACCTACGTTGAGGTGGAAGTATAATTTATATCAATAACAAAGATTTCGGAAGAAATATTACCAAGTGGAGCGTCAAGTCCAACATTGATACTTCAAAAAAGACGGGGCAATTCATCACCCTATGGCTCATGCCATGACAATAAAGGCATACATTATTGGTAGTCCACTAGCCAATAAATCCCTATGGTTTGAATTAGACCTCTTATTTCTCTTCCTCTTCATGAATTTTCTCTTCTTGATGGCAAGCCTTTTGCGAAAACACCCACTAGCTTTCTCATTTCTCCTTGCTTCCAAAGACAAGGATCCCATGGTGTTAGTGAGGTTGTCTTCACAAGACTTATTCACTAAGTTGCTAGTTGTGATAGGAGGTGAGGAAGTAGTAATGAAGTTAAGAGTACCATCGGAACGAATGCCAAAATGAATTTCTCTAGTCGGATCAATGTTGTTTTGAGAGCAAATTTCGTCAAACGATTTGTGACATGATTCAATAGTGATCGGTGTTAATGAGTTGGATGAATCCATTGCGAAAAAAGATAAATACAAAACGGATATAAAGGAAAATAATTAACATTTATCGTTATAATACTTGTAAATATAAGTACAAGTATAACATTCATATAGTGACCTCTACCCAACAATAATAAATGATTCCGAGATCCAAAATTTATATTAACTTGGATGTGAGCCTACGGGCCCTCTACATCTTTACTAATATAACTTGGTGGGTTAACCCTCTTAACTGATTCTACAATTAGAACTCTCGGTCAATGATTTTACATTAAATTCATCTTTAGCCCGAACGTATTGCGGCTACGGCCGCAAAATACTTTCGTTGAGATCAACCAAACTTTCGAAGTGTAATAACTACTTATTACCCCACTTACCCAACGTCAATAGAAGCACCCCGAAAAAATCGTATAATGACATTTATGTTCTTGAAACTTTAAACTCGAGTAAAGATATCTATAACATACAATCCAAAAGACTCAAAACAAGTGATCCAAATGAATCATACATTTGGCATTGTCGATTAGGTCACATAAACGAGAAACGCATCATAAGGCTAGTGTCGACTGGAATTATTGGTCCATTTGATTTTCAATCATATGGAATATGCGAATCTTGTCTCCTTGGCAAAATGATTCATGCTCCCATTAGTGGTAAAGGGACACGAGCAAGTGATTTGTTGGGACTAATACATACCAATGTATGTGGTCCAATGAGTATCACCGCTAGGGGAAATTATGACTACTTCGTCACTTTTACCGGTGATTTAAGTAGATATGGGTATGTTTACTTAATCAAATATAAAAGTGAAACTTTTCAGAAATTTAAAGAATTTCAAAAGGAAATAGCGAACCAATTGAACAAGAAGATTAAAGCACTACGATCCGATCGTGGTGGATAATATCTTCGCAATGAATTTGATTCTCACTTAAAAGATTGTGGTATTGTAACACAACTCACTCCAGCGGGCACACCTCAACTCAACGGTGTTGCCGAAAGGAGGAATCGAACCCTACTAGATATGGTTCGATCTATGATGAGTCAAACGGATCTACCGGATTCGTTTTGGGGTTTTGCAATTCTGAAGGCCATAAAATCTTTAAACCAATGTCATACCAAAGCTTCAGTAAGACTCCGTATGAGATATGGAAGGGAAAAGTCTCAACTTGTCATATATGAAAATTTGGGGTTGTGAAGCTTATGTTAAGAATAAATCTACCGACAAGCTAGCGCCCAAATCTGACAAGTGTTACTTTGTAGGCTATCCAAAGAATACACGTGGATATTACTTCTACAACCGTCATGAGAACAAAGTGTTTGTGGCTTATGAGGCTGTCTTTCTAGAATTGGATTACATTTCTAGAAGACAGAGTGGGAGAAAATTTGAACTTAACGAAGTCTAAGAACCACAAACTAGAAAAGAGGTGCAAGAAGATGTTCCTTCATCTTCTAATCAAGTTATTGTTTCTTTTGAACCTAGGAGGTTAGGTAGGGTTAGTCGCCAACCCGATCGATACGTAGGCATCATCGAGTGGGACGACGAATTGGATGTCTTACTTTTGGAAAGTGACAAACCCGCGACCTACAAAGCTGCAATTTCTAGTCCGAACTCAACTTTATGGCAAGAGGCCATGCAATCCGAAATAAAATCTATGCATGAGAACCAAGTATGGGACTTGGTTGATTTGCCTAAAGGCGTGAGACCCCTTCAGTGCAAATGGATCTTTAAGGTAAAGAATGGTATAGAAGGGCATGATGATGTCTATAAAGCAAGGCTAGTTGCGAAAGGTTTCACCCAAGTTCATGGTTTACACTATGACGAAACCTTTACCCCCGTAGCCATGCTTAGATTAATTCGGATTATGTTAGCGATTTCCGCATTTCATGATTATGAAATATGGCAAATGGATGTCAAAACCGCCTTCCTAAATGGGTATTTAGAGGAGGAAGTTTATATGACACAACCTGAGGGTTTTGTACATCCTCAAAATCCTAACATGGTATGCAAACTTAAGAGATCCATCTATGGTCTTAAGCAAGCATCGAGAAGTTGGAATCATCGTTTTGATCATGTTATAAAAGAGAATGGTTTCACTCGAAGTGTTGAAGAACCATGTTTATACATGAAGTTTAGTGGGAGCAAGGTCATCTTTCTAATCTTGTATGTAGACGACATACTTCTCATTGGCAATGATATACCAATGCTTACTTCCGTTAAGGGGTGGCTAGGGTATCATTTTCAAATGAAAGATTTAGGAGAGGCACAACGCATATTGGGTATCCAGATCTATAGAGATAGATCTAAGAGAATATTGGCACTAAGTCAAGAGTCTTATATTGATAAGGTTATTCGACGTTTTCACATGAACGACTCTAAAAGGGGTTTTATTACAATGGGTAGTGGGGTTATATTGAGCAAGTCTCAGTTACCCACAGAACCTGAAGATGTTGAACACATGAAATTGATCCCTTATGCTTCCGCTGTTGGATCAATCATGTATGCCATGATATGCACTCGTCCCGATGTATCGTATGTTTTGAGCATGACAAGTAGATATCAAGCCAATCCAGGTGAGAGTCACTGGAAAGCCGTCAAGAATATCCTAATTAAATACATGAGAAGAACTAAGGATTCATTCTTGGTGTTTGGAGGAGATTCCGAGCTAAGTGTGAAGGGTTACACTGATTCGAGATTTCAAACTGATAGGGATGATTTGAAATCCCAAGCTGGCTTTGTTTTCATGATTAATGGTGGGGCGGTTAGCTGGAGGAGCTTCAAAGAGTCGGTTATTGCGGATTCTACGGCGGAGGCTGAGTGCATTGCAGCATCTGAAGCTGCCAAAGAAGTCGTGTGTATTGGGCAATTTTTGGAAGGGCTAAGGACAGTTCCTACCGCCAAAGATCCTATCACGATCTTCTTTGATAATAGTGGGGCTATCTTTCAGGCTAAAGAGCCCAAGTCTAGTAACAAGTCTAGACACGTACTTAGAAAATTTCATGTAATTAGAGATTTCATTGAAAGGAAAGAAATAGCGATTTGTATTGTTGGGACGGATGATAACATTGCTGATCCTTTAACCAAGCCTTTATCGCAGGCTAAACATGACCGACATGTTATTTCCATGGGTCTAAAACGCATGCCAACTTTGTATTAGATCATGAGATATGAAATGAAAAACTTTGTTTTTGGTTTATATATGATAATCGCATTTATCGTTTGAGTTTTTTTTATGCAAACTCATTTATTTATTACTTTGTTATATCCAAATAGGTTGTTGAGACAAATTTGAACTCTATTAAGTGAACTGGATTAACATAGTATTTACCCCTAGTTATTTATAGGAGGTGACGTCTCGAAATGACTAGAGTGTGATTCGATTGATGGCAAGTTCAAGTGTCATAGAGTCATATGGGATGACTAGTCGATCACATAGACAGACTGTACTCTATCGGACAGTGACCGCTTATAGAGTTCTTGAAATTCATAAAGCCCGGTCGTAGCTAGAGCTACTATAGTATTCTTATGAGTCAATTATTTTGACTAGAGACTATTCGCCCAAGTTGGCACAAGTTTCTGATTGGCTTTAATTTATACTCTACGACTGACGTAACTGAAGTCAAATGAGTGTATTTTTGGTCATGATGAACTGTGGTTATACGAAGAGAATAGTGCAATAGGAATTGTCCACCCCCTTGTCAGGGTTGTTGAAAATCTCAGGGCCACTCGAGGAGAAGTGAACTGAAAATGTGTGGCTACGCTCGTAAGGTATCTACGGTAAATAATTCCAGTAAGACAGTTGCTCTCCAGATCGAGGAAATCACTCAAGATATGATCAAATGCAAGTACGACCTGCATGACACCTTGCATTGAGTGGGAGATTGTAATAGGACAAGAGAATTGGTGACGCACACTTGTCTCGGACAAGGGGAGATTGTTGAAGTATGTGTTCTCAACAATAGTGCGATCACATGTTTAAATCTCAAATTAAGAATACGTAAGGGATGATTCATTATATAGTCAACTGATCAACATTAATCGGTAATGATTAGCTAACTAGAGTTTAACATTACTGTCGTTTGACGGTGGTGATCAGTTGATCCCTTAAGGTCACACATATAGGACAATTCCCTTAATAGATAAGTTGATTAATTGTATGTCGATACAAGTTAATAAATTCTTTAAAATTGAACAATTCATTTGTGAGTGAGAATATTTATATCTTATTGTAATTTGATTAAATAAGATTTATTTTAGTAATTAAAAGATTTTATTACTAAAATTCGTTATTGATTATGAAACAATTAAATTAAGAATGAATAGTTAATTATAATTACAATATGTTGTGAATTATATTAACATGACCCATTTTATTTATGTGATCAAGAATTATTAGACAATTTGTTATATGTAATTTAATTAATATATATAATGATATTTATTTGTTAAATATGCATTTAATTAATTAATAACATGTTACATATTACATGTGACATATTATGTGACATATGACAAATTGACAAAATAAAATGGAGATCCATTTTATCTAAAGTGGCCGAAAATGGAAGGGTATGAGGAGTTAGTGGTTTAAATGATAAAATAAACATCATCATTTCCAACTCTAGCTAGCCATGCAAACCTACATTCTTGTGAAGAACAAAAGCATAAGTGAGAAGGCCATGCATTGGCCTTCCACCCCCCTCAACCGGCTCCCCCCTTTTCTCTTATAGAGAATTTGTTCTCTATTTTATTCATTCATGCAACATTCATTCAACTACTCACTTCATCTCTCTAAAATAGTTTTAGAAACTCTAAATTGTTCATCTAAAATTCTAATATCAATATATAAGATTACTAGTATAGTAATAAAGATATTATTAGAATTATTTTAAGGATACTAGTATATTAATCTAGTTAGTTAATATATTAACTTAAGGGTTTTGTTTTAGGTGCAACAAGAGGAGGATCTCTGTATTTGAGATTTTGGAGGATCATTCATTACACTTAAGCTCAAGAATAAACAAGGAAGATGTCCTTATTTGTGCCCTTATTTTCGAATCAAAACAATGTAAGAACCATTGTTTTTTTTTATTTTATTTCTTATTTAGTTATGCATGCACTAGATCTTTAGAACTCCTATTAAAATGTTAATTAGTTCATCGTTAGAAAAGTCTAATAATAGCATAGGCGTATCCAAGGGGGTGCAGTGGATACACCTGCACCCCCTGTTTCTTCAAAAATAAGTGAAAAGAATAGCGCAAATGTTTTGGTAATATTTAGTTGGTGTAGTGGTTTGAGTCCCAATTTCTTTCCCCTAACCATTCAGGTTCAAATCCAACCATTAGCATTTTTTTTTTGGTCTTTGGGTGGTGAGATTTGCTGGCCCGTATGGCCCATATCATCAACAAAAAACGCAAGCATTAATTCCAATTTCTAGCCCATTTCATATATTCATGGCATTATTACTCCGTACAAAAACTCTTCTATAAGACCGTTCTATAGCATTTGGATGTATTCATGTATGAACCTTAAAAAATTTTATTTTCATTTAAGCAGCCTTTATTACGATATGTTTTAAGTGTTATTCTATAGATGATATAAATTGTTATGTTTTCATGTTATGGATGACCAAGATAAATATTTTATTATTTTATTATTTGTAGTGATGATAAAATAATACTCCCTCCTATTCACTCGTTTCCTCCCTCTTTCCGTTTTTATGATAGTTGAATTTTCTTCCCTTTTTCCTTTTTTGGAAGGTTTTGTGTGGTCCAAAATCAATTATATGTGGGGTACAACGTTTTGTGTGGTCTAAAATCATTTCTTATTTCTTGTGCAAAATAAAAGGGGAAGAAATGAGTGAATAGGAGGGAGTATTTTCAATGATGAAAAACTTTCGTAGAAATCCGCACCCCCGTTACTAGAATCCTGGAGACGCCACTGAATAATAGGTATATGAACCTAACATCAACGTACTGTTTGCATACGACAATACAGAGACTATTTTCGGATGATCCATAATGAAAACTCAGTTGATAATTAACAATTGGCAATTGAATCCGACTACAAAATGGACGCTGTGCAGTGTGTGTGAGCATAGTTTTAGCATCCTTTAATTGAATCTTCTTTGCTCTTTGATCAGTGTACAGATGACTCATGGGGACCGGTGGACTACTTTCTTACGCTCCCTTCGATTTGTCGAGATTAATGATTTTTGTGGGTACGGAAGTCACCTGAAATTGGCTGAATATATATACATATGCCGAGGTGTTGAAAGTTATACAGCTAACGAGGATTGGGATAATGAAATGGATGGATTGATGCAGCTGTTTTCGGTTGACAGGGCTTCCACACTCTCTGAATTTACTATTTTTTTTTTTTTTTTTTTTTTTTTTTTGACAATCGGGTTAAAAGAGTTCTACAATTTAGCAAAGACGCTGCATTAATCTATGAAAGCGCTTTATTACAAATTCTAGGAACATAAGCAAAAGAAACGCAGTGAAAGTTTGCCGCTAATTCAAATGATATCTTCAACAAAGATTCCTAATCCAATGTTTGAGTTTGAACACTTCGTAACTTGAGCAAAGAACCTGTAGACAATCGATAAAATTGTAACATGGAGGATATTGCGAGAGAGCGCCCACTTCAAGGCCTCCCTAATTGTCAAAGTTTCAAACTGCTTCAAAGATTCTCGTCCTTTCGATACGTAATTCAGACACAACCTCATTATCAAATATGATACACCCACCCAAACCAGCAACAAGCTCTTTTGACCATGCAGCATCCACATAAATATGAGATTGTGAGCAGTTAAGAGAACCCTGGATCAAAGGAAAGATAACTCCATTCCTAAGGTTAGTCAATTCTTCCTCCAAAGGTGTTTGGAATGTTATAGACTCTGAATTTACTATTTGGATCCCCTGAAGAATTATTTTTAGGAATATCTCAACTCCTATAACCTACTTCTTCTGTTATTGCTTCTATTTTTGTTTGGAATCAACTTATTCAAGGCTTATTTTTATTTATTTACTTAACTTTAATGGTGCTGAACATATTTCTATCCCTACTCAACTTCTGCAGTTGCATCATTCAAAGGAAAAAAAAAAACAATCTATCCCGACTTATATGATGAGTTTATTCAGGGTTCATTTAAGATTAAGTTCTAGAGTTGAAAAAATTTACTATTGCATAAACGGCACTTCATGCTATGTTATGGAATATTTTCCTTCACTCAGTTCATAATAAAATCAGTAGCGCAATCTATCCCGACTTATATGATGAGTTTATTCAGGGTTGTGAATCTGTGTTTTTTCACAAGGACCCAAGTGCCACAAACCAGTTTGAGCATCACGGATTCATCGACATCCATTGTCTAAGAGCTCAAAATACCGATGAATATAAAGTAGATGCGGAGGGGAAGCAAAGTCGTGTTTTTGCTAAATAGTTATCTTTGCTACTAATATCGTTACAGTTATAAAATCTACTCATACTTGCAAACAAAAGCCCATGCATATATTAATAGGCTTATGGATTCACATCTCACAGGAATCCTTTCATCATAAACTGTTACATATTTCACAAGCGTAAAATCTGGCTAAGTGAGTTATTTACCAAATAACACAACAACATCCTCTCCGCAAGAACCAGCAAATCACCTCTTAAAGTTCCTCACAAAAAAAACGAACAGATGTAGAACAAAGTGCATATTTGAGGAAGGATGGCAAGCACATATTGCGAGTCAGGCTGTCTTAAGATAAGCAATAACCAGCTGTTAACCCTTCTCATCATCTCCAATAGTAGTTATGAGAGGCAAAGAACCTGTAATCTGGGTGATTTACATTAAGATGCCGGAGCCACTCGTCAGCAGCTTGCATCAGTGAGTTGGCTTTTGGAGATTCATCACCTCCATTTTGATCCCACATCGAGATTTTGAATTTGTAACATGCCATTCCAAATATTGGCAGTGGCAAGCAGTTTGAGACTTTGCTTGGTGACGAAGTGAACTGACATTGCCATTCATGTCTCCCCTCTGCGAACAAGAGGAAACGGTTAAGCACAATTACAGAAATGACTGTGCTAAGCTTTTTCCAGTAGATAACCATGGTTACCGGATTCGGCGATTCGCTATGAATACGTCTTTACCAATTCGCGATTCGCTCTTATAGAATGTGTGCTATACGTATTTTCAGTAAGCAAATTAACAATTCGCGATTCATAGGGTAGTGAGTGTATTCGGTAACCATGTAGAGAACGGTGAGAGACATACCACTAAAAGGAGTTGATAAGGAATGAAATGTCAAAAAGCACGAATCCAAGTTCTGGAGGGTTGGACCTGTAGGTATTCTGTAGATTGGATACCTATATTCAAACAAAAAGCCAACAGCGTCAGGGTCCTCTAGACAGTAGACACATCTTAACAACAAGGAAATCATGCCCCAGACTGATTTACCTTATCTCACATGAAAATCAACATGTTAATTCGTTTACAATGAAGTGTACAAGTACCGTAGGAATGTTTTAAGTGTTCTACTTGACTACATGAGGATGAGGTAATATAAAGAGTCAAACTAATATAGTTGAAATATTGACGTTATTTCAAGATATCCTATATTGAAAATTGTACCAATTATCACATAGGCTAACGGCTACATAACCACATAGGGCATCTACTCAAAAGAATACGACTGGATTAAGGTTAAAAAGCTTACCATGCAACAGATATCCAACTTGATGATGACAGATCACAGCTCCTATAGGTATTCAGTTCTGGGAAACGAGACGCTAGTAATGATATCTGTTATATAAATTACGAGTTAGAAAGGAAAACAGCAATATGAATAACACAAACAACATAACATTACGAGCGGAAGAGCAGACCCTCTGTCCTGCCTGCTGTCCCATCACCTTCTTTTGAAATATCACACACTTCAAATAATTTACACAACTGATTTTTAATATGAGAGTGTGACGTGTCGAAAAAAGGTGGTCAGACATATAAAGCACAAATGGATAGAGGAACTGCTCCAACGAGCAAGCAACTAACTACTAACCTTGTCAGCCAAAGGTTCCCGACTGAAAGGAGTATCATGCTCAAAATATTCGAATATAAGAACACCCGTAGAACTGGAAGACTCCCCTTCATCACTGGATGAACCATTTGAAGGTTTAACTCGTAACCCCTGTAAACTATTAAACTCGGCAACTTGCCGCGGTCTCCACACATCATGAGAGTTCAATCCTCTTTCTGCTTCACCATCACTGCTGCCATTACTGCTGGGTTCTCTGGATGACTCGTCACTCTCCTCTCCAGGCCTCCTATAATGAGACAAACCAGCAAATAAGTATCAGCAGACGTTTTTATTAGCCACAGACATAAAAAACATGTTTCCTAAACAATACAGCCAATGGGAATCATAAACAGAGAGAACCTCCCTTATTTGAGCAAAATAAGGGATCCAACTGACACTTGAGAGAAACAGATAAACAGAAAATACAACGGAGAAAAGGAGAATGAAAGTAGTGGAAGAGAACAAAGATGCTATTATCTCCAGTCTCCACAGTAGAGGTTGGCCAAGCTTTGTCAAAACCAACAAAACTCTAGACAAGAAGCTCTTCTGGTGTTGGGACGACATTAACTCAATTCGGGCGAATGAAGCAGTGATTGTGAAGCGAGAAAAACGGGAGAAAGTGGAAAGAAGAGAAGTCATGATAGTAAAATGAAAATCAATAAGTGATAGATCATTTTCAAGCAGGGAAAAGCAAAAGAGAAAATATGATGAACATGTTTTGAATAAGAAATAATAAGAAATTTAAATAATCCGCAAGAGATATAAAGATGAAAGAAATTAATAGGAAAATGCAATACAAAATGTTTGCAAAGAACAAAAAAAAAAGAGATCGAAATAAAAAAAAAAAGATTCAATATATAAACAGAAACTAATCAAATAAGACAAATTGCAAAAGTAATAAAATGCCAAAGATCTATTGGAACTCTCCTCCCATATTCTTATTTTATCTGGGCTTAGCACTAGGCTTTACCATAAAAATATTTTGCACCCTCATAAGGGCTAATTGAAGTAATACCTAATCCAGGTAAGACACCAATCTACCGGAATAGCCAAGAGTTTGAACCTTCCCCAACACCAAGAAATAAAAAGAGACGGGCAAAAGCATCACAGGTCCACATATTAAGAAGCGAAGAGGGATGTAGACCTCTATAAGAGCCAATTTCCTTGTCTGGTTACTTCAACATACTGCAAGGCACATGATGATAAACAATGTCTATATTTCTCATTAATGTTCAACCCAGCCAAATTACCACCCTTTACATTCTCCGGATGCAAACTTGCAATAGCATCAAACATACATGTTATTAATCCCAGTATAAACTGCTACCTTTTTGTCTTTAGACATATTCCTGCATCAATAACTTCAACTGAAATTTACCATGTTGTGAATGAATCTACAGCTAGAGTCCCACTCCCCACTATGGGCCAAACACCATAACAAATCAACAAATTATAAGACATGTCATAATTAAGTGCGCCAAAATGGTATTCATCATGATACATCCTCATCGTCCAGACTACCAATTACAGAATCCCCTCCTAGACAGTTAATCCATATATTTTTATTAGACCCATTATACTACCATAATTAAGCTATGTCAATTGTGACCAACAGTTCAATGGAAAACTCAGAATGGGAAAATGTGGAGGAGTAACAAAGCCATTGCCTTCAAATCAGAGGCTAATCATAACTAAAGTACCTTGTTCGTTTTTTACTAACCATAACCTAAAGAGATGGAAATTCATTCGTTAAGCCATGCGGCAGGCATGTAAGCGAGAATGCCTGAGTAAAACAAAATGAGACCTATATACACCTAAAATCAATCATGCTTAATGTTCCTTAAGAACTGCCTAAAGATTTGGTCCGCACCATTGACACGAAACTGGAATGATAGCTAAGTATCAAAAAAGAAAGCCCCAAAATGAAAAACAAGGACAACAATAAGGAAAGCAACCTACTAAAACATAGGAGTATGAAAACAGTATCGAAAACAATAATTCAAAAGAGCTAACCTGGTTTTAGGGGAAGGCTTGGATGGGTCTATGTACAATTGAATGCCAGACAAATAAGGGACATAATACTGCACAACGGAATCGCTTCCATTTAACAAGAGGGGCACTCCAGCCCCATATGCACTCCACTCCTTAAAGGACTCCCAAAGATCACCAAGCACAAAGTACTGCCGAAACTCATCCTCCTTAGTTTGCCACCCTTTCATGCTCGTCTACATTGGAGAAATCAGTAAAACGTACGTCAACCAACAATAGACCTCACTATCCAGACATTTGTACATCCTATAAACATTACTCCTTCAACAATAACATTTCGATTTTTTTTCTACGCCACAAATTAGATGCATAAACATTAAAATATCAGATGCAACCCTGTTCTTTCCAGCCATGTTCTTTCTGATTTATTTTAATGAACTTCAATTCATTTTTGTTCATCAGTTCAGTCCATCTAGTCTAAAAGAACGGGGCCTAATTTTACGAATTCAATACTGATTATTACACCCTACTAAAGTTACTCATCCAACCTATCTAGTTTCTTTCTACCACCGAAATTATACCCATTAGAACTAAAATATCAGTTCAGATGCAGTATATCTGTATATAGGTCCATAATTTTCCGACTTAATTTCAGTTTAGTTCAGTTCAATTAGTTTCAGTGTAAAACAACAGTGCCGTAATCTAACCAATTATTAAGTTGCAAAAAAAAAAAAAAAAGAAAAAATGTAGGACAGTATACCTTGGAGAAGTACTGAGCCTGAACTGAAGGAGTAGTATACTCCAAGAACCGATCCAAATTCGTCGAATTCATCGAATTCGACAACGACGACGACGCGACACCAGTTGTCGCAATCGTCGTCCTCGTACTAACACTTGTAGCCGTCGAAACACACTCATCCAACTCCGTCCGTTGCTCCACCGCCTTCCCCTTCACCTCGGCCGTCAAAGGCCACTTTTGGCGGCGATGATTCGGCTGATTTCGATTAAACTGCTGATATTGCAGTTTCTCTTTCCGAATTACTTCTCTTTCTTCTTGTTGATGATGATTTTGACTTTGCTTCAATAATTGTTGTTGTTGTCGGCGAGCAGGTGGATTGTAAAATCGATCACCAGTCCTACTCCGACTAAACGACGCCGTCGACATTTCAATTATCCAATGATCAAATTACCCTAATCAAAATCAACACTCTAAATCGCAAAATTGGTGAATTAGATCTTGGATTTAGTTTTCTAGGGTTTTAGTTTCGATTTTTAGGGTTTCGAATTTAGGGATTTTTATAGTATTTTTTAAACTTTTCGCACTATTTTGTTGTTGTTCTGCACTGAAGAGAGTGGTACTGTGGTAGTATAGTACGAGTAATGAATGAAGTTCAGTAGGAGGCGAAACGACGCGGTGACACAAATACGACGAGGTCCACATAATTCTGTGATTCATCATTCATCATTCATCATCATTTTGTCTTCTGATCTTTGGTTCTGATTCTGACAAGTGTCACTCTACTTGGCCACCTGGTTTAAATTGACTGTCAACTAATTACAGTGGGTCCTCTCCTAAACCGTCTTATTTTAAAATGGATTTTTTTGTCAAACACAACCTTTAATAAATTTTTTGTTGTCAAACACGACTTTTTGGCTGAAGGACTTAACATTTTGCAATAGGGTAACTTTCAATCGATTTTTGGGATAGCAAACGATGTCGGTTTGAGGTGTTCTTGGACTCGTTGGAAAGGTGGAAATACAAGCTTTTCATGGGTAATCAACACGGTGGTCAAAGGTGACCTTATGTGGGGTCTATTATTGTGTAAAGTAAGGTTGGTCGGAGAGATTAACGGGTGGTCGATGATTTTTAGTAGGTCTTTTAAAGAGGTTATGATGTTTTATTTGGTCTGAAATTTGGTATGTAGGTAGCGGAGAGTGCAAGGTAGGCCGTAGTTGTGTTGTTTTTTTGTGGTTGTTTGTTTTAAACGGTGGTTTGAGGTGAGTGAATTGACCCACAAAAAAAAATTCTATTTTGACATTCTTTTGAATGTTTTTTACCTTCAAATTAACTCCCCTCGAACCACCACTTGTATCCAACAACCACCACAAACAACACAACTAAGACCTACCTTGCACTCCCCGCTACCTACATACCAAATTTCAGACCAAACAAAGCATCATAACCTCTTTAAAAGACCCACTAAAAATCCCCGACCACCCGTTAATCTCTCCAACCAGCCTTACTTTACACATCAATAGACCCCACATAAGGCCACATTTGACCATCGTATTGATAACCCCTGGAAAGCTTGTATTTCCACCTTTCCAACGAGTCCAAAAACGCCTTAAACCGATATCGTTTGCTATCTCAAACATTGACTGAAAGTTACCCCATTGCAAAATGTTAAGTCCTCGGCCAAAAGGTCGCGTTTGACAACAAAAAATTTATTAAAGGTTGTGTTTTACAAACTTTTCTTTAAAGGTGGTGTTTGGAAGATTTTTTTTTTTTTTAAAAGGTTGTGTTTGACAAAAAAACCCTTTTAAAATTTGTGAATTTTGTTTATCTAAGACGATTTAAGTTGAGCATGTTGATATGTGATGAGAGATTGCGTAGTTGAATATGATAGACCTCGTGCTTGAAATGTGTTTGTATGTGGGTTCCAAAGGAGAAATGAAGTGTCGAATGTCTAAAGAATTGCATGATAAGGTATGTTGACGTAAGTTCATAGCTCGATCTTATCTATTGTGTAGTCAAGATTGATTTGTATATATGTTCGTTGTAACATGAATTATTTACTACCGTTACGTGCATAGAAACACGTGTCGCTCATAAGTATCGTAGTGAAGTTTATGATTCGTGATGTGCCTTGCTGTGATAGAATTAGGGCCTAACGGTGACGAGCTCAATTATGTGGAACTCCGAACGTCGTTATTTGTTTTGCAGGGAAAACTCTTGATAATTTAAAACTCCGTTCATGTTCTGTTGAACTCGGCCGAGTAGAGTTTATACTCGACCGAGTAAGCCACACTCGGCCGAGTAAAGAGGCACTTGACCGAGTAGCCAGAATGTCAGATTATACGTGCTACTGATCTGTGGCTACTCGGCCGAGTAGACCAAATACTCGAACGAGTAAGCCATACTCCGCCGAGTAAACCCGATACTCGACCGAGTACCCGTTTATCGCTACCCAGTTCGGTTTAATTCCAAAAACCCTATAACTCTTCTCTTCTCTTATTTACGTCTCATTACTTCCTATTTTCCTCATAACTCTTCAAAACTCTTTCTCTCTCAAAATATTTTGGTGATTCTTGGTAGTGCTTGCCCTTGGATTTCATTCTTGCTTGCCCAAAATCTCAATCAAGGTAAAGTATTCAATCTATTTCTTCAACATTGCTTCAATTTATGGTGGAATTTGTTCAAAAATTTCGAATCTTTAGCTCTTATAATCCGAATTTGATGCTTCTATTTTGATATCTTGGGTTCTAATTGCTCTTAAACATCGCCTATGTACTCCCTAAAACGATTTTATGTTTGAAATCGCTCATCTTATGTTACAAAAAATTTTCTAGGGTTTGTTTCAAGTTTAATTTTTGGTCCCTTAGATTGCCCTAGGATGTTTCTTAAGAGTTAATTGATGATAAAAAGGCCCCTTTTGGTTAGTATGATTTGTATTTTGTGAGAAAAATCCGTCTTAAAACTTCGTCTTAAAAGTGTATAATTCGAAAAACAGTCCGTACTATGGCAAAAATTTTGGAAATATCCTTGCTGAAATTTATCTTCTTGCAGCGTGCCGAAAGCAAAAGCCTCAGCTAAGAAGCGAACTCGCGCCAATGTGCAAATGGAAACGGGTCAATCTAGCCAAGAACCCGTTGTTCCTCCGGTGGAAGAATATCCATCGGTAATTTTCTCTGACTTTAAGCAGCGAAATGCTTTTGTGGCCTTGTGTAGATACCTCATTTCTGCACCTCCCGCAAACCACCCGGTGATGATTGGGCTGCATGTTTGGTACACGGAACGATTTATGACAGTTCGTAAGTTTATCGTCAAGTGATAGCTCAAATACTTGTATTTACCCCTTGATCGTCATCTACGTGCCATTACGGTCGTTTTGACAGTAATTAGAGTTCATTTGGAGTCCGGGTCAAAAACCATCTTCATTTTCTAAATAAGCCGTTTAAAATGTCGAGTCGGAATGTTCTGGAATATTCCGGATATTTCTAGTCCATAATTTTTAATCTTTTCATCTTTTGGCAAATTATATCCCGAAATCATATTTTAAACAATAAGGAAGTTGAGATCTACCGCAATTCCATAACAGAAACGCGGAAAATCTTTCTTTCGCAGGAGGAAACTTCTGGGGAAAGGACGCAGCACCTGCTGCGCCTCTTCCAAGGGTCGCAGCGGTTGTTGTGCCTCTTCCCCAGCTCTTTTCTGTGTATTTTAAGATCTTTTCGAGATTTGTTTCCAAAGTTTTACCGTAACCCTAATTCCTCCGTGTGATTAGTATAAATAGGGACCTTCGTTCCTCATATTTCTCACGCGAGTGTCCGCCCTTCTCTTCTCCCTTTGCATTCTAAGACCGCATTCTTTGCTTATTGACGTCTACGTGCTTGAACTTTCGATCACGTAAGCTCGGATCCTTCTGAGTACCAGTCTCGTTTGCATGACCGACCAATTTGACCAACTCCACTCAATTAATCAAATCAATTTAATTTAATTCCTCTTACGAGGGCATCATACATTCAAGTCGAGCAATCACTAATCGTTAACATAGTTAATCTCGTTTCGTCAAACATGTAAGTCTGAAGGTGTAAATCTCATGTTTTATTATTGTACTTTTTATTGTATAATATATTGTAAGATTTACGTCGAAAACATGTTTAAAAACGATTTATCAAACCTATTTTCACGGATTAGCAGAAGACAGACGTCGAGAAGAAACGCAGCAACTGCTGCGCCTCATCGAAGAGTCGCAGCATTTGTTGCGCCTCTTCCTGAGGCTGCCATAGTTTTTGCCTTTCTTCTTCTTCCTTTGTTCTTTGTTGGTTCGTCTCTTTTGTTTCGTTTTTTTCTTGTTTTCTTCATATTTCCCCTCGCATAATTTTAATACATAATTCATAATAATTTATCACCCTTTAAATATCCGACTTAAATCCCAAGTAATCAATATTTGCGGGTTTTGTCATTAAAATCAAACCCGGGTTTTAGAGATTCGATTTGTTCATACCAAGTCTCTGGAATTCGTCTTTTGTATATCTTTCATCTGTTTATCACCATCTTCATCAATAGTTTAACATAGCAAACCTAATTAATTTGTATTAATAAACCTAATTTGTGATTAGTCTATAATTCACTTTAATTCGTTCTAATTAATTTAAGTTCGTTCTTTATCGCTTTTATGACCAATTCATATGTAACTAATCCGTTAAATCTCTTCTACTTGAGTCGAACATTAATAATCGATCATTAAATTCACCAACGAACTTTAACAATATGAGTTCGCACGGCCAGAACTCACTCAGAATGCACGCGGCGACCACTGCGCCTCTTCCGAGGACGCAGACGCTGCTTTGTTCGGGTGATTCGTCTCGAACTTCCGTTTTTGCTTTGACCTAGTTTGTTAATTTTATGTATTAATCGACTATTAATCGTAATATCACCACTAATCTGTCCGTTTTCTAGCCTTAATTATTTTCCTTTTCTTTTCTAAAATTATCCGTTCTAAATGTATTTTCGACGTAAATCATTGAACCGTTGTAATTATTGTAATTTTAATTATCGTATGTCGTTTATTGTATTCTTTATTATCGTTTGTTTGCTCTCACATGTAATCAACCTTAAATCCTTACTTCGACCCAAATGTATGCTAAATTATATGTTCATCGACTTAGTTAATTCTCACATGCTAGGATTAATTTATTGGATTTTGCATTGCATGCATATAATCGACAACATATCAAGAATAGATGATTTTCCTAATCATTAGTAGAGGCCGCTATCGAGGCGGGCGGGATTAGGTGTTCGATCAAAAGAGCTTCCTAATACGTACCCTCACCCCTTACTCTAGATCTCTATGAATATCCGTATTCATTGGCATCCACGAGAGTCATTCTAGACATAGAATGCTAAGGCTAACGAGTTTTTAATGTCTATGTCATTACTTTGTGTCTTGACATGACACGAAGTATTTGAACGGTTCCAATTTTCCACAATTAATTGGTGGCAACTCCATAAATTCAAACGCTTGTTTTCCCAAGCGCCCCCATGGGCCCCCCGTGTCCACAGTTTGGCGACTCCGCTGGGGAGTAATACACTTACGTGGTGCCAAGGGTGAAACTTGAACAAGGTTAGGGAATAGTTTATATGAGACAGTTGTCGGTTTTCATTACTCGATCTTCTTATATCGTTTTATTCGGCCTTCCTAGGCCCAACCCAACCCATTCGACCAATCGTCCCGTCTGGACGGTCCAAATTCGTATCTGGGCCTAAGTATGGATAGCGATTAACGTCAACCATAGCATGATGATTACTCATGTTTGTATCAAGAGCTTTCACTACTCAAGGGAATGGACTAGAACCGACCTTACTCTTGTTTGGCGCGGACCTCTCCACAGACCCGGGTTTGATTGCTCGGTATGGCAACCCACCCTTTTAAGCCAAAACCCTTTAAATGCACTCAACATACCGTTATAATGCCTGTTTTAATGCTTGTATCATATGTGATCACCATTTTCTAAACAAAACCATGACGAATTTTATAAAATAAAAAAAAAAAACCTCTTTCAAAATGTAAATATTTTCGAGGAATGGCCCAAATTAGCGCAAAATGAGTCGAAACCCTGTCCAAATATCGAGTCAAAATTCGGGCCTCAAAACCCATTTCAAAACCTCACTTCGAGTCAACACTCCTACAACTACACTACAGTTGATTAGGACAAACATTTCAAAACTTTGTCATTTCCAAACCTCACTTGACACAAGTGGCACACTCCCACTTCACAATTCGAGTCTTTTCTTTGAGTAAGTGTGCTAGAGTGGTCGATTGTGTTTTGATTCGTCGTCGATCTTTTATCCAGTTTCCAAGATGTCTGGAACTAGTCACGCAAGTGTCAATGGACAGCCCCAAAATGGTAATGATCTAATCCTAGCCGCGCTCGCTCGTCTCAAAACGAGTAAAGAACAAGCTTATGAACGCCTTCATGCTATTGAAAGCCGGATTGTTGCGGTAGAAACTAGACTACCTCCTGCAGAAGATGAAGTTCCTAGTGAATGTGTGAATGATAACCTACCACCCTATGTTGGACAACCAGAAATCAACCCTCCAGTAGGTCTTACTGAAGCCGAGAAGCGACTCCAATACTTGGAGGAGCAACTAATGTACCTCAAAGGAGACGATATCTATAGGGAAAACAATCGCAAGTATGAGGCCATGAGCGCCAAATTACCAACCAACTTCAACATGACTGACATCTCAAAGTTCAAGGGACATGAAAATCCTTTGAACCACATTCGTGCTTTCAAAGACTACATGTCTATCAAAGGCATCAAACCCGAGATGTTCTTAAGGATCTTTCCTTCATCTCTTGACACCATTCCTAAGTAATGGTTCTATTCTCTAGAGGCTAGAGCACAAGAATATTGCCACCTGGGATGACGCCGCAATCGAGTTCGCTAAGCAATACGCGGATAATACTGAAATCCAAGTCAATATGCGCACTTTAGAGGTTCTTACCCAAAACGAGAAAGAAGGTTTCACCGACTTCCTAAGTAGGTGGAGGAAGAGTAGTACACAACTTGTCGAGCGTCCGGATGAAGCTACCCTTGTAGAAAAATTCGTGGATAACTTAAGACCCATTTATGCAAATCACTTGAGGTACCAAAACATTAAGACCTATAAGGATTTAACTGTGCTAGGGACAAGAATCGAAGATGACATCCGTAAAGGACTCTTGTCCAAAATGGTAGGTCGTGGATATCAAGGCTCAACAAGTCGTTCTTATGGCTCTACTAGCAAGATTGATGAGGTTAATCGTCTCGAATCATCAAAGAAGAATAACCCCCAAAGGAAGTTCACAAACATTGGTGACACATATTCCAATGCTTTGAAGAGGTTGATGAAACAAAGTAAGATCCAACCCATAAGGCCTACACCTGATCCAAAAAAGAAGTCCAAGTTCTGGGACGGAAATTCATACTGCGAATATCATAGAGGTAAGGGACACGATACAGAGAAGTGTTACAAACTAAAACATGTCCTTCAAGATATGATCGAAGACGGTCGCCTAGCCATACCTCCTGGAGGTAAGCCTAACAATACTCAGAATCCTCTTGGAGTTCTGATGATTATAAGTGAAGAATCTACCTTAGATTGTTCGCACCTCATTTCTCCAAACGAAGATGAGATCCTTGCATTAGAAGATGAGGGGAATTACTCCACCATTTCTCCTACCATAGATGACTTTGTTGCATGGGCAAGGAGTGTGAATAGACGAGTATCAGAACTGGAAAATATAGTAGCATCCCTCCGCAATCCAAACACCATACCCAAGGAGAGCATGCCACTAAATCTGTCTCAAAATTCTACAATGCAAGAAGTGGTAATCGTAGTTGATAGCCTAATCGATCAAGTAATCCACTTAGAAGCTGAAATCATCAAGTTGAGAGAACTTGCTACAGTCAACGGCATATGGGCCGATGATGATGAAGACGAATATCTCACCGAACACTACCTAGTCAAGATTAGTGAGGACATAATCAAAAATAGTGAAGACCAAGATATAGACCACCTTACTCGTTTAAGGCGTCCATATCAAAATGTTTCTCAAAATGGTCCCATAACTAATAGTCCAGTTACTAACACCAACGTCGTCACACAAAATGATGGTGAAGATACATCTACTGATCACTTGCTAAAACAATTACAGAAGACAGAGGCTGATCTTTCAGTCTGGCAACTAGTTCCAAGCTCATTTCCTCATCGCCAAGCTCTACTGCAACCCTTGGCTAAATTAAACGTGACACATAACTCTACACCTGATGACATAGTCAACTTGGTCTTCCAAGATTCAACTAAGTTAAGTAACCCGGTTACTTTCTCAGATGAGGATTTACCACCAACGTGGCATATAAGTTGGGCATGAAAGAGTCGGATTGGACCCCTACCAACCAAGGTGTTCGTGCATACGACGGTACACAACGTAAGGTAGTAGGACTAGTCAACCTCACCATAGCCACAGGGCCGATTGAGCGAAAGGTTAACTTTCAAATAGTGGATATCGAAGCATTATTCAACATACTTCTGGGAAGGCCTTGGATTCACGCTTCCAAAGCGGTAACATCCACCCTCCACCAGAAAATCAAGATTCCACTAGAGGGCAAAGTAGTGACGATCACTTCGTCACCTATCAAGGCAGTGATAGAAAAGATGTCAAGCAACCAAGTGGTTACAGATCCAGTATACGAGCTTGGGGGCTTCCATAGCAAACCTCGTAGAAAGCGAACTGGCACCCTTATACTTCAATCCATATTCCAATTTAGTAGTCAACCACATACTCAAGTCTCAGGGATACTTCCCGGGAATGCCACTGAATCTTGTCCGAAGAAATACCTTTGCACCTTACAAGGAAGGAAACTCTCAAAGGATACCAATAGGGTTGGGATACAAACCCACGAAAGAAGAAGCTCTAGAGATGCTCATACAGTTTCAAAACCGCAAGAACGTGGGAATCCAAATGCTACCCTACCTCCCTACCCTAAATGGATACTTTGTTAGAGAAGGGAATCACGAATACTTTCATGGGTTTCCCAAACCTTGGCACTACAAAGGAAGGCGACTAGCTAGAATCGAGATCTTTCACGATTGCTATTTCATTCCTTCAGAAACGGTTCATACCGTTAAGACTCGTCAAGCACCTTGCTTAGACGAACAGGCTGTTAGCCTTCTGTTTGGATAAGATCGATTTGTTAGAGTTGCGCAGGACGAGGTCATTACCATGATACTTCAGGATGACCATTTCAACCCAACAGCGTTAATCACCGAAACCAATTCAAATCAACAAAAAGGATGGAGAAAGTCGATCAAATGGACAAACAACCAAGGAAGACTCTTCAAACTCACCACTGGAGAAGGGGAGATGTTCAAAAGAGAACCCAAAGACAACGAATTCAAGTCAGAGTCGGAGTCGGAGTCGGAATCAGAGTCGGAGTCTAGAGAAGTCCCTAGAGAGTCTTCTCCTGTTGTCACACTCAATCCCCTTGTTTCTCCTAGCATAGTATCAAGTAGTAACAGTAGCTTGGGAAATGTCCCAACAGCTGTCCATCTACCGCCACTGACTACCGAACAGATGGCTTCTTTGTTTCAACTATTTTCAAAATTTAATATGAATAAATCAGATTCTACTTATTCTTTGTGTTATTCAGAATGCAATTCTATTTACGATGATAATGACGATGATGCAGACCCAAACTCAATCGAACTACCTCCCTACATAGCTAAAGAAATATTACAAGAAGGGGAAGGGGCACCAGTTATAGAGAACACTGAACCCATCAACGTAGGAACTGAACTAGAACCCCAAGAACTTAGGATATGGACAATCCTAAGCCCAACCGAAAGGGCTAGTTTCATAGACCTCCAACACGAGTTCAAAGAAGTTTTTGCTTGGTCCTACAAAGACATGCCAGGGATCAACAAGGATATTGCAGAACACAGAATTCCAATCAAACCAGGTTTCAAACCTATAAAGCAGAAGCTTCGTCGGATGAGGACAGAATGGGCTCTTAAAATCAAAGAAGAAGTCGATAAACAATTCAAAGCCGGGTTCATCAAAGTTTCCGAGTATTCAGATTGGGTGGCCAACATAGTACCCGTACCCAAAAAGGATGGGCGAATCCGTGTTTGCGTTGATTTCAGAGACTTAAACAAAGCGAGTCCCAAGGACGACTTTCCTCTACCACATATCGACATATTGGTGGACAATACATCAGATCACGCGTTATTAACATTCATGGACGGATATGCAGGATATAATCAGATCAAGATGGCCATAGAAGACATGCATAAGACTGCCTTTGTTACTCAATGGGGCACCTATTGCTATACTGTTATGCCATTCGGGTTAATCAATGCTGGAGCTACATATCAACGCACTGCAACCACACTTCTACATGACATGATGCATAAAGAAGTAGAGGTGTACATGGATGATATGATTGTCAAGTCCAAAGATAGGAAGGGGCACATTGATAATCTTCGCAAATTCTTCCTAAGACTATAAAAGTACAACATGAGGCTCAATCCTCATAAATGCGCATTCGGAGTAACGTTAGACAAGCTTTTGGGATATGTCGTCGGTCAACGGGGAATCGAAATCGACCCTTCCAAAATCAAAGCTCTAGTCAAAATGCCACAACCTCAGACAGAGATAGAGGTTAGGGGATTTTTAGGCAAGGTGCAATACATAAGTCGATTCATATCGAAACATACCATGATCTGTGAACCTATCTTCAAAAAGCTAAAGAAAACAGATCATACCATATGGGATGACGACTGTCAAAAAGCGTTTGACAAAATCAAGGAGATACTAGCCAAACCACCAGTGCTCATGCCTCCTCAACGAGATCAACCTCTTGGTTTATCAACGTAGGAAACAGCCATGGGGGCTATGCTAGCACAAACCGTTGGAAAAGAAGAAAGAGTTATCTACTACCTTAGTAAGAAGTTCTTGTACTACGAATGTAAGTACACACCACTCGAAAAGACATGCCTCGCTCTTGTGTGGGCAACAAAGAAGCTACTCCATTACATGCTTAGCTACTCCGTCAAGGTGTACTCCAAAATGGATCATGTCAAATACCTCTTCGAAAAACCGGTTCTCAATGGACGCTTGGCAAGGTGGACATTAATGCTCTCAGAGTTCGATCTCAAATACGTACCTCTGAAGGTTATAAAAGGGTGTGCCGTCACCGAGTTCTTCGCAGATAATCCGATCAACGACAACCAGGCAGTAGACACATGGTCATTCCCAGACGAGGACGTACTACAAACTAGTGTAGACTCTTGGGACCTTTATTTCGATGGAGCATCGAATCTAAGAGGGTTTGGAATATGAGTATTGCTCATTTCTCCTGATGGTGATCATACGCCACTATCTGTCAAACTCGACTTCGAGGTGACAAATAACGCAGCAGAATATGAAACTTGCTTCATTGGGCTACAAGCAGCTGTAAGTTTAGGCATCAAAAATCTTCGGGTTCACGGAGATTCATCCCTAATCATCAACCAAATTACGGGATCTTGGAAAATTCGAAGTGAAAGTCTAGCACCCTATCAGGCCAGGATAGACCAAGTTGCCCAATTCTTCGATCAAGTGACTTATCTACATCTACCTCGAGAAGAAAATCAGTTTGCAGATGCTCTTGCAAAACTTGCATTTCTGATTAACATGCCAGACGATATGGTAGAAATGCCTTTATGCATCGAACGACGGTCAGAACCAGCCTATGTGCACCAAATTACAGATGAAGAAGAAAACCCAGGGGATTCTTGGTTTCAAGCCATTCTAAACTTCAAGCTCAATGGTACATATCCGCCGGATATGGATAAGAGAGGACAACGTGCTATACGCCTACTAGCCTCTCAATATATCCTCATGCAAGGAGAATTGTACAAAAGAACACCTCTTGGTGTAGTTTTACGTTGCCTTGATCATTCACAGGCACAGAAAGTGATGGAAGAAGTCCATGATGGAGAATGTGACCCTCACATGAGTGGACCAATGATGGCAAAGAAAATCACGTGTCTGGGATATTACTGGACCACAATGGAAGCCGATTGCATCAAATATGTCAGACATGGTCACAACTGCCAAATCTTCGGGAATGTGCAACATGTCCCTCCTTCACTACTCTACACCATGACATCTATTTTATAGATTAGAACTCCGATCCGATTTATTTCGATTGGTTATGGATATTACTTTACAATATTTAGATATCTAATTATATCCAAAATATTTTTTTTTTATTATTTACGAATTATTCTTGTAGTTTATTATCAATTTTTGATTTTATGAGTGTACTTAGATGATGATCCTCGTAATATGATTTCTCTAATATTTTGAAACTATTCCATTTTTTTTCATATTTTTTAAACTTCCATCATCGTATAAGATGACGAATATGATGTTAAAGTTAATTGTTCAAGTAGTGATCTAATTATTATGAATATCCAAGCGTTTGATATCCGAAATATTTGAATCGGATATGAAAATTTAGTTTCAGAGAATCCTATTTTGGATATTCGATATGAACTAGCACTTTGGATCGGATATACAATTTATGCTTTGCTCTAGTTATTTTTACAACTATTCGGTGTAGTTGATTCATTAAGGTATTTTGTCATATTTTTAAATGTTTCAAATTTAAGAGTAAGTATTCTGAGATACGGTCTTATAATAAATAAAAAAAACATATTAATATATAGGGTTTTTTGTCAGAAACTACCTTTTATTTAGGGTCATTTGTGAACAACTACCTTTCATTTTATTTTTGTTTTTCAACTACCTTTCATTTCTTCATTTTGCGAAAGACTACCAAAAATCCATTTCCGGCGAAAAAAGTCAACTTTCCGGCGTTGACTTGTTCTTGTCTCCCTTTTTCAGACATATTACCCATATTTCTCCCTTTGTTCACCCAACAAAATCCGAAAAAGCTCCTCTTCATGCGCAACACCTTATCAAAAAATTGTTCAACGCATCAACCATCTCAATGTCCATCTCCATCTCCATCTCCGTCGTCATCTTTACTACCACTTTCACCTTCGCCCTTACATTTCAACAACCTTATAGACTACTAATGTTCATCAACCTACTGTCCATCTAAGTCATATTAAAGTACCTTCTTTCTCTCTTCATGGTAAGATGGTGGTTATACGAAAACTAATGAGATAGTAGCACACAAGTGATCCTAAGAGTGAATCCATGATTATTTTCGAATAGTTAACATTAGGAGTTAATTTTGCCAACACGGCCATAATAGATCATTGTTGTTGAAGAATTATTTACCATGTTAAGATTAATATCAATGATGATTTTGTTTCGGTGATTAGGACTTTGCTTCGGGTAAGAGATAGACAAATTGAGGTGATTAATGTTGGGTTTAATCAATCTTTATCATCGATTATTGGGGTTGTGAAGTAAAGAGTTAGATTCAACATGAAACGGTAAATCAACGCCGAAAAGTTGACTTCTTTTCGCCGGAAGTGAATTTTTGGTAGTCTTTCGCAAAATGAAGAAATGAAAGGTAGTTAAAAGCCAAAAATAAAATGAAAGGTTGTTTACAAATGACCCTAAATAAAAGGTAGTTTCTGACAAAAAACTCAAATATATATATATAATTAATTTAAATTCAATCTGAAGTCAAACAATATTTTAATTTGTTTTGGTTTAAATTTGAATCCTGTCATTTTGGGTTTTTTTTAATAAGGTAAGAAAACTAAATTGGTTCTTTAGGGTAGGACCAACCTATTTCATCATTTCGAATGGGGGAGGTAAGTTGAAGCCATCGACTTTCAACCAACTCGAAATAGTTGGACAAGAATGTCCAATTGAGACCATAAAGTCAACAACTTTATTGGCTATACAAAAGCAATGTTTATTAATCATTTGCTCGAAAAAACGAAGGTCTAACTTCACATTTTTTATAATTCTTGACATCTCTCCCTGAATTTCCCAAAGGCAAATACTACGTTTGAGTTGTTCTAGTAGTTCAGATCATGGTCCCATGGCACGTTACGTTTCGTTTCGTTTACGTACCTGGCCAAGAAAGACAAAATTAACAGTCCACATGGTGTGAACGTATATATCCACAATTCAAATTCAACATATATATGTTTGAGAATTCCAGTAAATGCTGTCCTAGGTAGTAAAACTACGTTTCGATGGGTTGTGGCTTGTACTCTTGTAGAGTCGTAATCATGTCGTATCCAACCATGTACATTAACTTAAATTCGACGAACTAATTAGCCAGGAACATAGGTTGAGGGGTTAAGTGTGCATGTGGAAAACGAGCAGTGGGACAATGGACAAGAACAGGTTAGATGACAACCAAAGATTACTCATTTGGATTGATAAGAGACCTTTTGGCTTCTTGTCTCGATGTTTTTCGAGATTTGTCATTTCATTTCTGTCCGCAGCATTATTCCCATCGGATATACTCTCCCTATGAAACAAACATCAATTTAGATGACAAATAACTTCAGCCTGCATGCTATTATTTGGACTTAACCCATGTCTAAAAAAAAATATATACCGAGGGAGGTAAATAGTCTGTTTTACTTCTGCTTTAATAATAATTATCAACTGAAAATACAAATACACAATTTATAAATACTTGTTTCTATGAAAATACACAATCACAACTGATGTTCTCATCAAAAGGAGGATTGAGCACTACTCAGCTCCACTGAGGCATAAGTCATAACTCCTCCCCAAGTGGTTATTTACAGAATCACGGGCATCTCTAAATCACGATAAATATTAATAAAATTAATAAAATACCGAGTGTTTGAACCATGACATGAGTTTGAAACTCATTAACGTTACTAACGTCGTCTTCAGGAATCCTTTTATGCAAAAGAACTCTACTATACATAGCAAAATATCAAACACATTACCATCACTAAATTCAATCATCGAATATTTGGTCTCGCAATAATACAGAAGATAAGTAGCTCATTTAGAGAATCTTACCTTTAATATCCATGAATTAAAATAACACAACGAGGCATATCACATATGGACTTTTAGGTTATTGTCACGTGCAAATCTCTATGTATTTGATTCATTTTCCTACTTTTTTTTTTAGGGAATTTTCTCTCGTGGAAAAATGACATGTTCTTTACTCCAAAAAATGTCGTGGAATAATAGAATACGGTAGATATCCTTCCCCTTGCTGCGCACAAATATCACATTTGTGGAGTAGATCCTCAATAGTAATTCCTATTCAAATAAGTGCATCCTTACCCATGAGTCATGACCATGAATTTTGAAGAGAAGGATAGTAGAAGCTAAATGGCCAAGGCCCAGGCCCAGGCCCAGGCGGAGGTTGCGAACACCCTGGCTGATGACCGAACGACTCTTACGAAAAAGTATCATGCGGAAATGGACAAGTTTAGAGGATTTGTGTCCGGGGATGGCTGGTGTTTTATCTAATGTCTCACTAACATAAATAATAAAACCGCTATACGTTGCAAATTTAGTAGAGATATATGATGATCAACATTTAGTAGTTCTTAAAATAAGTGAGCTTATCAGCGAAGTTTAAAACTAAAGACACACCACAATGTCACACATCATAAGAATTCCTGCATACATAAATTATTGACGAGGCTTGAGGGGCCTAAGGGTACGCCAAAGAGGCTCAATATTTGTGCAAATTCTAACACAAGCATTAGTAACTTCTGTTGGGATCATATAAAGGTGGGTGCTGTCGATTTGCTTTGCTTAGTACACGCTGTAAAATTGCAGAATTTCTTGAAGCCAACATTACCATAGTCCATGATCAGTTTATCGCCTTTAGTTCCGCCCTCTCTAAAACTAGAGCGACATATAAGGCTTGTTTGGATAAAAAAAAAATGGGGGGAAAAGAGAGGGGTGGGGGAAGGAGAAAAGGAGGGAAGGGAAGGGACGGAATTTTCCTCCATATCTCGCTTTGTTGAACGGATTTTAATTTGCCTATTATAAGGGAAGATGAGACATTCATTTTTTTCCCCCTAAATCCCTTTACCCCTATTTTGCTAACCAAATAAAGTCCAGGCCTCTATTTCCCTTCCCTCCAAATTATCAAATCCAAACACACCCATAAAGTGGATATTTTTCATGACTCTTCAGAATCCTCCAACGAAAATAAGTGTCTTTAGACCACGAATATCCTTTTTATGTTTGTATTAAAGGGTATTTTGGGAATGAGAAGTTCCACCCTTAAACTAGGGGGCGTTTGGTTTGTCTAAGGGTAACCGAAAGGGATAAAGAGAAGGTTTGGAGGGAAAAGGAAAAGGATTACTCCTAATATTACTTCCTGTTTGGTTACCCTCCGAAAGGGAATAACCTAACCACCACCAATCTCTCAGCCACCACCTGCCCACCACAAACTGCCACTGGCCGACTGGCGACATCATCCCCATCACTCACCCCCTTCCTGACCCCGCTGACAAGTGACAACCCTCTCCTCGAACAAAATTCCCACCACCACCCCTATAATTGCCACCTCCAAACGCCCAAAAACCTCCGATAAATATCAACTTTCTAACAAAGGCAAACCCCAAAACTCCAATACGCAATCTGAAAGCGCCTTTCCTTGTGAAACAAAGATTCTCTAAGAATGGACACCCTTCCCCTCTTTAAGAGCCACTTTGACCAAAATATGATCGTCCATGAATACCTCTCGATCATTCTTCTTTTTAATAGCCCACTCAAAAGAGTTATTCATGTCAACCGATGCTAAACTGTATTTCTTCCTTAGTAAGCGCGTTAGTCATAAACGAAAACATTGCTTCAGGCAAAGTTGGCCGTCCATCGGAATAAGCGTGTTCCTAACAATGTTAAAGTGTCCCAACAAAATAAAGGCAACCCTTTTTCATCCCTATCAAACCTCCTCTCCTCTCTTTAAAAGCTAGATAGTGACCTCTAAATTTCTGAAACAAAACCATTGCAACAAATATAAAACTTTCCCTGTTTAACTTCTCTTTTCCAAAACCATCATCCACTCATAAAGGAGATTCCTTCCATGCCCCCACCTCTTTTACCTTTCAAATATTCCCTCCTCAAATACAAATATAATGTCATCTATTCTTTCCCAAAGTTGCACATTCAAAAGCACAATTCTTAGCCTTTCTAATCTCTTCTTCCTCCAAGATGGCTCACGAATTCGAGGTAAGGCTCTATAATCGAATCCCCTCATGTTTCATCTAATTCATGGTATTAAATCTGAGATATGACCCACTATCGTAACTAAGTTATAGAAGTGTTGGTTGTATTTATGGCGCAACGCCTGAGATTAAGTTTCATACCTAGTTTTAATACTATGGTCTAAATACCCAAATAGTGTTTCTAAGTTTTTCTCAGTTTTCCTACCATAAAAATGCAGAGACCTCGAATCACCGAGATACATGTACGCATGGACTGCAATGGATGTGTGCAGAAGATCAAGAAGGCTGTCAATGGGATAAATGGCAAGTTTATAACTTAAGTCTAAAGCTATGAATTTGTTACATACAATCTAATACCCAACTTATAAAAATAACAATTGTATTTATTACCTGCAGGGATATATGATTTCTACATCGACTTCCCCCAGCAAAAGCTAACGATCATTGGAAGGGCAGATCCTGAAAGAATCATGAAAGCGATAAAGAAAGTTAGAAAAGTTGCAACATTATGTTCCCACACAGAAGCACCAGACCTAAATTCCCAGCCAATACAACCACCACCAGATGCAGGAGCTCCACCACCAGATGCAGGAGCTCCGCCTCCAGAAGGAGGAGCTCCAGGACAAGAAGCGGGACAATGTCAACCTCTAGAACAATCACAAGCACAAGAAGCTCATCCCCCTCCACCACCAGAGCAACCCACAGACCAGCCACCTCCACCTTATCAGCCGGAAAACCCACCAGGTCAAGGTCAACAGCCAGAGTCAATCCCTCCACCCGGACAACCTGACATGCAACCAATACCGCCATCACACCCTCCAATCCCTAATCACAGCCCACCAGAGTATGGTCGCAGCTATGGATATGGATATGGATATGGACAAGGAGATGGGTATGGTCAGAGTTATGGGCCCAGTTTTAGACACGAGCCACCAAGCCAACATGTTTATCACGCGCCGCCGCATGATTCTGGCTATTATGAACGGCCCAGGCATGATTACCATGAATCACCGAATGTATCTGGTTACCATCAGCAGTATCAGCCCATGTACAATAACCCACAACCTCAATCTATTTATCACCACTCACCATCTCAACCTCCATACCATAACCAACCACCTCCAGATGCTTATCATGAACCACCACGACCACCTGGAGGCCATTATTCCGAGCCACCTCCACAAACAGTTGCTTATCATGAACCACCTCCTCAAGCCATTAATCATGAGCAACCATCTCAACCAGTATACGCAACTCATAATTACAATATGTACAGACCGGCTCAATCCATTACAGAATACCACTATGTACAATCACCACCCAGATACACCTCAAACAATCGGACTAACTACTCCGATATGGACTCATATGAGTATAGCAATATCAGTGACAGGAACGCTACTTCTGTATTCAGTGATGAAAATCCAAATGCATGTACAATAGTATAGTGCTTTCTTTACAATGTTCTTCTCATATCAGTTTTGAGGTTAAAGTTTAGAACTTTGAGTGTAAATATGTCCCAAGACTACAAAAAAAATTTATATTTCTTTTAAATTTAAATAAAGTAATATACAAATGGAAAAAAATGCGGTTCCTGTGTCATCTTGCAAAGGTGTAAAGACTAATGGGAAGAATATTATATTAAGAAGTAACATTAGTATCATTGCAAAGGAAAAGTCCTATAACTTAATGCTTTGGAGTTGATCCATTGAAAAGCTAATGGATACGTGACAGGAATGTAAACATACTGGTAAGAGATAATGCTGAGGCAGGAATCAGATTCTGGCCTTTTGGCCAAAGAAGAATCAATACCGATTTCTGCTTTTTCCTTAGAAAGATACTATACACGAGCAAACGAATACACAAATATATCCCACATTTGTTTATTACTCCGCTTTTGTTTAAGCTAATCATTCTGCTAATTTATTTATCATTAGCCAAGAATATTTTCTCCACAAAAATGAATTTAGCACAATTAAAATGTGGGAATGAAAGTGAGTGGGGACAAGTGATGGCATGGCAGACGAGTATTAGCTCGGTATAGGTGAAAGAAGCGAGGTAGCGTTGGGCAGCTGGAATAGCGGAGGCGTAGCCAGCTGTGCATGGCCTCGTGAATCGTGATGGTACGGCAGATGGGTATTAGCTCGGTAGTGCTAGAGTCGGATTCTCTGCAACTCATAGAGCTTCTTAATTCTCATAAAATCCCGGCAAGTTACTTTGGTAACATTGTTGAAGAAATTTGAAGCCTTGCTAGTCATTTCTATAATATAAGATTTAGCTTTGTTAAACGAAGTGGTAATGTAGTTGCTCATAGTATAGCGTATTATATGCCTCTGGATTATTCGACCCAGGTATGGGTGGATTCGTGTCCAGGCTCTTTCGCAGACACTGTATCATCCGACCTCTTGTCAGCCTCTGAACATTAATAATATGGGATTTATAAATAAAACGTGGGTGGGTGGGGACAAATAAGTAAATAAGCACTTCTCCATGGGTTAATTGTTAAACTGCTACACTGATAATTGTTTCCTTTTCTGATTCTGTAACATAACATATATAGAGCAAGATACCAAGCCTTAACAAACTCTCTAGCAACCTCTAAATCACCAAGTCTCAAAAGTCAAAATTGTCGCTTCTTACTCAGAAGTTAAAGGGGACTAAAACATAAATTTTAAAAATTTAGGTGGGCGAATTGTAACTTGGGTAATGAAGCACTAAAAAAATTTGTGTATATGTGAAAGTGCGTTGAACAAAAAAGCAAGATATAAAGCACTTATGTGATAAAACCTATGTAAATATGACGGGGAGGCTTTTAAGCTTTATATTTAAGGGTACAAATACTGAAGCACTCAATGAAACAGAGCTTCATGTGTGAATGGTTTCAATTATGCTGATCAAACGTCGTCCTGACCCAAAATATATGGTAACATAATCAAATATTCAGCTATTCAGAAGCGTTTTCTACCAACAATGAACAACCACAAGTATTTGGAAAGGGCCACCTACGGTGTCACCCATATCATGAGTTCACCATGGAAACAGTAAATCAACTCTAGCATCTAGCAAGCGCCTCATAATTACAAGCAGCGCTAATGAGAACAACATGACATTTTGAAGACCTTACTTCATAGCGTCATATGTCATGCCTTAGTGTAGTAACTACTACTAGTATTTTTTTTTTCTCGCAAAGACTATCTTAAACCCTACTTAGTAATTCACTCCCCTCAGCCTCATTAAATTTCCTTTTAAACTTTCTATTCATTGAGACAATACCCAAGCGGTCTATGAGAATAGCTAACAAATAGAGAAAGAAAGAGCTAGAGAGAAGCAGCAGTGGCAGCAGCAGCATAGCGACATCAGGATTCCAAAAACTTCGGCCTATGCCAAGGCAGGGGGTCGGATGTACAAAGACTTACCTTTTTGTGTTTCCGTGTGACTCATCATGAGATTGCTCTAGGGAAAGAGAGAAAACAAAGAGGCGCTAACCTTTACTCGTTAGCTACTTTCAAATGGTGGCTCATCATGAAATTGCACTAGGGCAAGAGATAAAAACAAAGAGGCACTAACCTTTACTCATTAGCTACTTTCAAAATTATAAATGATGTTTATTAATGAAGACAAAAAAAGTAAAAAAAAAAAGAGCAAAACCTTGTATCTTATTCATCATCGTCTTTGCTACTTGTTTGACATTCATCAACATCGATCTTCACCATAAAGAGGTTCATCAAAGCTGTTATCTTCATCTTTGCTTCCTTGCCAATCTGTTGTAGCAGGCGTCAACTATTAGGTATTAATGTATTGATTAAAAAAAATGAAATAAGGTGATGTCACAAACTTGTGCAATAACATGCTTTAAACGATCAGTTAAATGCACTAGAAAGCAGCCAGACCATCTGGCCTTAGTAATCTGGAAGACATGCAAAAGTTCAGCCCATGTCAAAAGAACAGACAAACCTGGACGGTTTCTGGTAAACAGCCTACATAGTAAAATTAAAAAAACTACAACGATAAAGGTATACAGTTGATATCTATTATCTAGCTCTTAGGAATATAGGATAGAAAAGGCAAAAAGAGCAATCAGGCGAAATTCTGGACAAATGTACCATGATCAAAAACCCTGGTTACAGCTTGATTATAGTCAGGTTCAAAAGATTTATATTGTTCTACAAGAACCCTTGGTGCTGGAAGCAAAGCTCCTTCAGCTGTAATGATTCAATGGCTTGTGTTTGTTGGAAAAAAGAAGACGAAGATTACGAATAGTCGAATATTGATGACATAATACTCCTATCTCAAAGGGCAACTTAAATGTTTTCAGAAGGCAGGCTAGAAATTGGGTATAAACTAGGCAAGCGACAGCGGACTCTGGACTCCGGAGCCCAAACAAAACACAGCAATAGAATTACTGAAACAGCAACAATTAATACTCTAACATGACTAACAACAACTAAAGCAGTTGGGTAATTAGCAAATCTACGGATACTGTTTGCTAAGTATAATCGTATAATACTTCTTGTTACTGGGACTCAAACAAAGCAAATTTGACAAGAAAACAATGACGCAAACCACTGATTACTTAATAGACATGTTCGCACAGGGATGAAAAGCCACACAAGTGATCTCATAATTATACAGTTTAATAGCCCTCAAAACAAAGTTTACTATAAGTTACAACACCACCACCCCAATGAGTCAAGGGATCCCATATAGACTAAGAGAGTTTAGATGTACGCAGTCTTATCCAGCATTAACTGCATAAAAAGGGTTTTTTCGGAAAGTTGATGACTAGATGATCTTCAAAATTATGACACATGCAATGGCCTGGAATGATAGGACTACCACCAGGAACCATCAAATAAATGGTAAAAGCAGTTGAGCATGGTTGAAGAACACTTGCATGTTCCATTCTCATGTATCAAAATTCAAAAAATCAAACAAACATACACATTGTCATCTACTTGGTAATGTGTTACAGAACTACGCAGGACTCTTGTAGCACCATAAGCAGGACAAAGAATGCTCACAACAAAAGCAGTCAATTCGGAAGAGCAATCAAGAGAAACTCACCTCCAGTTTGTAGCTCCAGTCCTCTTGTTGTTTCTTGATTCAACGAGGCTGACTCAGTGGCGGAAGAAATCCATCCCTAGAAATGTTAAACTTCAAATCCGTCCCTAATGAAGAAAAATTTTCTCGAATGAGGGTTTATCAAGAAGCCTTGTCCAAGGAACACATGAACAGATGCAGGCAACTGCGCTTTGAATTCTTGCAGCAGATACGGCAGCTGAGGCTCTATTGGCGAATTTGTATGGTCTACAACTCTACAACCAAAGATATAGATCTCTATAGGTTCCATCATACGCAGGTCGACAACATCCTCCCTATACCAAAATACACAAACGGGTGTTCCATTGCAAGAACACAACTTTTAGGCTTCTTGCTTCTGTCTGTTATCCACAGTCCATACTGCAACATATCTCTTGCCAACGGCAGAAGAGAAGACAAATTTACTCATCCTACAACGTCAGCGGCTATATGTGACATTGCCTTCCCCCAACTAAAAGTTCTCATAGTGCCGTTGCAACATCCAAGTGAACCAATAAGAAAATACTGAATCTGTGTGGCAGTCACCACTCTTCCATTTCAATTGTGCAACTACTAGTGAACTTTCTTTTCTTCTGCTGCCCACCAAAAATCCGTCAAAAGCAACTATGCCTATGAATTCATTTCAATCAAACAACTACCAAATGTAGCTCATTTTCCGGGTAATCATTCCATCCTACCAAAGGACACCCACTTCATGCAGTGTAATCAATGGAAAGGTGCCCTCGTTGCTCTTCCTTAGGAAACAAATTTGTCTGATAATTCGACATAATATACGTGAAATTCAGTTTGTCCCATGTCCAAAATCACAATCTAAACCGTAAAACATAATTTCATCAACGCCCTTAACCCGGAATCATTTGAGACAAAGGTCAAAGGGTTTGATGATGATGTACCCTAACCCCTTACTTAAATCCTCTTAACAATTAACACCAATATCACAACAACAACAACATGAGAGCCTTAATCCCAAAATGATTTGGGGTCGGCTGACATGAATCATCTTTAAGAACCGTACATGGGTGAACGCACACTTCAAAATGCGGAAAAATAGAAAAGGAAAATTGAAAAATGTCAAGATATAGCTCACCCATGATAAAAGGCACATGTGAGTATCTCACATAAAAAAGAGGAGAGAGTTGTCTATCAATTGGTTTTGGGATGGAACCTCCTTGGACTTATAAGCCGGACTCTCTCTCTTCCATGCGGGTGCGGCCTAGGCCCGATAACGAAACTTATCTACCGGAACAGGGACCGTGAGGGGGAGTGTCAAGATACAGCTCACCCATGATAAAACTCACATGTGAGTATCCCACATTGGAAAAAGAACATAATACAAAATCCAGGTACGGAAAACTTAGAATTTAAATCGAGAATAAAGATTAAAACAATTTTGAAAATCGAAAAAAATACTTAAGGGTACGGAATACCTTAAAAGTGAACAAAGTCAGATTACTCCAAATTCCTAAAACCCTACTTAAACCCTGACAAATCAATTACCCCAATAAAAAGTAAAAGTATATAAATAACAGCAAATACTTCATCTTGACAGATGACATGATAAATTAATTACTGCAGGGTAAGTTAAAGGGTAGTAAAGAATAAAGAAAAACAAGTTACCATTAATTAATGGGAAACAAATAAAGAAAGGGCTAATTTGATTGATATAGAGTATAGACGTGATGAAATGCGAACTTGGGCCAAATGTGGTCAGGTTCACATTGAAATTATGCCTAAATAAGCAGGGTTAAATTTTGACGGATCGAGAATAGAAGGTAATAAAGCTGCTTTAGGATATTCTATAAGAGATTATAATGCTAAAGTCGTTTTGTTGGCAGCAAAAAAGTGCGGATCAAATAGTATCCTTGTTGCGAAAGCACTTGCTTTAAAAGAAGTTAATTGTGGAGGGTGATAACTTATGTGTTATTAACTCGATTCGAGGTAAACCAAATGGGTTTGGTGTGGTGGTTGCTCACCTCATCCCTTAACCATGAGGCCAGGGTTCGATCTCTGCCCATGAGAATGGAGCAAACTCTTTGGTCAGCCGTTTACCTCTTCGTGAGAGCACCCGCGACGAGGGGATCACCAAAAAAAAAAAAAACTCGATTCGAGTACTTGGCAAATTCCCCCTTAAATAAAAAATCGAGTTTGAGATGGGTTAGCAGGACGAGCGTTTGTAAATCTCTGGAATTGTTCCTGTCTATTTAACTAAGGGGTTGGATATGGACGATATAATTTTTTTTTATTAGGTAATAAAACTAGATTGATCCTTTAAATAAGACCAACTTATCTCATCCTTTCGAATGTTAGAGGTAAGTTGAAGTCACCGGCTTTCAAACCATGACGATATAACTCATGAACAACTATCAGTGTTCTCCTTTTTTTTAAAAAGGGATATTCTCTCGTGTACTCCTCAACTTTTTCATTTTCTATGATATACCCTTTTTTTCATGCAAAAAAACTTTGACCGTCAATAACTCTTGGCTACAAGTTCAGAATACGATAAACTTTTTTTCCAAATTGACTGTCTTTAAGAGGTCTTCCGTTTGAAAAAAAATTCACCGACGTCTCAACTCGTAGTCGGGAATTATGGTCGGTCAAAGTTTATTCGTTAAAAAAAGTTTGACCAACCATAACTACCGGCTACGAGTTCAAAATGGAGGAATTTTTTTTTCAAATTGAAGGCCTTGACGAGATAATTGGTTTGAAAAAAAAAATTACCGTTTTCTGAACTCGTAACAGAGAATTATTGTCGGTCAAAGTTTTTTGAAAAAACGAGTGACACCATGTAAAAACGAAAAAGTTCGAGTAATACGAGAGAGAATATCCCTTTAAAAAAAAATTATTAGTGATTGTTATCGATTATTTGTTGATAATAGCAATTATAGTGATGTTTATTTTCTTATTCTTATTAATCATACATTTTTATATGCATAGCAAAAAAACGACTTTTGTTTAATGTTCATGTTCAAATGGTAAGATCATTTTTAACGCAAATTCTCGTTATAGACAGAGATAGTGCTCCTCTTACAAATGAAAGTGGATAGTGTAAGTGGTGGGAAATGGATACCCACACTTGCACTATCCACTTTCATTTGTGAGAGGACCATTATTCATCTATAGCTATAGATCTATAGTGTCTGTCTATAATGAGACAGACTGCATTTTTAATAGTATAATTACTAGTTTGGATGCCCGTGCGTTACAACGGGTAATTAACTTTGTAACAAAAAATTGGTTATAGAGTCTTAATAATTAATATTAACATCTTATGTCTAATCATTTATTTAGATATGATCAAAAGTCAAAAACATTTTATTTAAAAGACGCAAAAGATGTTGGGTTCATACCTAAGTTCCAATGATGCCTCATATTTATAATCATAAGACCACCACATCTGATGTTAATCTTTCAATGTGGGACAATTCTATTATTTTTGTATAATTTCACATTATTTTTCAATGTGGGACATATAACATACTAAGAAGTACACAATTTTATATATGTACAAATTATATGAAATCTAAACGCTAATGATAGCATTTTTACCACGAATCAAATTATGTTATTTTCATAATTTTCTTAATGATATTTTTTTTGCCAAATGAAATGTAAAAATTTTTACATAAAAATTAGAAACATCACTTGAATATAATATAGGAAATAAATATTATAATAATTAAAAGATTCTCCACTTTAATTTTTTACATCGAAATATATTATTTATAATTCTTTCCTAAATTAATTTTTAGGATCACCCCACCTTATGATAATTTTCTGATGGGACAATTTAATTATTTATATGTAGTATATTTAATATTAAAAGGTTCTCCACTTTATTTTTTACATCAAAATATATTATTTATAATATTTCCCTAAATTAATTTTTAGGATCACCCCACCTTATGATAATTTTCTGATGTGGGATAATTCAACTATTTATATGTAGTAAATTTACCACACCTACATTATTTTTCAATGTGAGACAAATAACACAAGAAAAACTACACAATCTTTTTTGCACCTATTTCGATATCTAACCCGATTTAATAATGAGAAAATATTATACTATCTATTTATATTCGTACGTTTTTTTTTCATTTTTTGTCATAATTAAAATATGAACAAATGATATGATTCAAATAACATTTTTTTCCTAACACGACTTTTAAGATGTAATTGAGGTAGCAATAAAATGTATAAACAAATGCAAAATATTTTCTTTTTTTGGTGCAATTGTGATTAATGGTTAAAAATTATGATGTGTTTTAGTTATTCAAATGTAATGAGGCATAATAATTATTGCCTATATTTAAAAGTTAAAAAGATTTAATTCTACTATTTATCAAAGTAAAAAATTTTATTATTGATTTGTTTATGGATTCAAGATCTTTTTATACAACACTTGATTGTATTATAATTCATAAATTTTCTATTTACAATCATCATTATATATATGACACATTAATGACCAATTTATGTATATTTAGCACCCATTATATTTTTAAATTATGATTTTGTTTTAAATAAAGTTATTACACTGTCGATTGTCTTAAAATAAATATTATAATATCACTAATATAGTAATATATAATCGCTTTTATAAATATCTACGTGATTAATATTTGTATGGTATTGTTGTAACAAAGGTTTACCGTTAATACAAACTCTTATAAAAACTCTCTAAGATAATATTTAACGATTCAAAAGATTTTGGATTGATACCCCTAAGTTTCAAATATGACTCCTATTTATAATCATGCGATACCCCACCTCATGATAATCTTCTAATGTGGGACTATTCAACTATTTATATGTAGTATATTTACCACGCCTACATTATTTTTCAATGTGGGACAAACAATATACTTAGAAATACACCCTCTTTTTCGCACCTAATTCGATATCCAACCCAGTTTAATATCTAATTATATAATTTTTCAAAAAAAAAATATGTTACTTTTTTGCTAAATGAGATGTATAAGTTTTTATATAAAAATTATAAACATCACTTGGACATAATATAAAAAATATATATCATACCATGGAGATAATGATATATAAACTCTTAAGAACTCTCCAAGACAATGCTTAAGAGAATTAGAAGGTTTTGGGTTGGTATTTAGGTTCTAAGAATGCTTTCTATTTATAATCATATGAACACCCACCTTATGCTAAACTTTCGATGTTGGACAATTCTGTTGATTATACGTAATATATTCACCACACCAACATATTTTTCAATGTGGGACAAATAACATACTTAGAAATACACCAACTTTTTCGCACATAATTCGACATCTAGTCCGGGTTAATAATAATAAGCAAATACTATACTCCCTTGATTCAAGACCAAATACAACATTTCCCTTTTTTCATTATTCATGAACGAATAGAATCTTTACGATTCCTTGCAATATGTAAGACAAAATATGGTCATCTGGGATCTTATTTGATTCACGTAAGTACAATGAGAAAATCAAATTTTTAAATTTTTTATAATGTAAACTTAAAGATATTTACGTTGTAATTTGTGACTTGGCAAGTGTGTAAATGAAAATGTTGTATTTGGTCTTAAATGGAGGGAGTACTATTTATTAATATTCATACGTTTGTTTTTAATTTTTTTTTATCATAATTAAAAATATATGCAAATAATATGATACTATATACTAATGCTAGCATTTCTTTTACCAAGAATCTATTATAATATAATTTTTATAATTTCTTTATAATACTTTTTTGGGGAAAGAGATGTATAATTTTTTATATAAAGATTATAAACACCACTTGAATATAATACATAATATAGAAAATATATATATATCATACTGTGAAGATAATGATATAAACTCTTAAGAGCTCTCCAAAACAATACTTAAGAGACTCAAAATGTTTTTTGTTGATATATAGGTTCCAATGATAACTCCTATTTATAATTATAGGATCACCCACCTTATGTTGATCTTTCGATGTGGGACAATTCTATAATTTATATGTATTATAATCACCACACTAACATTGTTTTTCAATGTGAGACATATAACATATTAAGAAATACACTATCTTTAATATGTGCAAATCATATGAAATCTATACTCCAATGAAAACATTTTTTACCACGAATCTAATTATATTATCTTCATAATTTTTATAACGACATTTTTTTGGCAAATGAAATGTTAAAGTTTTTATATAAAAATTAGAAACTTCTCATGAATATAAAATAGGAAATATAGATATTATAATAATTAAAAGATTCTCCACTTAATTTTTTATGTGGAAAATATTATTTACGAAACTTACCTAAATTAATTTTTGATGATGTGGACGCTCTAGAATCGCTCGAAAAAACTCTTTTTTATGTATAGATATAGATTATTTCGTAATAGTGATATATTAGAGCATCTTCAATGGTAAGCTAATTGTTACTAAATTTGATAAAACTTACTCGACCCGATAAGGTTGGACTCGAGACTCGAAAATGGCCCGAAATGCATGACCCGATAGACCCGAAATGACCCAATTGACCCTAAATGACTTAATTAAGGCAAAATTATGACAAAAAATGACCCAAATAACCCAGAATGACCTGATTCAATCTGCCCGATCCGAAATGACCCGACCCAAAAGTGACCCGAGAAATTGTTAATCCGAAGTTGACCCGACCTAAATGACTTATTTGCCAGGTCTAATTGTTATTTGTTATTAACCTCCCTCCAATTTGATTTTCTCACTTCAATAATATATGCGAAGAGTATTTTAATATTGGGTTATTTCATAACAATAATCCATCCTATTGCTGGTCTGCAATAATCACTCCATCTTATCAATAATCTCAATTAAATCCAACCTAAACACCATACCTTCCAATAACATACAAGCTGATATTTTATGATGTCTATGTGTATCAAGTTCTTGATTCATCGCTTGAAAATATTACACATAAACTTCACATGTATCAGCTAGGTTGTCCAAAAACTATCAAATATTTCAACATAAACTTCAAAAAATATCAGCTGGTTCGTTATTAGAAGGTATGATGCTTAAGTTGGATTTAATTGAGATTATTTATAAGATGGAGTGATTATTGTAGACCACCAATATGATGGATTATTTTTATGAAATAACTCTTTTAATATATGCGTATGTAGAAGAACAATACCCTTTTTTAAGCTACAATAATTTCAAGCTACAATTACTCCAATAGTTTAGCCAACTTACTACTAGCTTGATTGAGCAAGTTAACATACTCTATTTATTTATTCAATTTCCAAGTTTCCAACATAAAATTAAAACTTTACTAATGGAATCACTATTATCGTATTGGTTATATTCTTGTCATGGGTCCATTTAACCAAGTAGGAGCTACTTAGCTCAAATTGTTTTTGAGTTTATTTGGGCAAAATTAGTTTACATGGACAACTCTAATGATTGAGCTACTAGCTCAAGTCCGTAAACAAACCATTGAAAATGTTGTTTCTATGAAAATTACAATTATGATAAAATATTCTCAATTCATTTTCTTACAAGGATGCGGCTAAGCAAACAAGCAATTTTCCCAAGGACCGGGGACAGAAGATTGTATACTACTACGGCTATGTTCGTTTGGACTGAAATTGATCTGATCTGAACTGAACTGAATTTATAGGATCTGAACTGAACTAACTTATGAAATCTGAACTGAACTAACTTATGAAATCTGAACTGAACTAAACTTATAGGATCTGAAGTAAACTTAAATTAAGTGAAGTATAGGATCTGAACTGAACTTAAAGGATCTGAACTGAACTAAACTTATAGGATCTGAACTGGACTGAACTGAACTTATAGAATTTAAAGCAAACTTAAATTAAGTGACTTTAAGTCTAAAAGAACAGGCCTACATAATCCAATATTTTATAGCTAGTTTCAAACAACCAACCTATTTTTACAATCTTCATTTCCTCTAGCATTAATAAAATCATAAGTGGCCAGGAATATTGTACTGCGTATATGCAAATCTAGGGAATACAGCCAATGAAATTTCACTTCTCTAAACCATGCAGCTTGGTTGGTGTTGGACCACTTGTGGTCCAAAATAGTAGTTATATATATACCACTTTTAACCCATTAACAAAGGGAATAACATGGGTTCTAATGGGCCATCCCCCACTTGCAAGCCCTTTTATCTAAAGCCCAATTGGACTCGAACTCAACTCTCAACTCTTCTCAACTCTCAGCTCTCAAGAAAATATAAACCCGGGTAAAAAATCGTTCTTATGTAAGACGGTCATATATAACCACGATACTGATCCTATAACATTGTAAAATTTAGTTTATATATAACGATCTTATAAGCGTTTTTGTCGGAAAGAAAAAGATACCATGGGGAATGTTTAAAAGCATGAGTTTTGAGTGGAGACAGGAAACAAAAAGTGAGGCAGAAGACAGCACACACAACCTTAATAAAGACAAATCTGACAACTCAAGAGCTCAATCTTACACTTAGACCATTTAACTCTAATGAACAAATCCTTTGTTTCACTTGACATTAACAGCTTTGTATCACCTAACATGCTTCCTCTACAAGTTAATTTACAGCTTGGCAAATCAACATAAACATACAAATTGGATTATTCAACTGTGTAACAGAAAAATCATAAAATTAAAAAAAAAAAAAAAAAAAGGAGCAGTACTTTTTGTCATTTACTACCAAAAATTTGCTTACACAAGAATGAAGAAATCAAGGGATGTACACTGATATGCAGATTTTCGCGGTTTCATGCAAGAATGCAAATTTAAGAAAAATGATGAATAATGAACAACTATACTTGAGCTTATTTTGAAAGAATCTATCCTATTGATGCTTGTGATCAACAGACTTTTTCCCTCGCCGTCAGGCAGGGAGCATAGGTCCACCGGTATGATGCTATAGAGATGTGGACAATCCATTAGGTGTTGAGATAGAGGTCAATGATGAAGTGTCAAGCTCCGGGCATGGCTCGGGGAAGACACTCTTTGAAGACCCGATGACATTGGAACAAGACCATGTAGTAGTCGAGATTGAATTGAGAGATAAGGTGATATCTGAGAGTGAGAACTGGAAAGGGGATTCCTTGATGCCAGAGAAGCTACCGGCAACTGTTATGTTGACCCCGACCACATGTTTTAATGTGATTTTATCCAAAACTGGGAGGGCACTTTTGTCATAGTCTTCATCGGGATGACTGGCCCATTGACCACTAGCGTTGAAGGCGGTGTGGGTATTTTCCATCACTATGTGAGAAACGTTTATGTTCTTGATGTAGCCACCTCGCCCTACGGCAGTTCTAAAGTCAACGCCTGATAATGAGTTGATTATATGAAGATGCTCGCCTAGAACATGAGAAATGCCGCCAGACATTTGGCTGCCGAAGGCTATCGCTGAACCTGTAGATGCTTGAAGTTGGACTTGTTTAATGTGTACATAAGTAGTAGGCCTACCATAGGCAATGCCATGTTCATCCCACCCGCTTTTTAGGGATATGGCATCGTAACCAGTGCTTATGTTGCTGTTCTCTATGCAAATGTGATCTGAAGAGTCTGGATTCACAGTTTGGCATCACATCAGAAAACAAAGACGTCAAAAACGGCAATGACCTAAAAGAAAATATGATTAACATGAAGAGAAGAAGTTGATGAAGAGGTTAAAATGTACTTCGTATGTATTTAAAATATAAGACAAATTCATTCGTTCAATATGTTCTTTTGGTGTAAACAATCTCATTTAGTCTGGATTTGAGATGGGAGGGAGCGGAATATGATTTTAAAACGCCTGCATTCCTAGACTCTCAAAGCCTTCATGATGATGTATAGGCTTAAAGCAACAAAGCCAATAATTTATCACTAGGACCAATTAGACTTGCAAATGTTCAGAATTCAAACCAATTTCTAACCAACTCCTGAAGTCCTGAGTCCCAAACTCGCTGAAACTTTATACACAGTTACACACTATCAGTAGCTTGTTATGATGTAACCAGTGGACAAACAATCACGGACTCTCTACTGACTACAGATTACTTTCTACGAGTCTACGACATAACCAGTGGAAAAAGCAGCTAATTCGCAAAGGATTGCATTAGATGATCTTAATGTCAAAAACTAACAGTTGAGAAGTACAAGAAGGTAGAGAAATTGACGCCGAAGAACTTCGGAGATTTAGATAGGAACCCACAAAAGAAAAAGCAATTATTTTTGTCTATGCACTTTATTGTATTTCACTATTTCCAAGTGTACGAATCAGAATAGCAAGGTTCATGGATTATAACAAAAGATCACAGAATTACAAGGGTCAAAAGTCAGAAGCTAACCTGGGACTATGCCGACTGTGTGAGGAGATGATGCTGGAGCAAGAGCTGAAATGTTTTGTACTAGTATATGACTGCATTAGATTGAGGTACAGAGTATTTAAATACGAGGTCATAAATAAGTACTCTGTAATTAAGAAAAAAATTGTTGGTTTTAGACCAAACGTACCTGGAATAGACAGGATGTATATTATATGCAGGTGCATTCAAAAATGTCAAGTTTGAGACGACGACTCCAACAGAATCCACAATCTCTACAAGATGCGGACGACTGTGGTTTAATGTATGTGAGAGATAGGCATCCCACCAAATTGATCCTTGGCCATCAATAGTTCCGTTGTTGCCTAGACACAAAAATTATAGTCAGAAATGATTCCAGAATAAGTAAATCACATAAATGAAAAACGTAGAATATGTGCATAAGCAATCACCTGTTATTACGACGTCATGCAAGCTATATGCATTTATCAAGCTCCGATATCGACTTCCTGGAACCTCAAATCCACGCCCATACGATGGCAAAGGATCGGCAACTCCCCAATGGGATGGATTCTGCACAGTTTACAGCTAATAATTATGACATGCTTGTAAAATATGAGCGTGTCAAATGGAATAACAATAGGCCTTCCTTTCGTAGATGGCTACAAAAGGAGTCAAGGGGGGTTGGACCATTAATTTTGTCTTCCATGTAGTTGATCATTATCTCCGATTTTATATAGAATCTCAGAATGAGATCCTATTTCGGAATCAAGCAAAATTGCTCACTGGGCTCTCTATGCTTCCTGCATTGTGAAGTACCAGGAGTGGCGATGCATTTTACGAAGCAATTTTCATAACGGGTCATGTGGAACACTGGGGTAAGGTTCCGTACAGGCATACATCTAACACTCTTATCCAATCACAAGCTCCCCCAATGAGCACTGGGGAATAATGTAGTTACAGTTATATATAGGCAAAGCTCAGAATGGCGGCGTCTCCAACCAGACAGCCAAATAGCTTCTAGTTGAACTAGTACACGCTGAAATTGAACTTCGAGCAAGTAAATGACTAATGTGGTCAATCCCCTCTCATGACAAGTCTAATTGAGAATGAGCATAGCAACTACTCAAAGCCATAGTACTGAGAAGAAAGACATCCAGCTGCATGATGTTAAATAAATAATGCAAGTTGAACCTGAGATCCGAGGATAACGGCATCCTTCTCCAAAAAAAGCGTGAGGTGGTTTGTAAGATTGAAACTCCCGGTAAGCCACTTCCCAGGCGGCACATACAGTTGGGCACCACCCTTGTCCGCAAATGAGTTGAGATAGAAAATGGCATTTTGAAAGGCGCCGGTATTCACAAATTTTCCATCACCAACGGCACCAAACTCCACAATTGATACACTGTGAGGTCTAGGGTCCAGTTTCGGCTTGTATGTGCATTGTTCCTCATTCTCTTCCCCAATAACTTCAACTGCATTGCCAAGGGCCAACAGCAAAAGCAATGCCACCTAGAACAGACAGGTAACATCAGTCAAATATACTAAAAAAGAAGCAATAAACAGCTATTTTAAATAGGGTGGCCATAACCTAACTCATAATATATAGTGCCACTCGTTTTATTTACGCTCCCACAAAACGAGTGGCACAAGCGTTCTAACCTTTGACGTTATCATTCCCCTAAGAAAACGGAAAAATATAAAATGAACAGGAAAATTCAACTATTCAAAGTTGCTTGATCAAAAAACTTGGATCTTTGAGCAAGAAATGGTCAGAAAACTAGAACTGGAAGAGAGACAGAAATTTGGTAAGCCTAGATGCCTAGGAAATTCGAAAAGACACTTCATTAAGTGTCTAATTTTAGGAATTCAATAAATTTAGTAGTTTGAATTTGAATACTATTTAAAGACAAGACCAACAGCAGACTGTGATCTATAAGTCATTTCATACTGCACATTTTCAGAAATTCAATTATGAAATATATAATTAGCAGAAAAACATGCAAATACAGGAAAAATAACAGCAGATTTCAATCAATAATATTTTACAGAAGAATTATGAAAGAATTGAGCAAAATTATGTATAAACAACAAGAATTGAATCAAATTAAATGCAATGATCTACTCAAAATTATCAAAATCAAGAAATCCCAGATCATGAAAACTACTGATCAACACTATAACACCAACAAATTGTAAATTCTACAAATTTGCAACATCTAAAAAAACAAAAACAAAAACAAAAACAAATACTTCACTTACTAGCATGATTATATGGAGTGTCACAAATTCTGCAAAAAATAAATGAATGTGCAGTGGAGAAGAGAGAGAAGGATAGAGAGATAAAGAGAGAGAGTGTGAAATAACCTCCCTAAAGCAGACAACTACAGACACACACCCTATGACCTAACAACACCAGCAATTTTATTTTATTTTATTTATTTATTTTGCAATTTAAATAAAATATTACTAAAAAATACAAAAACCCTTCAAAAAAATAAATTAAAAAATACCCGGATTATAATCCTAAAAACCCAGATCAAATCTTTTTTTAAAGAAATAGAATTGTCACTTTTTTTTAATTTTTAAATGTTTTTCTATGGTTTTTGGGATTTTAAGTAATAATGTTGATAAAAATAATAATGTAAAACGACAAAATAATAGATGGGGTAATCAAGTGTGACAGGTGAATTGAGAAGATGAAGGGAAAATGCCAGCTTTTTATTAGCATAAATAAATATGTTTTCTTGGTGAAAACATAAATAAATATGTTGAAATAAATAAAGAAATAATTAGAGTAAATAATAATAATAAAACCAAATTAATGTTAGTAGTAATTATTTTTTTTTTTTTTTTGGTGAAGATGTTAGTAGTAATTATATAGTTGTAAAAAAACGCTTGTAGCCGACAAAATTCAAAGTAACGGGCCTGAGTATTTGATGCAGAGTGAGTAGAGAGTGAAGAGTGAAAAGGAGGGAAGGGAGAAGAACAAAATGGAGTTAAGGTACAATTTAACTACAGTTATTTGTCTGTTAAAAATGTTATGAAATGAATATTAAAAGTGTGTTGATTAGCATAGGAAGGTGAAAGATCATGTGATGTGTGCCCATTTTTCAACTTTAATAATACTCCATGTAAGCTCAATTCTAACCACTCTATTCTTGACATGTGTAAATTCTAATAGTGATATGTTTTGAGGAAGGATAATGATAGGGCGTCACTTTGTGGCGTCAAAATTGGGTCCTCACTTATTATATGTGAGAGGTGGCGTCGAAATTGGGCGTCATTCGGTGGCGCCAACTCATTTTCCTTTGAAGAAAAACTAGTGTTGGGAAGATGGTTTCTCACTAGGTTATGAGTTATGACCCATGAGAGAGCATTTTTTCGGTATTTCTTGTATGTGTTTTTTATAGTAATGGTAACATATAAGAAGTTTCATTTCATGTAAGGAGTTTTTTAACTATTGAGCTATAAATTAAGGAGCTCCTTATATAAAATCGGTTTCTAAACCAAGAAACAAGTTTTATCTCATGAAAAGAGAAAAAAAGTGGACTCACAAATAAAGTATGAAACTTTTACAATTGAAGAGAAATAAAAAGTTTATTATGTGATTATGTGTCAATGGAAAAATGTTGTATGAAACTACATTCATTGTTATTGCCATGTTGTTATTGATTGTAATTCAAAGTGATTATTTTATTTCACTAGGGCCAGTTCTTTTGGGTTGAATAGAGTTGAGCTAAACTGAATTGAGTTGAAGTGAGTTAAATGAATCAAAACTAAACTGAAATTTGTTGAGATGAATAGAGCAGGACTTAGCCGAGTTGAATTGAGTTGAGCTGGACTAAAATGAGTTGGAGTAGGCTGAATGTCTAAATGAGAGTTGAATTTAAGTCGAAATGAAGAGGGTCTTACTCTGGGTATGTTTTCATAATGAGCGATTGAACATACTCCTTTTATGGTATTGCTGTAAGATAAATTATAAGGACCATTGTATAGGGTACATACCTTTAGCGGAAGCAACAATCAGACGTCTGGAGCGTATAATAATAATAAGTAATAAGATGATTAGTATACTAGGATCTTCTCCTCCCTCTTCTAGGTTTTCCTTATGTTGACAATCAATGGGGCATGTCAACCCAATAACCTATTTATATAGGTTAGAGGTATTCTAGACAGGAAGAGAGACCTAGCCATAATAGAACTGTATTTGGGCCCCCCCATCAGGCTGCCCACTGTATAATAAACAGGCCCTACACTTATCAGTACCATCACACTATGTACTTAATTGTACTGACTGAGACAGACCTAGGCCCAATGGATCATATAACTTTAGTGGGCTTTACCGGTCACATTCAACCCGTTTTCATAAATAAGAAAACCGACTAATGGAAGTCCAAATCCAACATTCTCCCACTTGGGCGACATTGTTGGTTTTATTAAAATATTTTGTTTCAAGAAAACATTTCGAAAAATTTTATTTTGTAAAACGACTCTTGGGTTGAACAACATGGCCATATAAACATCTCAGTTAACAGAACTCGGTCCAATAAGCAATTTAATGTGAATCATAGCGGACATAGTACAATTAAGTCATACAAGACCTTCCATTATCACAACACCAAAAGCTTACCGACATGAGTCCCAAGTGTGACAAAGTGTAGTGTGGTTTTAGCATAATAGATCCAAACTTTAAGATGAGCATGCTTAACCACATTCGGTCACAGTCTCAAACAAGACCCACTTCTGAAGAAGTATTCCCCTTATTTACCTCAAAAGGTAAATACCACTTAAGGTATATTAGATATTAAACCACCCAGTAAAGGGTAAATACACCAAAACAGGCAATGGCTAAACCGCCAACATCCATTAAAGGATAACTCCACCCACTATTGGGCAAATACACCACAACTGGCAATGGCTCAACAGCCAACATCTATTTCAGGATAAATCCACCCACTAAAGAGCAAAAGCTTTAATGCAGAACATCTCTTCACGAGACAAGAATTGAACCATAAAAATAATCATAGACGCATTAAGCTTATATTTAACATGCATACATTTAGTGAGAATTAAAACATCAACCTTATTACTGAAAACATATATACAGTACCTCAAGTACCAAAATATCTCAATTACAACTCCCACTAATTCAATGCATCATAAAAACTCATATCTTTAACATACTTTTCAAAACTCAATAACAATGAGTGCTTTAGTCAATGGGTCTGCAATCATCTCCTTAGTTTAAAAGAGACACATACTCGACATTTTCAAGTTCTACCCATCCTTTAACTTTGTGAATTTTCAAACCAAAAACCTTAGATTTGACACATTTCACAATATCTCATTCCTTTAGCATGATGAGTGGATGTATAACTGGCTGTAAACTTTGCCTCCATAACAAAGGTAGACAACTAGACATATTCTTTCAAGAGATAACACCACCAGCTAACATAAAACCAAATCCTATACCGGATTTCATATAATCAAACACAGCCTCCAAGGTCTAATACACACCTCAGTATACATCAAATTACCAACAACATTATCATAAGAAATATTCTACATAGTGTTCTCATCAAGTCTACTTTAAGGACGACATTCATTCTTACTTAAATTATCACTTTTATATATGAGAGTTACACCAGGTTATACAACATTATTTCTCCCTTAAGATAATCCTGGCTAACATTCTTTTAGACATGTCACACACAATCTTAATACCAAGCACACAACATTCTTCCCCCAAATCGTTCATGTCGAAGACAATGAAAAGATTTGCTTTTGTGTCATGCAACAAACCAAGATCATTACTACCAAGTAAATATTATCAACATAAAGAACAAGGAATATCAATTCAATATCCTCCCACTGATCTTGTAATATATGTGCAATTATCATTAACATTTCAACAAGTCCATTAAACTTCACAAACTTATAAAACTTCATATACCACTGACAAAAACCTTGTTTCAATTCATAAATTGATTCCTTCAATTTACATACCATATATTCTTTAACTTTCTCAACAAAATCATTCAAAACAGAACAATGAGAATAACCATTTTAGTATAACTTTAAATCATGAATAGTAAAAGACCTAAGAATCCTTTGAAGTAATAGGTGAAACTGTTTCATTGAAATTCACACCTTCTCTTTTAGTATAACCCTTTGTCACAAAATCTCTCCTTAGGTTTCTTAACACCACCTTTAAAAAACCAACTTTATTTTAGCAATTCACTTTACACCCGACTGGATTAAAAAAAACAACTCATTGGAGTAACAATTAACTCCTAACCTTTATTATGTGTCTTATCGATTGCATCTCATCATACATATATAACCTCTTTTCATTTATCTGCTTGCACAAAATAAATACCTTATTTATAGGTTATAATCTTAACTATTTCACTCAAGTCATAATCAACTTCCCCGATTTAGACAATAAAATCACCATAGCTAAATGCTTAAAGCCTTTTTGAAAACGCTTTAAAATGTGCAACAACACAAGGGTTGTGAAATAACATTGTTGGTCATCATACTTCCCTCATTAGAAAAAGAAGAATAAATATTTTTCTAATGCATAAATAAAAGAATAACAAATTTATGATGAGACAAACGAGCCTTCTGTTACAACAACAGTTCTCTAAGCCATTTTCTAGAAATTTAACTGTTATATACTCTACAAATCTTAAACTTTAAAAATCTACAGGATAAGTAACAAAGTACTTATGAGTGGTTTTGGGATCAAAATTTTCCAGAAGGATTATAAATATAAATTCTCAACTAATTAATTGACAATCCCACACCCTAAACTGTTCAAACTCAATTTTTTTTTTTTCATCCATAATTCAAAAAAACACTTCAAAAAAAAAAATTAAAGTTGTCAGGTAGGTATTGGGTCCAAGATAATATAAGGCAGATGTAAAAGCTTTACTTTAGCTATAAACTGTTAATTTGTATCTCGAATCAAACTCCTCACCCTATCCTTATAAGTACAATTACAACGCTCAATCACACCGTTTTGTTCAAGAAGACTTGGCATCGAATAATGTCCAACAATAAGTATAAAACAAAAAACTCATATACAACCACAAATCACCATGTTTAAATTGACATAACAACTTTCCAACTCGGTCTCATCTTTCAGTCTTAATGGTCATACAAAACAAGCTCTAAACCTTGACAATAAATACTTTAAACTTAACAAGAGCCTTAGAGTTACTATACTTATAAGGTAAACATAACCACATCTAGAATCACCATCACTGAACATGATATATGACGTCTTTCCACAAATATATAGTAGTGGTTCACTAATGTTAGTGTGAATATCCTTTAAGAGTTCTTTAAAATTAAGTTCAGATGCAATTTCACATTTGACAAGTCCATGAAATTTCTCTTTAGAAACATGGCTAAGAATCCTATGCCATAAAATAAAAGAAGATAAAAAATTATTTGGTCAATCTTCTTTTAGTTCCAACACTCTCAACATTCAAGAAAATATCATGGGAAATCAAATCCAATCCAATTAATACAAATCACCACAAAGGAAAACATTTCCAATCATATGAGAGTTATAAAATAATTCAACCTTTTAATTATAAGTGACCAAACGAAATCCACACATGTCAAATTGCGAAATAGAATCAAAAATCAAATTTCATCTCATATACGACACATAAAGAATATTTTCTAGAGTCAAATAAAATCCTAAACTAAGCTTTAAGACAACTGTTCTGATGAAATCCACATCAAGTTTCCCCCCATGCATTGCGGACATGCTGACTATAACCTCACTTAGTGTTTATTTATTTTGGAACCCTTTAAGGAAAAACAAATATAAACAAACGATCCACTATCTAACCATCAAGAATGAGGTGACACATCTACTAAACATGATTCAAAACAAACTGAGGCCAATAAATTATCTGTCATTATCCTTGCTAACTAGACTTTGTATTTTAAATACTTTATCAATTTATGGCGAGTTTGGTCGCAAAACCAATAGGTAAGTCCAATAGTAATACTAGATTCTTTATTACTCTTATTACTCTTAAGTCTTAACCTCAAGACCTTTTACAAGTATTCTTGTATAAATGTTACCTGACTTCCCCTTCGAAAAAAAAGTTGTTTAATGAATAAGTTCACTACTTTTCCCTTTATCTCATTCCCCTATTTCCTTTTCAATACTCACCCATATAAAATAAGTCCTTGTCGGTCCATGTATCAGTTTGGGGCAGTAAGCTATATATTTTGAAGTGACTCCTTTCCGGGAAGAGAATTAAGAATTTAACCGACAAGGAACAATCTCAACAACGGATACTTTGTCTTTAGTAAGATGATATGATATGCACTTCATTACTACTAATCACATCATACATGATTTAAATTAATAAGGCAGTCCATTAATTCCTTTAAATTCAGACTTTTTTAAATTCTTTAGCATCAAAACAGATTGAATCCCATTAGAAAACCTTGAAATTCCCAGACATCGAATTCTTCAATATCAACATACATAATTCATGTATCAATTCCCACCTATGAAGGTGATATACATATTAAGCCTGACCCCTCTCATGTACAAGTGCAAGAGGTTTGTGCCCAGTTAAGTCGATATATACATATATTAATCAAATAAACCAATGGCCAACTTAACATCACTTTTCACTTAACAAAAGTATTCTCATTTATACTCTTAATAGCACAAATTTCATTGCTCAAAGAAAATTTGTTGACTGAAATAACAGATCAGGGCCAATATTAGCATGATATAGGTATACTTTCTTTATAACTTTATACAAGAATATGCTAGGGGAGTCGCAATATTCTCACAGGAATTCATATTATATTTTATGCATTCACCTTTGGGCAGAATACACAAAACACAATAACTACCTCCAACAGGAATCATATTATACCTTATGCATTCCCCTTTGGGCAGAATACACAAGACATAATAACTACCTCCAAGTAAATAGACAAGGAAATTTCTCAAAAATAAATCACCTTTGGGCAGATAAATTTCCAAGAAATCAAATTATTACACTTGTATTTACTCAACCACTTACTTAAATTAAGTTATACAACTTCCCCCTTTGGGCAGGAAATTATACAAACTAATTTAAGAAGCACAAACATACATTTCGGAATCCTTATGATTTATTTTAAATATTAATAGATAGCCCGCTTTGGCCAAGCTACCAACCGCAATTAAAATAAATCACCGAAACAATGCCCATATATTTACATACATGCTATTACACAACCTATGCAGTCTATCGTTTGTTGTTGACATACACATGAATACATGATATTAAGTACAAGTTATATATATAATTAAACAAACATACAGAAACTATAGAATCATGCGCCTTTGAAACTTTGTATCGACAACAAACGTTTATTATGTCTTTTACGTAAATCCGAAAAGTAACAATTAATGGAGTATGTGTATATAGTTTGCGGTGTTTAGGTACACTATGTCCAACGATTAATAGAATATGAATATGAATAATTTGTCAATTGCAATACATTAAGCATCCCCATTAAAACAAGTTGGGAAATTTGGTAAACTTACAGTGAGGGAATACAAAGAGATAGATTAAAATTATTAAACCAAAAGTATTCCCTATTATACAAATCGACATCTCATGACGTCTCTGATGCAATAATGATTTTCAATTTGATTTGCATTAAGATCTCATGTATGTAAAAAAATTTGGCCACTATGACATCTCTGATACAAATCATGGCGTCTATTATACAATTCATTATAACTACTTATTAAACATGCGACACATGTACCGAATTAGACGGATACAAATCACGCATAAAAATTATTTAACAATAAACCCTAATACAATCCTGCTCTGATACCACATGTAAGATAAATTATAAGGACCATTGTATAGGGTACATACCTTTAGCGGAAGCAACAATCAGACGTCTGGAGCGTATAATAATAATAAGTAATAAGATGATTAGTATACTAGGATCTTCTCCTCCCTCTTCTAGGTTTTCCTTATGTTGACAATCAATGGGGCATGTCAACCCAATAACCTATTTATATAGGTTAGAGGTATTCTAGACAGGAAGAGAGACCTAGCCATAATAGAACTGTATTTGGGCCCCCCATCAGGCTGCCCACTGTATATCAGTACCATCACACTATGTACTTAATTGTACTGACTGAGACAGACCTAGGCCCAATGGATCATATAACTTTAGTGGGCTTTACCGGTCACATTCAACCCGTTTTCATAAATAAGAAAACCGACTAATGGAAGTCCAAATCCAACAATTGCGATTATTTTTATTAGTAAACAATTTTATATTATATTGTGCCCAAATTTTGTCACGTTTACTTCAAATTAAAATGATCTTTAAATAATTGATAAGGGTTTCTATTTTTTTTTTTACAAAGGTTGAGATAGATATTGGTAGTGTTTTTATCTATATTACACAAATAGTTACACAGTTACACTAGACCGACATTTGGCCTAGAACAACCTTTTTTATGTTATGTACGGACCTTATTTCATGATATGAAAAATAGGCACTTCCTTTATTCCAATTATTTGTTTATCTTTAATTAAAATATCTCTTACAATGAATATAAAAGATAAACAAATGACCAAGACGGAAATAAAGAGTATGATATATTATACAACTATATTTCACACCAATAACCGTTTACTAATAGGGACCTAAACTTCAAGTTGATATGTTTTTTTTGTTTGGTGTTGAGCAGTAGTATCCCCTACCGATAGTTGGGGCAATCTCCTTCAGGGTACTGAAGGCAATTTAATGGGTTGACCTCTCCCAAGTTTGACTTTTTCATTCGCAAGAGTTAGGAATCGAACCTCTGGCCACTTGTTTAAGATATGAGAGCCCCTACCACTCACACTAACCAACTTTGGTAACTTCAAGTTGATATGTAATGTTTGCGTTTATGTGTATCGCATAGTCGCATGGCATTCCACGGTCTTACTGCCTTTATTTGGTGACACATCATCCTTAAAAAGGATACAAGAGATGTTAATTTGTATTAAACTAAGGGTTTTTTTTGTCAAAAACAACCTTTAAAAAAGATAAATTTTCAAACAACACCTTTAAAAAAAAGTTTGTCAAACACAACCTTTAATAATTTTTTTTTGTCAAACACGACTTTTTAGCCGGATTCCAACAACTTCCTGACTACTTGCAATGAGGTGACTTTCAGTCGATGTTTGAGATAGCAAACGAGGTCGGTTTGAGGTGTTCTTAGAATCATTGGAAAGGTAAGAGTACAGGCTTTCCAAGGGTTGTCAACGCGGTGGTTAAAGGCGGCCTTATGTGGCGTTGATTAAGGTGTAAATTAAGGCTGGTCAGAGAAGGTTGCTCTAAGTCTGGGTTTACAACGGGTGGCACGGGAGTTTTTTGTGAGTCTTTTAATGGGGTTATGATGCTTATTTGGTCTAAAATTTGGTATGTAGGTAGAGGGGAGTGCAAAGTAGGTCGTAGTTGTGTTGTTTCTGGTGGTTGTTGGTTGTAAGTGGTGGTTCAAAGGGAGTGAATTGGAGGGAAAAACAAAACAGAAAAGTCAAAGTAGTTTCTCACGTGCGAAACACTTAAGCTGTAATACTACGGTTTTTCTAAGTCTGTTACTCGGCCGAATATGGCTTACTCGGCCGAGTAAGTGCGTCGTGTATTTCTGGTCAGGCTACTGTCTAGAAATACTCGGCCGAGAAGGGGATACTCGGTCGAGTACACTCTATACTCGACCGAGTATCCGGTCTGACGATGTTTATTTTCGCGGTTTGATTTAGAGATAAATAGAGTTATATAAATGAGATTTACAATTTCTTAATCACTTTTACCAAAACCTAAACTTTCAACGTAACTCTAATCATCTCCAAATCTCTCTCAAGTTCATGGATCTTTCGTGAGTCTTGTTCAGCATTCCTTCGCGTCGATTGTGTCGGTAAGCCTTTAGTTCTATGAGTTTTGTCATTTGTCTTTTAGGGTTTTGCCCTAGTCTTATGATTTGGGGGAAAGGGATTGTTGTGCATGTTTGTGATTCAATTGTATGATTATTGTTAGGTGGAGACTTCGTAGATGAGCCGTTTTAGCTTGCTTGATTGCCTCGTGTCAGCTTTGTGATAAGGTAGGGTTTCCCTACTCGGTTTACTGTTTAATTGATTTAAGATATGTATTGTAATTGATTGTACGATTGATATTGTGATTGATTGTTGTTGGTGGATTGGAGTTTGGTGTTGGTGTTGAGATGGTTGTTGATGTTCGCGAGGTGCGTCCTCGGCTGAGTGGAGTCACTTGTGATGCCGTCATCGGTTGTGGTGGAGCAGGCAGGATACTGATGAGACGAACTTTCGAAAGTATATATCAGTTATATAGATTGTTGTTTATTTACTGCTGTTTCCTGTCAATGTCGGTCTAGCATATAGATTGTTGTTTTGTTTATTAATATTTCTTACCAGTTTCTGCTGGGGAGTGAGGGTGGAATATGATATGGAAGAAAGTTGCGTATGTTTTCGTGTTGTCATGGTATAGTGATGTTCAGTTAATGAGACACAGTTGTGAGAGGTTGTTTGAGTACTTTCGGTCTTGTTTTAGATGAGGCGTTGGTTGATATAGTTGTGGCAAGAGTTTTGTAGAATGTGTGTGTGCTGAGCTGGAAGCGACAGGTGGTTCGTGATCTTTATTGGGACAATGAGTATAGGGTATTGAGAACTAGTATTATGTTAAGTTATGGATGAGTTTTACGACAATAAACAGGAGAACTTGAGGATCTAGTGTGAGTGTGTGTAACAATTGTGGATCGTGTGTTATGATTGCGGAGATAAGTGCTTGTATAAAGAAGTATGTCATTTTGCGGTAATGGTTATGCTAAGGATTTTGTGATATAGGTTAGGTGGTGTGCCGAATGAATTGAGGTATGAGAATGGCTAGAGTAAGAGAGCCTTGGATATAGGAATGGATGTGGGTAGGTGTTGAGGCTATAGGCGGTTATCGTTGACATGCGGTGGTAATGAGGATAATAATGAGAAGATATAGCTAAGGACCTAGTATTAGTGAGTTACAAGGATCGTAACATTTATCTTAAGAGGAGTAGGATGCGACAAAGAGAGTTTGATGGTTGTACATGTTGTAGTATAATTGGAAGTTTGAGTGTTGGTGTAGAATAGAGGATGGATTTGTGTTGTGGTTGATTTTATTACAGGTAATTGGATGGATTTGTGTTGTGGTTGATTTTATTACAGGTAATGGTAGTCCTTTTAGTAGTATGATGTTTATGAGTGTGAATAAACTTTGATAGTGTTGATGGATTGGGTGATGATGTTTATGTGTATGATTAAATTTCGAGGACGAAGTTCGTTTTAAGGGTGGTAGAATGTAACATTCCGTTTTGGTGGTTGATCTTGTTTGGTAGATTGTCTTGGTTTTGAGTTTGCTAATGAGCGTTATGGAAGTAAGACAGAGTTGGCAACACTTATGTTGTTGGTATTCGATAGTACTACGGAGTTAATATCGAGAGGCTATGCTATAGTTGAGACGATATCGTGAGCCGTGTTGTGGAGGTAAACGTGGTTGGTGGAGTTATTGTTAGGTGTTCATGTTTTATAGGTTGGGTTTGAACTTCGGGGACGAAGTTCATTTTTAAGGAGGGAAGACTGTAATACTACAGTTTTTCTAAGTCTGTTACCCGGCCGAATATGGCTTACTCGGCCGAGTAAGTGCGCCGTGTATTTCTGGTCAGGCTATTGTCCAGGAATACTCGGCCGAGTATGGGAATACTCGACCGAGTAGGGGATACTCAGCCGAGTACACTCTATACTCGACAGAGTATCCGGTCTGACGATGTTTATTTCCGCGGTTTGATTTAGAGAGAATTAGAGTTATATAAATGAGATTTACAGTTTCTTAATCACTTTCACCAAAACCTAAACTTTCAACGTAACTTTAATCATCTCCAAATCTCTCTCAAGTTCATGGATCTTTCGCAAGTCTTGTTCATCCTTGCTTTGCGTCGATTGTGTTGGTAAGCCTCTAGTTCTATGAGTTTTGTCATTTGTCTTTTAGGGTTTTGCCCTAGTCTTGTTGACACGGCTGTCGCAACCTATCAAAAATAAACCAACTGATCTCTAACTAATATAGCTAGAGAAGTCGGGATCGTATCCACAGGGAAGCTATTTGCAATCTAATTGTCAATTCAAGCCTGTTTGTGTCACAAATTTGAGGGTTTGAATTGGGTTTGTCTATCAACTAAAGTAGTAAACAAAGGTAAATAAATTGATAAACGATTTAAAATAAGAGAGAAACAGCTAGGATGATCGGTTCACCACGGTCTACAACGATTTAAGGTAAGGTCAACGATCATCAACAAACGGTCTGAAGGGCACTGAATAGGTCCTCTCGATCCACTAATCGCCCTAGAATTATAATGTAGCTCTCGCCCTAATTAGAGTGTCCTATTGTTCATAGCAAGTTTTCGCCTTTTCCAATCTCTCGATCCAGGTCAAGGGTTAACAAGATGGTCAATTAATTACGTGCACTTAATTAATCAAACCGTTGTCAGATGCTACGATTAACAATTCAGACGGAGTAAATCGCTAAACCTAATAACCTAACACATTACATCATAAAACCGTGGATCCCCTAAATCCCAACATAACAAGTTTAGCTTCGCATAATTAAACTAACTAATTCAACAATAATAATAATAATAATCGAATTAAACATGATGACGAAACGTAAATAATAATTGAACATAAAACTTGCAACTAATAAAGAAGAAGAAGAAATAAGAATAATAATTAATTGAAGAACGAGGATTATTTAATTACTGAAATAAAGGCAGAAAGATTACGAAGCTTCCGATATGAAATTTAGAACAAAAGTAACGTGAAACTGTGTTTTGTAAAAGTAAAAGATGCCCTAATAAAGTTCTCAGTTTGTCTTTATATAGAAATAGCTAAGAATTATTAATTAAATGACTAATGGACCGAATTAACAAGTTAAGCAAACACGGCTTGGTATGAAAATAGTCGATCGACTAAAATTCCAGTCGATCAACTAATCCTCTGAGCAAAACCAGTCGATCGACCATTATAGGCTGTCGAGTGACTTTTTTGGGAGAACAACAGCGTCCATTATCACTTTCTCATGCTTCCTTACGCCTTCATGCATTTCAAGATGATCATTCCCGAGCTTAACTTCACTAGTATCTCGAATGCAACTCCGGGGACGGGTTTTGGCTTGTTTACACTCTTTCGGATCCAAATCTGTATAAAATACAAAATAACCCAAAGTAGCCGATTCATGGGAGAATAGTAGCTAGTCGCTACTAAATAAGCATAGAAATGCGTGCAAATGAATAGAATAAATGTATGAAATAGGCACGCATCAAACCTCCCCAAACCAAACCATTGCTTGTCCCCCAAGCAAGCAAAGACTAAGGACATAAACAACTAATGGAATGGTAGACAACCTGTAATACCCGCCCTTTTTAGAGACCCTTTGACCAGCGTTGACTGACCTTGGGAGCGGGAATAGTCTTAGAAGTGGGTGCCAAAACCATCTTGGGTTGCGTGTTAAGAGTGGTACTCGATAGAGTAGAGGCTACTCGATCGAGTAGCTAGGTTACTCGATCGAGTAGGTGGCCACTCGATCGAGTATGTGAGGTACTCGATCGAGTACCGAGTTTCCAGCGAGGGTTTTATATTGCGTTTTGTTAAATCCGCAATTCATTTCCGCCTCTTTCTTCCCATCCATCAGTCGCCTCTTTCCCTTCCCTTCACCACAAAACCTCCATGGAAGCCCTTTGAAGGTCCTTGTGCCTTAGGAGAGCGTAGCTTGAGTCGGGTAGCGGTCTTTTGCCGGGTTTCTCCTTATAGGTATGTCATAATCATCAGCACTATCCTCATCTTTGCAGTTAGGGTTTGCTTGGTAGTAATAGATGATCGTGTTGTGCTTATAGGCTTTGCTTGGTTGCTGGTTATGGCATGTGTTGGCATGGATCGGTTGCAATTGCTTAAAGGTAGGTTCGCCTACTCAGTTTCTGTAGATGGTCTAGTGTGTCGGATGTTGTGGTTGTATTGTGGTTGTCGTATTTTATCGCATTCGTGGTGTGACGGTTCTGACTGTGATTGTAATTGTTTGTCTCTGGTTCTCGAGATGCGTTCTCGGCTGAGTGGAGTCACTTGCGGGAGTGGCTTCACGCCCTAGTTTCGCCCTCCGTGGAACCCGCCACGGGAGGGGATGTGCACATTAATGGGACAGGGTTATCGCTCGGTATGATGAGCGGGGCTTAGGTGGGAACGGCTGCGGTCCCCCACTGGCAGGGCTGGTCCAGTGGACAGTCGGTGACGGAGATTGTTTGGAGTGGGTGCGATTGTGTGTGTGGCTGTTTGTGTTGAGTTGTATTGATAGTTGTTATGGATATTGTTGTGTCTTATCTCAGTACTGACCTTGTGTGGTTGTCTTGTTTGTTTATGTGTCTGCCGTGATCCCTTATGGTGAGCAGTCTATCTTAGCAGGTGTTGATATGGTTGATAGCTGGAGTTCGGGCAGGGATGAGTCTTCACGAGTTTTGATAGTTATAGCTGGTAGTCTTTGAGTTGTATCTTTATATCATCAGTTGGTTTTAAATCTCTTGTAAAGTAACATAATAGTTCTTTTATCGACATTTGATTATTACTTCCTCTGGCAACCGAGATGGTAACGCCCTTATATACTAAGGAAGGCCTAGTTAAGGCTCCTCTGAATATGGGGGTGTTACACAACCTCAGAGCTAACTATGCTTCATATGCCCAAACTAATTTAATGCAAGTAGCCAAAACCAAAGTACAAAATCAATTGCAAACGAGTTATATGTATGAAACAACTTACTGAACCTTCAACCTTGCAAGACTCGTTTATATCGGACTCTCACGGGTCGCTCATCACTCGTTAAAGAATATGGTGAGATTATTGTAAGATAGGAAGAAACAAAGACACTCACCTAATTGTGACCTACAAGAACATGCATGCAGTCTGACGTGATAGTTATCTCTACCGACCGTACATATGCATTCCAACCAAACAGGACCAAGTCACATGTCGAGGACTTACAAATATGGTGAAGTGAGGTAATTAGGTAAGAAGGGGCAAAATATTTTTGAAAATGTGGAGGTAAGAGCCAAGCTAGTACCAAAACAAAACCAATAGTAAATAAATCTCACTCAACAACCCAACTTTTTATAATAAAACGATGTCACAACTAGCATAAAACTCACGCACCAAAGCAATAAATACTCCTCAGATAATATGGAACAAGAGCATAGGAGTGAACCATCTTCTTTTTCAACTTGATTTTCATTTTTTTTTTCTCTTCTTTTTTCATTTTTCACGTTTTTTTTTTCTCTTTTTAATTCTTTTTTTTCAACTTCTTTCCTTTTCTCATTCTTCCATTCTTCTTCAATTCAAACCCATCATAACAAAATAGAATGCCAACATCGAAAAAAACACACGTACCCAAGGTTAATAACCGTACTAGCTCGACTAAGGTAGGCTATATAGGAATGTGGTTAACAATTGGGTCAAAACAAGTCAATTTGGCTTATGTGAGGCTCGAGGGTGAAATAAGAAGAAAAAGGATGCCTCTCCACATGTGACCACCGCCACTAACCCGAATGCATACAGGTACTAAGAGACAAAAATCATGTTTATGTAATTTGATGTTACATGTCTTCTAAGGAGTACTACTCTCATCCTAGCATGAAACTGATCATGAATGTCATCAGTTTATTTAGCTCTATACCTCAGAAATTTTGAGTAGTTTGCCGATATTAAGTCAAGTCTCTTCGTTCAGAAAAATTGATCACAAACTCATAGATTATGCAACGACCGTACAAGAATGGCAAAGCAAGGCTTGGGCAAAAAATAAAGCACATAAGCGGTTTCATCATTGTTATCTAACCGTTCCGACTCGACCTAAAATGCAAAATAAAACATGTTTTTTTTGTAATTTTTCAAATTTTTCCATTTCTTTTTGATTTTTGATTTTTTTAGTGGAAAAAGGAAAACAATGCATACGGAAATGCAATAAACATGCAAACAAAAATGCAATAAACATGCAAATGGATGCAAACAAAGACAGATGCATACCCTCCCCAAACCAAATCACGCAATGCCCTCATTGTGTTCAGCAAACAATCACAGCAGCACTGCAAAAAGGGGGGTACGCAAACGAAATGAAAACAAGCAAAGGAAAATAGAGGCAACGGAAACTTACAATTTAATGACCTCCCCAAACCAGCCAACAACAAGAGAGGTCGTGGCCAGCAGCCACTATTCATCACCCACAGCAAAATCGGGACCGTCATCTTCTTAGACATACGCTGGTTACCAAGGTTAGTCGATCGAGCATCAAAACCAGTCGATCGACTATCAGCTCCATTCGATCGACTAAACTCACCTGTCGATCGACTTTTTCCACCTTATACTCAGCACAATCTCGTCTTTCATGCATAGTTTTCCAAGACGGCTCGCCTCTTTTCCGATGCACCTGAAAATAACGCACACATCTCTCAAAAAATACCAAAGCACGTGTCCCAATTGTCTCAGTAGCAAACGGAAATAAATCCTAATTACAACGCAAATAAAGCAAATTATTAACTAAACTAAAAATGTTATTTGCTAAAACAGAGCTTATTCAATCCGGGTTGCCACCCGGTCAGCGCTGATTTTTCTTTTTTGAGGTCCCACTCGACCTTACTTCATAAGTCATCAACAATCAGGCGGCGCACAGCTTGGCCGCTGACTAAATGAACTCCCCTCAGCATTCTTGGCCTTAGGCCACCACTCAAACTTGGCTTTGAAAACAGAAGGACGTCCCGCAGCACATTCTTCGTTCTTTGTGCGCGACAAGGGATCTTCTTTCTGTCCACCATAATCAGCATCGCCAGCCTCAGAAAATGCACCCAACGCACCAAGTCCACCTCCCGAAGCCTGGTAGCTCAACCTGTCATGTCCTGTAGAAAGATATACAAAAACACGGTCCTTCATCTTGCTCCCAGCATGGGGCGGAGGTGTCACAGTAATAGCAAAACATGACTCAACTATAGGAATATCAGTTACTACATGTCAAGGTACAACTTGCATAGGTTCCCTACGGACACTATATTTGGTGTAGGTTAGCTTCTCACCCCCCCCCCCCCTTTAAATGTCAGAGTCCACACTCCTACGTCAATAATTGCACCAGCAGTGTGCATGAATGGTCTCCCTAAGATAATAGGAGTATTTGTATCCTCAGGAATGTCCAAAACAACAAATTCGACGGGTATAAAGAACTTCCCTACCCACACAGGAACATCTTCTAGGATCCCTAAAGGACGCGACAAAGAACGGTCTACCATTTGGACAGTCATATTTGTGCATCTAAACTCAGTCAAACCTATATTTTGAGCTAACGACAGGGGTAAGACACTGATGCTGGCACCCAAATCACATAAAGCATTATTAATAGTATGAGTGCCTATAAAACAGGGGATAAAAAAACTACCTGGGTCAGCCAATTTAGGTGGAGACCTATTTTGTAGGAGTGCACTACACTCCTCAGTAAAAGCGATAGTCTCTACCTCATCAAAACTCCTCTTACGAGACAGAATCTCTTTCATAAATTTAGCATATGAGGGAATTTGAGTAATAAGCTTAGTAAAAGCACCGTTACCTGAAGATTTTTGACTACCTCCAAGAATTTACCGAATTGCTGCTCGACTTTTGTATTCTTTAGGCGCCCTGGAAAAGGAACCTTGATAACGGCAGGTGGGTCAGTAGCTTTACTCTTCCATTTATCATAAATAGACGCCTTATCAGCAGTAGAAGACGTTCCAATAGCGATAGACGACGGATAAGCAACTTCGTCTGATGAAAAAGTCGATCGACTAGTTGAACCAGTCGATCGACTAACAGGAACTGTCGATCGACCACTATGCACAGTCGATCGAATTTTTCCGATTTCCTCATTGTTCATATCAGCGGTTTTAGTCGATCGACCAAAAGTTTCTGTCGATCGATTTTTTCAGACGTTTCAGCAGCTTCTTCAGCGCATTAATCTTCCGCATCAACATCCAGATCCTGAACAATAATATCGTTGTTCACCCGGGGCATCTCTGGTCCATCATATGTAAGACCACTTCATAGATGTATCGCATTAACAGTCTCATGAGGCTTATCAGGCTTAGACGGCAACGCACCTGGCTGCCTACTTGTATTTTGGCTCGATAACTGGGTAATTTGATTGTTCAAGACTTGATTGTGATCCAACAATTGAGCAATTAGAGTTTCCTGCTTTTGTGAAGCCGCCATGCTGTTGTAACATAGCTTTAATGTCCGACATATCACTGTTTGAAGCCTGAGGAGGAGGCTGCATCTGTTAAAACTGTTGTTGAGGCGGCCTATTAAAGTTCCCTTGTGGTTGATTACCACGATTTTGAGGGATAATGTAAGGGTTGGTCGGCGGAGGGGTAGGCTGAAACACATTCTGATTTCTCTCAGCGAAGAAATTAGAGTATGAAGTACCTTGCTTGAAAGATTGATAAGCATGAACTTGTTCTAAAGTACTTGTACATCCAGCTGCAACATGACCATAAGCCACATCGCTCACAAGGGACCTCCTGTTGAACCAAAGCATGAACTGTGTGCTGATTTCCCAAGGACTGGGATGTCTTTAGTTCGGCAATCTGGGCAGTTAGAGCCTCTAACTGAGTTGCAATTGCACTATCTAAACCACCTCCTCTTTTGTTACCCCGTAGATTACCATACTCAGCGGTGTGAGTAGCTATCTCATCAATTAGTTTTCAGGCATTCGCATCATTAGTGTTGTCCTGGAATCTCCCGTTGGCAGCTGAATCAAGTAAGGCTCTATGATCGTCATACAGCCCGTTGTAAAATTGGTTGCAGAGGAACCAGATCTGGAACCCATGATGTTGAATAGATCGTACTAGTCGTTTGAAATGAACCCACGCCTCATCAAAGTCCTCAGTAGGACCTTATTTAAAGCTCGTAATCTGGCTTCTAAAGGCATTAGTCTTCTGGGGTGAGAAGTACCTCTTGTAGAATGCAAGAGCCAATGAATTCTAGTCTGTAATACCATGAGCTTCCATATCCAAGTCACGTAGCCACTCTGCTGCATCATCTCGCATGGAGAAAGGGAAAAGAGTTTGTTTGACTTGGTCTTGAGTCACCCTCGCAGCCAAAGGGACGGAGCGGCAATAACTAACAAACTTCTCCATATGTTTAGCGGGGTCCTCACCAGCTCCTCCTCCAAATAAATTTCGCTCCACCAGATTAATGTAAAATGGACGAATTTTGAAAGTACCTGTATCCGTAGTGGGGAGCTTGAATCCCTTGGGAAGAAACTTGTAGGCTTGGGGCTTAAGAAATCAGAAAACTTAAGCTTCTACACTCAACATGTGACAATTTACCGAAATGGCAAAAAGCCTTTCTTACTTTAGAAGTTTGACAAGTCTTCTTTGCCATTTTGGTAAAAGGTGTTTGCACAAATCTAGAGGCTTAGTCAAGTGGGCTTGTGACTCCAAAATTTCAGATCGTTTTCAAGTTTCTGAAAATTCAAATGTTTAAGGTTTAAAGTTTGCAAAGTTTTGACACTTAAAAACATTTGGACGAAAACTCCTCCGTATGATAGTACCAGAAACCACGGTACAGCGTACCGTTGCATGGTTTTGCCATTACTTGACTTAAATGAGAATGTTACACTTACTCTTACATATATCGACTAAGGCTTTGGAAAGTATCATTGTCTTGACTTCCTTGAATGACTTGATCATCTTGAATCATTCTTGAAAGTCCATTTGATTGCTTCATTCACTAATTATTTCAACTAAGAGCAAACAATCAAATAACAAGGGGACTTGGCATCATCAATCTAATGTGTTCTAACAGCTAGACCGATGACAGCGTTGATGAGGAAAGAGAACAGGTTTCATTGGGATGAGAGTTGTGAGACGGCGTTTCAAACATTAAAGGAGCGTTTGACCACAGCTCCTATCTTAGCATTGCCTGAAGGGAGCGAGAACTTTGAGGTTTATACAGATGCCTCGAAGAATGGGCTGGGATGTGTGTTGATGCAGAATGGCAAAGTGATTGCCTATGCTTCTAGGCAATTGAAGCCTTATGAGGAGAACTACCCTACTCATGATCTGGAGTTGGGTGCGGTGGTGTTTGCTCTCAAGATTTGGAGACATTACCTTTATGGAGCAATCTTTAAGGTATTTTCTGATCACAAGAGTCTCAAGTACATCTTCACGCAGAAGGAGTTGAACATGAGACAGAGGAGGTGGATGGAGCTGATTGGCGATTATGACATGGAAATCATCTACCATGAAGGGAAAGCCAATGTTGTAGCCGATGCTTTGAGTAGGAAGAGTGTACATTCCGTCGTGTACAGCTCTATCTTTGATGAGGCTGAGGGATGAGGTAGCGAGTTTTGGGATACATATGATGCAGAAAGGAGATGCCATGGGTGATATGACAGTACATCTTGAGTTTTATGATGATATTCGGGATAAGCAGGCTTTGGATCCTAAGATAGTGGAGTGGAGTGCTGGAGTAGAGAAAGGGACAGTGTCCCGGTTTTCTATTCATACAGATGGTAGTTTGAGGTTTGATGGTAGGTGGTGTGTTCCTAATGACGAGGAGTTGAAAAAGACTATCATGACAGAGGCACATTGCACACCATATTCAGTTCATCCAGGTGGAGACAAGCTATATAAGGATTTGAAGAAAACGTTTTGGTGGCTGGGATGAAGAAAGAGACAATTTGAGTTTGTGTCCCGTTGTTTGACATGCCAGAGAGTTAAAGGAGAACAGCGACGACCACAAGGTAAGATTCAGTCTTTAGAGGTGCCTGAGTGGAAGTGGGAATCCATTTCCATAGATTTCATTGTGGGTTTGCCAAAGAGTCAACAAGGTAACAACATGATTTGGGTAATAGTGGATCGTCTGACCAAGTCAGCTCACTTTGTTCCAATGAAAGATACATGGACTAAGGCACAATTGGCTATGGCCTATCGAAAGAACGTGCTTAAGTTACATGGAGTCCCTAAGGACATAGTGTCTGACAGAGATGCGAGGTTTATATCGAGGTTTTGGAAGGAGTTGCAGGAATCGTTGGGAACAACTTTGAAGATGAGTACAGCATTTCATCCTGCGACAGACGGCAGAGACGAGAGAACAATCAAGACTCTTGAGGATATGTTGCGAGCCTGTGTGATGGATTTTGGTGGTAGCTGGGAGCAGAGGTTGGACTTGATAGAATTTTCTTACAATAATGATTATCACACCAAAGTATAGGTATGGCACCGTTTGAGGCTTTGTATGGGAGGAGATGTAGGAGTCCAATCTGTTGGGACGATAGTCTTTGAGGCAGTGGTTATAGGACCAGAGATGGTGCATGAGATGGTGGAACAGATTAAGATGATCAGGGAACGGATGAGAGCAGCCCAGGATCGACAAAAGAGTTATGCAGATTTACATCGTCGGGACATAGAGTTTCAAGTTGGGGACAAGGTTCTTTTGAAAGTGTCTCCTATGCGCGGGGTTATGAGATTTGAGAAGAAAGGCAAGTTAAGTCAGAAGTTTATAGGGCCTTATGAGATCTTAGAGCGAGTTGGGGAAGTTGTTTATCGTCTGGCTTTACCAGCTGCGTTAGAGAGAGTGCATAATGTGTTTCATGTATCGCAGCTGCGGAAGTATGTGAGTGACCCGTCACATGTGTTGGAGGCAGAGAACTTAGAGCTAGATGAGTCCTTATCATATCTTGAGGTATCTAAGCAGATTCTAGACCGAAAGGTTAGAAAGACTAGGAGTGGTGAGACAGTTTTGCTTAAGATCCTGTGGTCTAACCACGAGACCGAGGAAGCTACATGGGAGCCAGAGGAAGCTATGAAAGAGCGTTACCCTTTCCTTTTTGATCAGGTATGTATGGTTACGGGGACGTAACCTTGTTTCTTTTAGGGGGGTAGGAGATGATCGCGAGCGTTTTTAAGAGTTTTTACCCCTTTTATATGTTGTGTCGGGATGTTTGTCGGGATGAGTTGGGTTAGTATCATGTTTTATGTTGAATTTTTTTTTTGGTTCTTTGAGTCGGGAAGGTTATGGGAGTACCTTTGTTTAGTAGTGGTTTGAACTTCGGGGACGAAGTTCCTTTTAAGGAGGGAAGACTGTAATACTCCGTATTTATAAGTCTTGGGGTACTCTATCGAGTAGCCCTTACTCTGTCGAGTAAGGGTAAGTGGCGAAATAAAATAGTTTCGACTGTTGGGTACTCGATCGAGTAGCCGGGGCACTCGATCGAGTAAGGGGTACTCGATCGAGTACCTTAGGTACTCGATCGAGTGTCCGTTTTTTACGGGGAGTTTTCTCGGATTTTGTTAATTATGCGATTAAGGTATTTAAGTTCCGTCGTCATTATTCTAAACCACTTTTACAAAACCTAAATTCCTGTTTAAGAGAGAAAGCAACAAGTTCATCTTCCTAATCGCATTCTTAGCAATTCCCGGAGTTCAGACGGTCAGTTCTTGTCGTTGTTTATATCGTTGGGTTCCTTGCGTCGAGGGTAAGATCTACGTACCCTTTTTATTGTATTTCCTTTTATTTGGTTAAACCTTAATTTAGAGATTGGGGGTTTTTATGTGTAGTATGTGATTGGTAGCCTATATGTGTTGTATGATAGGAGGAGGGTTCATAGAAGAGGCTTTTTGACTCAGCAGTAGAGACCGTCTGATTGTGTGCATACCAGGTAGGATTTCCTACTCGCATTAGTCCCATAATGGGATGTTGATTGATGTATTGTATTTGGTTGTTTGATATAATAGTTGTGTTGTGATTGTGGTTGTGATCGTTGTTGATGGTTCGCGAGGCGTGGCCTCGGCTGAGTGGGGTCACTTGCGGGAGTGGCTTCACGCCCTAGTTTCGCCTTCTGTGGAACCCGCCACAGAAGGGATGTGCACATTAATGGACAGGGTTATCGCTCACTATGTGGAGCGGGGATTTGGTGGGTACGGCTGCGGTCCCCCACTGGCAGGGCTGGTCCAGTGGACAGTCAGTATTGAGACGATGGGAATTGGTTGGTTGGTGTGTGTGTGTGACAGTTAAAGCTGTCTGTATATCTTATTGTTGTTATACATATTGATTGTGTGATTAGTACTGACCCCGGTGTTGTTTTGTAAACCTGCGGTGATCCATTCGGGGATGGTGAGCAGATATTGAGCAGGTATTGAGATGAGTACTGGGATAGCTGGGATGCCACGACATGATGATAGGAGTCTTCCGCTGTAGCCTTTAGTTTATTTACATTTCAGTTAGAACAGTCAGTTTGGAATCATGTATCGTACTTTTGGTTTGGTTTTGAGGATTGTAACTATTCACTAAATTATTTATAATAAACGTTGTTTCTTTATTGTTGTTTGATTATCATTGCCTCGGGTAACCGAGATGGTAATGTCTTCATACCTGAGTGGTCCTGGTAAGGCACTTGGAGTATGGGGGTGTTACATCATGTCACATCTTGAGTAAGAGCTGCGTTAGTCTATTACCCGTGCTTTTGAATTTGTTTTATTAGCACAACTTTGGTCATTACTTTATTGTAGATATGGACAGCTGAGACTTGTATGTGCCTAGACATTTGCTCTGAGTTATTCATTCACCATATGTTTGTTGTTCTTTGTTTGGCCTGAATGCTTTGCTTGAGGACAAACAAAGGTTTTGTTTGGGGGAATTTGATGTATCACTTTCATATATACTTTTATAGCTCCCTTTATACCATTTTACATACCGTTTCGTGCCTATCATACCTTTTATATGCTTTATTTCAATGAATTGTCGATACTGCCGCTATTTTGTGTTTTGATGCAGAAATGACTCGTTATGAGTATGATCAAGCTAAGATTAGCATGGCGGAGACGGCATAGTAGAATACACGGAGCATGGCACGGGAAACGAGGAAGTACGAAGACTAGAAGTGAAAGAAGAGAAGAAACCGTCTGTGAAGCAAGTTCCTCGATCGAGTCACCACTGGCTCGATCGAGCAGCTGTCCTCGATCGAGTCACCTCTGGCTCGATCGAGGAACCTCTCTGGCAGACTTATTTCCGGATTTTCCTAAAACGATTATCTTTTGTTATAAATTAGAAACTCGTGTTTTATTCTAGGCCTACGCTTTATTTTGCTTTGATACTGCTGGAAAACTCTCTTAAAACCCTAATCTTTCCCTTGTATGGTACTAATCTTTCTTCATTAATTAATCGTTCATTGTTTTATGTTCATCAATTATTGTTCCATGCTTTCAATCATGTTTTCATTCTTAATCATTGTTGTTGTTGTTATCATTATGAGTAGCTAATTCCCTCATCTAGGATGAAGGGGATCTAGGTTAATTAAAAGGGAAAATCGATTAATTGCTATTGATATCGTTTAAGTTGTTGTTTGATTATTGTACTTCTTCTAGTTAATCAACTTGAGGCCTGAGTTATTAATTAGTGTAGCGAATTAATCCTATCGCCGACCGGGTTAGAATTAATATAGGCTGCGATAATCAAATAGATTGTATCTAATTATAGCGACCGCATGTTAGAATCGATCTAAAGGGCATAATTGAGTCGACCGATCTTATGACCTTAAACAACTTGATAGATTTAGCAATTGATTGATAATTCACGACTGATTGACCTAGTGAACCGTAAATCCTAGACTTTTAATATTATCGTTAAAACCTTCATTTAATTACTTGCAATTAGTTTATTAGAATCAAAACAAAACAAACCCCTAGAAATCGGTTACTTTTAGACAACTTAAATACTTACAGACTTAGCTTTTACCGCCTCCCTGTGGATTCGATACCTGTCTTACTACTAGCTATTCTTGTTAGTCCTGAGATAGTTTTATTTTGGTTTGGTAATACGACTTTAGCCACATCATCAGTTATGAGATGTGATTGAGAGTTGGAGGTGGATTGTGAACAGCTGTTTATCTCTATCGTACCTTGTCTTATTTTGATTTTGCAGTAAACTGACCCCGTTGTTGTTTTGTAAAATTTGTGGTGATCCATTCGGGGATGGTGAGAAGATTGTGACAGGTGATGATGGTCTTTAGCCTTGGGGACGAGATGGGGAGTCATCACTTCGAGTCTAGCTTCCGCTGTCACGGGATTAGCGGTTTAGATTCAGTTGTTTTGAGTACTAGTGAACTTTTGTTTTGGTTTTGATTTTGGAACATGTAATCGTTAACTCTTTATACTTTAATAAACGTTTTGGAATGGTTACTTTTGATATACTAGCCTCGGGAAACCGAGATGGTAACAGTCTCTCATGCTAGGGTGGTCCTGGTAAGGCACCTTGGTATATGGGGGTGTTATATAAGCGGCTGGAAATGCTCCACATAAGACCAACTTTGACCACTGTGTTGACAACTCTGGAAAGCTTGTACTCCCACCTTTCCATCTAGTTCAAGAACACCTCAAACCGACCTCGTTTGCTATCTCAAACATCGATTGAAAGTCACCTCATTGCAAGTGGTCAGGAAATGATTTAAGTTGTCGGGATCCGGCCAAAAAGTCGTGTTTGACAAAAAATAATTATTAAAGGTTGTGTTTGACAAACTTTTTTTTCAAATGTAGTGTTTGGAAATATCTTTTTTTTTAAAAGGTTGTGTTTGACAAAAAAAAAAAAAAAAAAAAAAAAAAACCTTAAACTAATGATGGATCAGAAGAATTAAGTGTAATACTCTACTAAACCGAAGACGTTATTCGGGTGGGGTACCCCCTCAAAGAGGTCAATTGATAGACTTAAAATCTTACTATTGCTTAAAGGGATTGAAAGTACTACTCAAATCAACAAAGTGTACTTTCTTTTCTGGTTATCCATAAGAAAGAACTCCACAGTTAAGCGTGCTTGACTGGAAGTAGTCTTAGGATGGGTGACCTTCTAGGAAGATTTCCGGGATGCGCATAAGTGAAGACAAAATGCGCTAGAAAAGACCAATGTTGATCTGTGGGCCATGTACACAGCCTGACGAGCTACCGTGAGTGACCGCTCCCGACCGAGGGTTTGCGCCGGTGTTACTTTAAGTGGGAGAGAAAATGAGACACTGTGAAATAAAGAACAAGCGTTCCTAAACAGCTACAGAGTAATCAAATTGAAGATAGATTCAGTATGAAACAAAGAACAAGCGTTCCTAAACAGCTACGGAGTAATCAAATTGAAGTTGCACTAATGTATTGGCCAAATAACCAATTTGGTAAAGAAAAAGTTGGGGGTTTTAGTCAAATTTGTAAAATGTTTCACGTTAGTACAAAATAAGTTGGATCTTGGTATACTAAATTGGTAAAAAAAAATTATAAATAAGTGGATAACAGAAGTGATGATAGGCGGTGTTCAGACCTAAATATGAAAATTATATACACATTTTATTTCTTTAATTTTGTCCTCATTGGCTTAACCCGAATTTGAGTATGGTAATTTGAGACCTTTGATTAGGCTAAGTTTAGTCATTATTATTTAATTTATAAAAAAAGGGTTTTAAAACTAGATTTATTGGTTTCAATTTTTCTTGAAGTTGATATAAATCCAAATTTTTTGTAAAAAGAATGATCGGTTGGGTAACAAAGCTAGAAAAAGGCAAACTTTTGGTTTCTTTTTTGGGTACACCATCTGAGAGTGATAGACTTAAACCCTACAAGGTATGGCCTCGGTCATAAAAACTCCACAAATTTGCTTTGGGAAGGCTTAAACCTGAGACACTTGGGTATTTAACCCAAATTTTAACCACTAAACTCCACCCTTAATTTACTGACAACTTTGGCGTTTTAGAACAAGGTTTTCAGTCAGTTTCAAACTTTGGGGTTTAAAACAAGATTTTTATTTAATTTGGATTATAACATCGATTCGATTTGGTAGACGCTCATCCTAGTTGGTATAAGAAATCGCGTCTGTCGACTTTGAATTGAGCCCAATTGGTCTAAATTTAAAATGTGACCGATAGAAATTCATGTTGGGGGTGATGAGGTTAGGACATGACTTGTAGCAAATTCGGTAACAAAATAGAGCCGTTATAAATGAGAATTTGTGAGTATGACAAAGTAAATATTGTTTGGTGCTTTCGTCATATTTAAACCAGCAAACATAAACACAATGTTACACACTTGACCGTTGACACATTAATTAAACACTAAAACTTGAGAGAGACGGTCTCTCATTAAGTTATTGAGAGACCAATTTTTTGTACCCTTTTATTTGTATTTCGTACCCCTTTTGTTGTTGATCGTGTCATAATATTTTCGTACCTATTTACATAATAAATGTACCCATTTTATCATTAATCATGATTTGTACCTATTTTATTACCCTTGGTACCATTTTTTCTTAAAATTGTACAATGGTCTCTCAATAAAGCTTATTAAGAGACCGTCTCTCAGAAGACCTACTCTTAATTAAATCACGCATTAGAGATTGGAATATTAGGTGTTTGTATTGACTAATGCTTGTTAGTGTCCCTAGTACTATTTCAACAGTGCAATATTAGTACGATTAGGACAATAAAAACAAATAATGGAATAGTAATAATTCTATTGCAATAGTGGAATAGTACGATTAGGACAATAAATAGTGGAACAATAGTATGATTAGAGCTTCGTATTTCTCACCAATCCTCAATCCTCATACACAAATTCTCATTTGTAACTGGCATATCCGTCGCAAACTTGCGACGGGTTAAATATTCTCATGTGGGGTGGATAAGATAAAAGCAGAATGCCTAGGAAGTTGCAATTTGTTTTGTCTTATCTAACTACATGGGTATTACTTAACCCGTCGCAAGCTTGTGACGGATATGTCCGTCACAAGAGAGGCTTGCTGATCCTCATAAATAAAATAGATAACAAATTCTCATTTATGACGGACAATATCCGTCACAGGCTTGTGATGGGTCAGATAAAATTCACATGGGTAAATAAAGACAGGTTATATATGACTCCTTTGATATCTCTAATTTTGTCTTATCTACGGATGTGGGTGATGCTTGAACTGTCATAAGTTTGTGATGGATATAGATATCCGTCATAAATTTGTGACGGATATAGATATCCGTCACAGAGAAGACGAGAAATATTGAAAATAGATACCCTTCATAGGTAGGATGATAATAGGAAATTTTAAACATGAATTCTCTTTTGATGAAGTGAGACATTTCTAGTGATGAAAAATGAAATAGCATTGTTGGATACTACTGATTTTTAGTACCATCTAGAATGTTTTTGTCAATTTATCTCTTTTTTTTGAAGGCCCTTCATAATTATTTGAAATTCAAAGCTTTTAAAGTTTTAAACATGTAAAGCCCCTAAGGATGGTTTAGGTTTGATTAATTCCAGTATTTGGATTGAAAGTTCTTAATAAAATCGAAAGCATATCCGTAATTCAATTGAAATCAAGTTACGAGTCCTAGAATATACATCGCCTATAACTATGATAAAAGTGCCGAGATTTGTTGAGAGGAATTAGGTAGGTCATAAGAACTTGATTTGTTACGGGAGTACCACAACAAATAGCTAATTGGTAACAATAAACTAAATTAACTTGAAAAATTGACATTTAATAAGTTAAATACCCAAGATAGAAGACATCCAAACTTATACAGTTATACTCCTTACAACTTTAATTTATGAACACTTGGTATGAGAGTATGGACTATTTTTCATGTTGATCAATCAATACAAATACAAATAAAAATTTATCGAATATAAGGAAATTTTAAGAAAATTAGTATCAGAACACACCAATTTCATCACCCCTACGGCCTTTTCTAATAAATCTATATCCGAAAAAGGCTTAAATAAAAAACACTCACGATCAAAACTACACCCCTACATACATGTAAAAACACACTGTATGTGTTGAGCACTCAAGATGAAGAAACATCTCCCACCAACACAGTTTGATAGACTATCCCTAGACAAAGACAGTGGCGTTCGCAGCACTAGCAATTTCTCGGCCATAGATCACCACACTCCTTTCCGAAAGGACCAGTGAAGGCCGATCCTAAAACACCGTCATTTATATCCGTTAACATTATAGTCTCCCTGCTAACAAAACTTCAGCTCAAAATGCCCAGCAGAAAAGCACAACAGTATAAAATAGAAACACGCTGTCAAACTGCAAACACCAGTGACAATTAATTGCATTACTGGAGGTGATAGATAATACGGGTTGTTTTGAGTCTAAAAATCTGAGTGTAAAATATCTAACAAACTGTGCACATAATTTACGCCATATGAATTGCATTTAGAGAGGTTAAGTCTGGAAATTTGGATTGACAATGGCTGCAGCATTATCGGCAAACCAAACAGCGCCAAGAAGAATAATTGAATAAAGCTAACAATGCTAACACGAAAACTGCTGGATATGCAAGTATTATTATATATAAATACCAAGATTGCCTAATTCAACATGAAGATGTAACATTCAGTTCCGCAATAGGCTCTCTCTCAGAGTAGCTAACTGATGACTGAAACAAGTATTGTGATAGAAATATCCTAGAATGCACTTGAACAGAATCAAAATTTCCACGAATTGAGTGAATCCGGTAACCCATATATTAGAACATATGAGTAACATAACTCCTACAGATTCACTACAATTTTTCACAACCTTCACAAACATATCAGTACATTATCTAACACAAATTACAGTGGCGTATGCCAATAACTAATCAATCCCTAAAAGTGTATAGTACTCCGTACTCCATAATAAACAGTAAAGAGAAAAAATCGTGTATAATTAACCTAAGTACCTAATTACGGTTTTACCACTAATATAAACACACATACAGTCCTAGTCCTAATCAAAACTCCAATGTAGCAAATATCATTGGTCATCTTATTATATCAGTCCTTGACACGTTTAGGTCGAAGACGTGGACTCCTGGAATGAATCGTCGCCACTGCAATGGCAAAACACTGCAGAGCTGACAGCAATGACGACCGAAAGCTGATGAAATACAGGCCTTCGCGTATGTTCACCATTTTAACCGTTGGTGTTCCTTCCTTTGAGCCCTGTACAATGTATTAATGTAGTCGTTTTAGAACTATCGACTGTGCTATTAGAGAATGCAACGGAGTACATAAACAAACAAAGATTGCTCAATAATCATCAACAAGAAAAAAATGCTAGGGCTCTCTAGCAAGAAAAAAATGAGGACTAAATCCTTTTAGCACACAATAAACTTGCCTCAAAGGAAAACATACACAAATAACTAAGACGGACCAAACTAAAGACACAGGTCATTTCAGTTCGGTATGGTTCATGCCATTTTAGATCCGGTTATTTCATACATGCTTGCATTCTTGGTTTGGGTGCGGTAATTTCGAATTTGGTGTGTTTTGTGTATGTTATATTGGGTCATTTTGAGATATGGTTCAGTTCCCAAGTACTACGTTTCTGCTCGGGTCAGATGGAGTCAGTTCAAGTATTCAAACAATTCTGTTCCAAGTACAGAGCTGATAAGATATCTGATTGGACAGTGTCAATTCAGCTCGGTCAGTCATGCCAGGTTAAGACAAAGGGAGTACTGTTTAAGAGGGCAACTGAACAACTTAAAACATACCTCTGTAAACATATCGAAAGATTTACAATCTACTTTTGATTTGGAATTCGGAAAACCCTCTTCGATCCTTTGCCTTGCTTTGATCACTTTCAGAGGGCAACCCATATCCCAACCGCCACAATCACAATGCCCACCAGACCGCCATCTCTCTATAAGACTAGACGGTCCTCCAGTCTTGGTTCTCGGCCCACCATGTGGACCTGCAGGGACAATTATATCCATGCTTGTCGAACATTCTGAAGACATAGACACCTTTGAAGATTCAACAGTTGGCTTTACTCGAGGTTTCTTGAGGAACTTAATCCCCCAACCTCCCACTTCTTGCTGTTTGTTATCATCCTCATTTTGAAGATGATCCTTCACAACTATTGCAGCCAGTTCAAAATTCGGAAGAAAATCATTATCCGAAATATCAGACCTTTCTAAACCCTTGTCTTCAGAAAAGTCTTCGGGAATTGCATTTGAACCACCAAATATGGACCGATTTCGCTGCTTGAATGAGGGACCCACCTTAAACACCTCCATTACCTTTGACAATTTCCTGCCCCGCCTGCTATTACGGATCAAGGTGTGAATTTCTCTCGCCTGATTATCATTTGTACCTACCAAAACAAACTCGGTTGCCATGACTTTAGAAGTGCCAGAGCATATCGAAGAGGATGACGAGACCTTCATCTTCCCGATTAGATCCGACTCAATACCAGATATATCAGACACCTTTTGGCCACTAGCATTAATATGGAAATAGTAGATATAGTCCAATGCCTTTTCATGGATTACATCAGCTTTCCCTACATTGGCTATATAAACTTCTTTCTGGTCATCTAATGAAAATGTAAAGTGAGGAAATCCATTATTGTCCCACGTACATTGAAGCATTCCTTGAGAAGAAGAATCCAATGTAAACCCTTGATTCTCGAGAGCCGAGGTCTCATTCTCGGGCTTCCGAGAGGGACTCATTGTTACCTGACCAGGAGAGTCCGGGTACTCAAAAGAGATGCATCTCTTATTTTCATATAGCTTTGCTCCAGCTAGCCTTGCATCATGATCTGAGATCCCAAGTCTCTGAAACAAAGGACTACTCAATATGTTCACCATGCTATTGCTGCCCATGATGGACCCCTTAATTCCTTCAGCCTCAGAACTTAACATTAAGTTTTCGGTCTCAACATCCATTGGATAGTCAATTGTAAACTTCGGCACATCAAATGGCACGAATCCCAAGTCCAAGGGGCTCAAATTTACAGATATCGCGCGTGAGGCCCTTTGCAGAACATTCACATGTATTAGTCCCATGAATCGCTTCAAATATTTCTCTTCTGAACTTACCAGCTGCTTAGGGATATTAATTCCCAGGCCACAAGACCGTTTGAGAAAAAGCTCTTGAGTGAAACTTTCGCAAGGGTGTGACTGCAATAGCTTCAGTATGAGTGTCATTCCTGGTTTCTCATCTTTGACCAAGGTCCATGCTTTGAAGTCGGAAGTGAGTAAAGCACTATGATCTGCTGAATTACAACTTTTTTTAGAGCCGCACATTAAACCTTCTCCATTATCATCGTCTTTTTGTCTGTCACAGTACGTGCTGTACATGATCAATAACTTCTACCAAAGTTCTTTTGTAAACAATAAAATGCAAGTTCAGTCCTTGATTTCACAACGGGCAACAAAATTTAGGGCATCTCTCCTCCATGTGACTATGTTTCCTTAAGGCCACTAGTCCCCTACAATGAGATAAAAATAAGATTTATCAATCAATAGGCAATCAGAAGTATGAAACTACGATCAGCAATCGAGAACCTCTAGAGCATCAAAGACTAATGCAGATTGCAGACAACCAATTTGATTTCAATAACCTCTCAAAAGTACATTACATAAATCCGAATGAAAATACATACAAGTTACAACAAAAGGCAACACAAGCAAACACTTTTATCAACATTTAGAGAAGCTCATTAGCTTCTTTTTAAATCAAAGCATGAAAAAACTGGCCCTATGTCATCATCGCGGTTTGAGAAAAGTTAGAAGAGTGTTTTTAGAGAACTCATTAAACACAAGGATACAAAAGTTTTTTTGTAGCATGGGGCCGTAATACAAAAATCAGTCATAAGCTAGTAGGCCTCAAAGCATGATTACTTGATGGCATTTGTACCATGTAAGACCAGGGAACAAACTGAATAAATTAAGATCATAATGCCATGCAATCAATTCACCAAAATCTATAGTAGGCCTCAAAAATAGGACTAATTTGAACTATTTGGTTGACCACACATTTAGGATGTCAAATGTAAAATCATACTCCTATATTATACAGTCGTCATACTTTACCGCAACATCCTGCCTTTACTAATTCTTATATGAGACGGTCTCATAACAAGATTGTTGTGATTGGTGAAACCACGCACATTAACGAGTAGTTTATTTTTCTTTTTAATGTTTTTTTACTATGATCTTTACTCTCTAGTGTGTTGTAGGTCATCTATCACATTATCTTAAGTTCTTAACATGAGACAATCTCTCACGAGACTTACCCGCCAAAAAAATATACTCAGGACATGCCAGAAGAATCAATCAGTGACTGAAGAACAGGTTATAAATCCTAAACAGATAAACCAGAAATTTGCCAGTGCAGAAATTGCAGTAAAACTATGCAAATGGAAGGAAAACAGTAAATTGCATAGTGATGGTGATGCTTATTAAAGCAACCAATAAGCTATAAGAAACATTCATATTACTTCCTCAATTTACACAGAAACAGAATTTGTTTCACTCAATATATAAACAGTCTGACCCGTTTCTTGTTTCAGACCGATATGTAAGGATTAAAATTATTCAGAAACATCAAATGAAAGAACAGATAACTCACATGCAACCACAAGTAAAAAAATGCTCAAAAAATGTAAAAATTGACATACATTCATACAAAAAGTCTGAAAAAGATCAAAACTTTCAACAATTACCTGTAATTTTAGATCGAAGAATCACAAACCCAGATGAAAAATCCAAGCAAGGTCACAACTTTTTTCACTTTTTTGTCACCCAATATACAGAATATCAATAACCCACCATTATGTAACAGTTAACAAGTTCAAAGAAGCTAAGAGTGCAGAAAAAACTGTAATTTCATAAAGAGGGGAGACAAATAGTGGAGAAAAAACTAACTGCAAATGGAAGTTGTGGGCAACTTTTGTGCTTAAAACCCAAAAGATAATTAAGGACCCACCAAAAATATAATGTTAATTTACCTAATTTTTGGTAATGTAATGTGAAATTTGCCTAATTTTTAGAACAAGGTTATACAATAGAAGAAAGAAATAAGAAAATGTGGAAGAAAGCTTTTAACTTTAATGTTGATTGTTGATGTACAAGTAAAAAGGAGAATAGTTGCAGTAGAACAGTTGGGAAAGTATGAGCTGGGAAGCATGAAAGGGATGTTTGACTGAAGCTGACACAATAACACAAGTAAATTTATGCAACACAAATATTTAATGTGAATAAATTGGTTGTGCCTTGCTAAATGTTAATTTATGTTAGATTTCTTGGACATTTGATAATGACTTGTGATGAGAGGAGGGAGAGAGTAGAAAGAGGGAAATGGAGAGAGTGGGGAGCAAGTGGTGGGGAATCCTAAATTCAGGAACATACATTTCATGTCAGAGATTGACACATGATTTCAGGATGAATTTTTTTTTTTTTTTTTTTTTAATGTTCTATGACCAAAAGAAAGGAAATACTTGTAGGTAACTTACTACTTCCTCCCTTCAACTCCACATTACAAGTTTGTTTTTTCACGTTTGTCAACGCGTGTTTTACGCGATAAATATCTTTAGCTACGTATTTGCAAAAATTATAAAAGTTAGATATTCTTAATGTGCTACTAAAGACGAATAAAATAAGATCTCACATGAATATATTTTCACTTATATATCGAGAGAAAATCGACATTAAATGTTCAGGTGTGAATAGTGTACAAAAGAGAAACTTGTAATGTGGAGTTGAATGGAGGGGGTACTAACTAGGACTGTGAATCGGGTCGGACCGAAATCGGATTGGATCAAACTAAAATGGAAAAAAGTTTCGGTCAGGAATCAAACCAAAAAATTCCAGTCCAAGATCGAAACCATGCCGGTTGGACTGGAATTTGTCCGCACTCACCTACTTATGTTAAATTATACTAAATGGGGTAATTTCCCTACATAATGCTATAAGATAAATTAATTCCCCATGTATGGTTGTTTTAAAAATAATTCCCACCATATTGTTTATTTAAGTTTGGATGATCTAAAGCAAAAGGGATGGAAATAAAAACAAAATTGAATCCTTTTATATAATGTAATGTTAAAGAACTAGTATAGCAACCCGTGCTACAGCACGATAATTTTATAAAGGTTAATTCTAGAAATTTAGTTTATTAATATTATTTTAATAAATTGAATATGAATTTAATTTAATGTAAATGTACTTTTATATATAAAACGTAACCATAAGAAATATTCCATATATGGGGCATAGTGATTGACGGCAATATTATTATTCGTAATTGTGTAGAATATTGTAGTAGAAATATTCCATATATGGGTTGACTAAAATATTTTGAATACAATATATTAGAAGGGAATATTCTAGAAGGGAATATTCCGTATGGGAGAAAGATGAGCGGGAAATTTGAGCGGGAATAACACAGATGTGTTGTTCTTTTAGTCTATAGGGGATTATTCTTTACGTATAGTTCATTTAATTCCTTATTTATTTTTTATATTTCAATAGATTATAAATAAATATTATTACATATAATATTATTCCGTATATTATACTAAATTTAAATTACATTTATGGTAAAAAAAATTTAAATATTTTCTTTTAAATTTGCAAAAAATTATATTATATAAATACATTTTTTCATACTTCTAATGATTTTTATTTTGATGATGTTTATTTATATTCACTATATATTTGTTAGGATGCACCAAAAATTGAGCGCACTAATTTTTACTTGAAGTGTATCTACTCTAGAAATTATGCAAAAATAGAGGATATAGGGGAAAAAAAGCTCAAATATAAAAAAAAAATTCATAAAAATATCAAAATGATATCGTTAGCAGATTGATTAGTTTTGCCATTTCATTTATTTTTCTCAAATAAAAAATGTAAGGATGAGAAATTTGAAAAATTAGTATTGTCAATTTAAAATCTATTTATATCGTCTTAAGAGAGACTTACTGTTTTAATTTAAAACTGACACTTCAATTTTTAAAAAAACAATAGGTCTTGGTATAGACGGGTGGGGCGAACAGACGGGTAAAGACCTCTAATAAAATGGGTAGGGGGGACAAGGTGGGGCAACCCTCATGTGCTTCCCACTTTATGGCAAATGGGTATTTTGTGAGAGAAAATGGTATCCGCCTATACGTATAGACGGATATTGTCCGTCTATAATGAGAATTTGTGTTAAAAAAACCCAATTTGTAAATATCGACGACGTTTTAGTAAATATCGACGACATTTTCATTCTGAAAGACAATTTTACCCTTCACATCTCACTAACTCTCTTCTTTTCTCTCTAACTCCAAAAATCCCCAAATATTCCCAACATGAAACACCATCACCACCTCCTACCACCACACTGCCACCAAACGCCGCCACTACCACGCCGCCACTGCCGTTTATCGTCGCCGTCGATACTGTTCATATCCGTTTTTTTTTTTTTTTAATTTTAAAAATTAGCTTTGTAATTAGTTTTGAAAGATAGATTGTTGTGTGTATTATTGTAATTGTATTGTTGTTTTTGTTGCCAATCTTTTGCTAATTAGTTGTAATTGTATAGTTGTTTGCGTAAAATAAGTCAATTATATGTCGAATAATAGTCGAATTTGAGTCGAAAAAAATGGGGAAGGGGACACCGTGGATGAAACGTGAGAATTGGTTGTTTCATCCATGGTGAAACGTGAATTTTGGACGTTTGGCCATGGAGGAACGATGGTTTTCGCCATTTGCCCATGGACAAACGTTGGAATCCCACGTTTGGCCACGGTGATTTTTTTTTTTTTTTTTTTTTAAAAAAAAAAAAATTCATCGTGGCCAAACGTGAAATTCCAACGTTTGGTCCATGGTGAACGTGGATTTTCATTGTTTGGACCATGGTGAACGTTGATTTCCAACGTTTGGACCATGGGCTGAACGTTGGATTTCAACTTTGGTCTATGGTTTAACTTTCGGGGGACAAATTTCAGATTTATGCAGAAAAATCGTAATGTTTGTGATAGGCTATCGCACACCTATGCAAAGATAATATTTATACCCTAGCAAAACAAATGAATGTAGTACGTAGGGGTCGAACCACAGAGAGACGGGAGTTGTTAATTAGTTGTTATGGAGTGAATTTTACCTCGGTAGGTTAACGGTTGATTGATTGGTTTGGTTTGATGTGATGATAAAACAATAATAAAGAAAATGTCTAGGGAGGTCGGGTCACACATGCTAATTATGTAAATGCTCATGTCAAGTTAGGAAGTTGATTTTACGATAAATGTTTAGGCTTAAAGACACCCACCTTACGATATTAGTGTCAACCATAGACCGGGTCCTAGAGAAACTCTCGTCCATGACTAGGTCGTCCTACTACACATGCTTAGTCTAATTCAATTCCGTGCCTCTCGACTTTTAGAATGAATGAACAAACTTAATCAATGAATAAAGCCTTTAAACATAGATTAAACATTATGGTGCAAACATGTGATAGAAACACTTATACAATATTAACTTATTCTTATTTTGACATTTACATATTACTTAATCATGCATGGTTTCCCTTACTCCTTAGACAAATATAACTACTCAAACATGTTGAAAGTATAAACTAAACTAATACTACATGAAATGATAAATAACATAATGGAAATAGAATAAGAATTACCTTGAATGGAAATGGAAATGGAAATGGAAATGGAAATAGAAGAACAATGAAACTAGAACAAACTTGAAATGTAACTTGGAATTAAACTTGAAATGTAATTGTAATGTAATTGCTAAAAGGAAATGTAAACAAACTAAACTAAACTAAGCTAACCTAAACTAACTACTAAGATTTAGAGAGAATTTAGATGGAAAAATATGTGTAAGAGGTGTCCAAGAAGTGTCGACCAAAGCTTCTATTTATAGGAGTGAAGGGAGTAACGGAAATAAGCTACGGGGGCTAACCCGATCGGGGCCACCCAACCCGATCGGGGTCGTGGTATTTCTCAAATTTCTCTTAATTCCGTCTTAACTTTGCACTTAATGTTGATGCGAATCCGATGCTTATGTCTTAATGCGTCCGTCTAAGGTATCTTAAGCATCCTTTGGCATCCAATGCAAACTCTTATCATGGGCTTTCATTTGGATTTCATTTCTTTACATATCCACCAACTAAGATTGGTTTCCTCTTGCTCGGGTTTTCCAATTTCTTCCCAAAATGCCCCTATGCTTCCCGAAACTCCTTTGCATGATCAAGACTTGCTCTCATTAGCCTCGTGAACTCTTGTACTTGCTACTTTGACGGGAAAAAGCTACTAAAAGCTTAATTTCCTACAAAACACAATAGAAAACAAGCAAGCACAACTAGAACACGGAATTAGCTCACAAACACTAACATTAGTGCAAATGACATGTAAAATAGAGGTAAAATAGGGGGTTAAAATGTATATAAAATGGACCTATCAAACTCCCCCAAGCTAAACCCTTGCTTGTCCTCAAGCAAGATCATCCCAACATTGCAAATCCCAAGTAGCTAACAAGGAATTGATTCAAATCCCGAAACAACATGGGCATAAGGATAAGCAAAATCATGGATGAGATTTACATGGCGGCGTAGCGTAGAAGACTTCAAGTAAACGTTTCGGCTCTTGCATGATCTTTTGACTTTCGGACTCTCACGATCCACTCATAACTCAATTTTGTGTAAAGGACATTTTTTTGTGAATAATCACTCAAGCTATCCTCGACTCATGAGAATGTGCCCGCAATCTAATATGGTAAACAATCAAATCATAAGCAAAGCCATCAAATGCAAGCAAATAATGAAGCCAAAGGGTTAGAAGAAGGCTTTATTGTGATATGGGACATAAGGGGGACAAATGATTATGGATATGTGGAGCTAATGTTAAGCTAGCAACAAAACCATGTGAAAATGTTCATTCCAACCCAAAATAGCCCAATTAGAAGACAAATGACTTATTACATTACAAACCTTAAGAATTTCTCCAAAATATATAATTAACCATATGAGAAATCTTAACTTCTTCTTCTTCTACCACTTATTATTAACATCAACTTCATCAAACAAATCTTTTCTTTTTTTTTTCTTCATTTTTTCTCATTTTTTTCTTTTTTTCTTTTTTTTCTTTTTTTCGTCATTTTTTCCTTGCTCCAATTCTACCTTCACAATTACGGAAAAACAACAATCCAACAACCAATTCACAAGGACATAATCTTTAGAGAACATCCCAATTTGAGCATCCCAACACCAAAACATAGCTACTAGCTTAACAAGGGTAGGGAATTTATATTGTAGCTAGGGAAACAAGAACATGTGAAATGGGGCTAGAAAATTGGCAAATTTATCAATGTGAATTTGGCTTCAAAAATGCATAGCAAAATGAAAGTAATGCTTAAAGAGATGAATTAAAGACCATACTTGTGAGTTTTGATGTAACACACACCATAAGGAGACCTACCACTCACTTAAGTGAGACCAAATAAAGATAAAATGACCTTTAAGGAGGTTCTACCTTACCAATTTTGTAGCTTGCCAAAAGTCAAGATCAAGCCTACTTGATTTAATTTCCATCTTCCACCTACTATGTCAAGACATCCCCATGCATGCTATATCCTTTCAAAAGTAGCGAATCAAGAGCTATCAAGCCAAAAATGGGACAAACAAGAGGGCATAAGTAGGACAAGCAAAAAATTAGAGCAAAAACAACACAAATTTTTTTCAAAAATTCTCAATAAATCTACACTAACTAAATGAAAACCAAAACAAATTTTCAATTTATTTGAAAGCAATAAAATAACTAGACACACTAAATCCCTCCCCCAAGCTAGAACATCACATTGTCCTCAATGTGAAAATGGGGTTAACCGCAAAAAAACACAAAGGAAGACAAGTAAAGCCAACAAAAGGAAATGGAAATGACACATGCGGAAAATAAAGAAAAATAAATGCATACTAAATTTTAAAAACTTCCCCCAAGCTAGCGTAAGAAGGGCCTTGCGAACAAAGGACTTTTGTTGCTTAAAAAGCTCGTCAAAGCCCTTAGAAGTCTATCATATATCTGCACATGAGCAACATGGAAGCATATATACGCAATTGACAAGATATTAGCATGAATGATCAAAGGTAAGAAATAGGATATCTTATCAATGGGCGCGTGAGAGACTTCAAATAATACCACCATATCACTCCACTCGTCAAAGAAGAAATGGAGTATCATTCTTAAGACCACAAAATAAATCGTTAGAGCACAAATTATAATCATAAATGGTCTCAAATGGGTGGTAAGTAGAATGAAAGAAGAGAGGATCATCAAAAATGGGAGGTTTATCCCACTTAATTTCTAAGTCGAAAGTGCTTAGACCTCTATCTTCCTCAAATGGATCAACAATATCTTCTACAAATAAATTGTCAATGGGGTCAAAAGACTCGGGAGAAACCTCATTAGAATTACAAAGAATCTCGACAAATTCATTTACAGAAGGTGACTCATCTACTATGGGGTTAATGTCATCAACATGAGTCTCTACATTTTCTATTTGAATGACACTAGGGGATATTTTAAAAGATAAAATCGGACCATCATCATCATCCAATAAATCAAAATCATTAGATTGAAAAGACTCACATTGGGGAGGTGAAAAAGCAAAATGAGAGAAGATAGGCTCACGTCGTCTCGGTTTCTCTTGAGAATTTTTTCCCAAACGAGCATGTAAAACTTTAAGCTCCTCTTCGATGCACCAATAATGGAATTGGCGTGCTAATTCCCGACATTCGGAAGCAATGAAATTTAAGAAATTCCAAAGTTCCGGCCCAATCATGTTGTAGAGATTCCCATTACTCAATTTTAGAGCCAATCCACGGGTCTCGGAATCCATGCCGCCAAGCACGAAATGACCCAAGTAATCCCCATCAAAGACATGTCCAAAGGAGATGAGACTATCGCAAAAGTAGTAGAATCGGTCAAGATAGTCAGGAAAAGGCTCATCTTGGAGTTGTGGGATGAATTCGTAACTCATTATGAAAGGCCAATAGCTTTATCACCTACAAGAATAGGCACTAAAACTACAAGAAAACGGTGAGATGAATCCTAGGAACAAGTGTTCCTCGAGACCAAATAAAAAGATAAAATTCAACAACTAATTAGCAAACAAAACCGTCTCCCCGGCAACGACGCCAAAATTTGATAGGCTATCGCACACCTATGCAAAGATAATATTTATACCCTAGCAAAACAAATGAATGTAGTACGTAGGGGTCGAACCACAGAGAGACGGGAGTTGTTAATTAGTTGTTATGGAGTGAATTTTACCTCAGTAGGTTAACGGTTGATTGATTGGTTTGGTTTGATGTGATGATAAAACAATAATAAAGAAAATGTCTAGGGAGGTCGGGTCACACATGCTAATTATGTAAATGCTCATGTCAAGTTAGGAAGTTGATTTTACGATAAATGTTTAGGCTTAAAGACACCCACCTTACGATATTAGTGTCAACCATAGAGGTGGTCCTAGAGAAACTTTCATCCATGACTAGGTCGTCCTACTACACATGCTTAGTCTAATTCAATTCCGTGTCTCTCGACTTTTAGAATGAATGAACAAACTTAATCAATGAATAAAGCCTTTAAACATAGATTAAACATTATGGTGCAAACATGTGATAGAAACACTTATACAATATTAACTTATTCTTATTTTGACATTTACATATTACTTAATCATGCATGGTTTCCCTTACTCCTTAGACAAATATAACTACTCAAACATGTTGAAAGTATAAACTAAACTAATACTACATGAAATGATAAATAACATAATGGAAATAGAATAAGAATTACCTTGAATGGAAATGGAAATGGAAATGGAAATGGAAATAGAAGAACAATGAAACTAGAACAAACTTGAAATGTAACTTGGAATTAAACTTGAAATGTAATTGTAATGTAATTGCTAAAAGGAAATGTATACAAACTAAACTAAACTAAGCTAACCTAAACTAACTACTAAGATTTAGAGAGAATTTAGATGGAAAAATATGTGTAAGAGGTGTCCAAGAAGTGTCGACCAAAGCTTCTATTTATAGGAGTGAAGGGAGTAATTAAATAAGCTACAGGGGCTAACCCCGATCGGGGCCACCCAACCCCGATCGGGGTCGTGGTATTTCTCAAATTTCTCTTAATTCCGTCTTAACTTTGCACTTAATGTTGATGTGGAATCCGATGCTTATGTCTTAATGCGTCCGTCTAAGGTATCTTAAGCATCCTTTGGCATCCAATGCAAACTCTTATCATGGGCTTTCATTTGGATTTCATTTCTTTACATATCCACCAACTAAGATTGGTTTCCTCTTGCTCGGGTTTTCCAATTTCTTCCCAAAATGCCCCTATGCTTCCCGAAACTCCTTTGCATGATCAAGACTTACTCTCATTAGCCTCGTGAACTCTTGTACTTGCTACTTTGACGGGAAAAAGCTACTAAAAGCTTAATTTCCTACAAAACACAATAGAAAACAAGCAAGCACAACTAGAACACGGAATTAGCTCACAAACACTAACATTAGTGCAAATGACATGTAAAATAGAGGTAAAATAGGGGGTTAAAATGTATATAAAATGGACCTATCAGTTTGCTATTACAAAGTTAATACGTGACGTAAATTAATTATCGAACAGATTTAACGGTGCGAAAAAAAATTAACCAAATAATGAAGCGATTAAGTTGTTTAAGTACCGGTGATTCGGGATCCGTCATGTTGTTAATTGTTGTTGTTGGTTTTTTTTTTTTAATTTAGTTGATTTTTAGTTGAATTTGAGAGGAAATGTTTTAGAGAGAGAAAGTGTTTGATGGGTGGAAGGGCAATTATTGTCTTTTTTTTGAAAAACGTCGTCGATATTTACTAAAACGTCGTCGATATAAATCAACCCAAAAAAAAACATGTTAGAGTCTACTTTCCCAGTGCACTCCACAGTCCACACTCCTACTCAGTTCTCAGCCTCACTCCCAACATTCCTTTCCATGTTTCTCTCTCCAAAACTTTCTGCAATGGTGTTTTTTTTTGGTAAAATGTAAGTATATATTAATAAAAGGATATCATAGTACAAGAGTCATGTAGGATTTTACAATAGAGTCATGCTATGTAACCAATCAACATCACCTTGTTTCACTAACGTTAAATCCCTACTCCTTATTCTTGCTCTAACCTCCTGCATAATCAGAGAACTAAGCTTCTCGTGTCCGAGCACTTGCATATCCACCCGCATCTATTCCTTTGTCGCCATATCCGATAGACCACACACACAAGCAAAGCATACAATACTCTTTTTTCGGACTTGAGAACCAGGATGTCGCATACTCCTTTCCAAAGATATCATGAGTAGCTAGAATTCCTCCCATCACCCGATTTATAGCATGGATAACTCTTCCGCTATAAGGGGTCAAAAAACAAATGCTCCCGAGTTTCGTTACCTAGCCCACACAAAGATACAATCAAGATCATCTCAGTAACACCAAATCGCAAAGAGCTTGCCTTTTGTTTTCAGAGCATCATGAGCCCATATCCACCCCAGGAAGCTATGCTTTGGCGTGTTCCAGGGATTCCAAATCACAGAATACCAACCAACCTTAGTCTGCACCCCTCTTAACCATCTGTAGCAGCTTGCAGGAGAATAACCATCTCCATCAAAATCACCTTAAACCCACCTTTACTCTTCTTCTTCTCTTATCTTTCTCATCTTCATCTTCTTCAAAATCTCCATCAAAATCACCATCTCCATCTTCTTCAAAAACACCAGCCACAGATATTGAGCTCCTCCTCTACAAAATCAAACCAACATTACAAGGAAACACACAAAGTTTCCTTCTTTCTTCATGGAACACAAGTATCCCTCTCTGTCAATGACATGGTCTTAAATGGGTCTTCTCTAATGAAACTTTCCTCAACTGACATGAGTTTTATCTTACAATTTATGATACAAAGTTACAAATAATAGCTACAATTATGAAAATGTGTATTACATAATATAAATTCATACAAATCTTAAATAATTTTTTTTATTATAAATATAATATAAATTTATTAAATATGGAGTAGTAATATATGTGAATATTACTAATATATTACTTATTAAAATTTAAAAATAAATAAAGCATTTAAGAGAGTATATTTAGGGAATAATTTTTTTACAATACATTATACACAAAATCTCATTGAAGACGGTGATATCCGTCACAAGCTTGTGACGGATACCGTTTTCTCTCACAAAATACCCATGAGAGGTGAGTGAGGGAGCACATGGGGTGCCCCACCTTGTCCCCTCTCCCTTTTTATGAGAGGTATTCAGCTTGTGACAGAATTAGCCCGTCACAAGCAAGACGCTTTGTACATTATACAAAGAATTTCAATTTTTTTTATTACATGTCTCTTGCTTTGGATTATCCAATCCTACATCAATTATATGGTGGGAATTAATTTTACACAAATTCTCATTATAGACGGACACTCTCCGTCTATACGTATAGACGGATACCATTTCCCCTCACAAAATACCCATTTGTCATAAAGTGGAAAGCACATGGGGGTGTCCCACCTTGTCCCCTTACCCATTTTATTAGAGGTCTTTACCCGTCTGTTCACCGCACCCGTTTATACCAAGACCTATTGTTAATTTTAAAACAACCGTATGAAGGGAATTATTTTCCGTCATAACATTATGCAGGGAAAACACCCTACTAAATGACTTACAGAGTATTAATTTATACTTATAAATTATTAAAATGAATAAATATGTATTATTATCGAAAAATATCGACAAATTAAACATATTTGCACAACTTTTATAACGGTTTTTACGGAAACTAACCTAAGAAGAAAAAATTAAAATGTAAATTTCGGTCTTTCTGATCCAGACTAGAAAAAACCAGATCTGACCAAAATGGTCCGAAAACTGGAATTCATAAAAAACTTGGACCGGAGACCAGACCATTACTTCTCCGGTCGACTCTGGTCTGACCTATATAACTCAATTATATTATATAAAATTTATTCTACCTAAATGACATGATCGAATGACTTGACCTGTACGGCTGTACGAAGTTGTATCTGGTCCAACATTTGAACTGAAAACCCACGCTAGACTCGTAACCTGAATTGACTTGAATCAATATCATTCAATCGAATGTTTATTGTTGCAAATTGATCATTCCCTGTACAAAATTTGATGATAAGAGCCTCGAAAGTGACTCAAACCCGAAGTGATTCGACCTGATTTGACTCTGAATTCTTCCAAACCCAATATGACTTAACGGAATTCAACTCTAACTTGATTGACTCGTTTACTTGATCCAGCATCAGTGACACTATAAATAAATATAGGTCCATGTAGCTTATTTTTTAGCTTCGGTTCAAAACTGCTCAATCGCTAAACGAGTTCGCGTCTTTATACTAAAACTGTTAATAATTAAGCAACCTTAACGACTTATACAAGAATAGAATTTTTTCTTAAAATTCCAAACTTAATTTAGAACAAAGTTGTTAAATGATTTAGCAACTTATCTACTCTATTTTGTAAAAAAGAATACAAAATTTGATATGTAACAAAGATAAGGTAAGATTATTGGTAGTTTTGAGATAAGATTTTGAAAAGTTTTAAGACAAGACCGAGGTGAGTCTGACTGATAATGTATAGAGACTGAGGTGTGTATGAAATGAGTATGAACAATAAAAAAATAATAAAAATTACTGAAAAGCTGTTGTGGTTGCTGAGTCTTACCAATAATTATACTCTTACTGACTCATTAAACGGGTTATTAACATCTCAATCCAAACCCGACACATTTACTCAACACAAATGGGCCAATTATCCCAAGCTTAAGCCGACTTATTTAAAATTTCTATTATCCAATACAACATGTTCAACCATATACGGGAGTATCACTTAATAGGCTAAAGTAACCCATATATGGGCGGACTTGGCAAACCCTAGATGGCTAGAACTTGCGCAAATCATGGGCTAACCCAAACATCATCAACCAAACAACCGACATCAAACACATGCTCATATAAAACCATCCATCACACCTCTCTCTCTCTCTCTCTATCCCCCACATTCGAGCTGCCTTCGTCAACCCCATATACCCCCAACACAAAGCGTATATCGCCACAGTACACGGCGGAGAGAGATAAAATGGCGGCGGAAGTTGAGGCATCAGAGTTGGCGGCAGTGACGGAAGTGAACGAGGTTGTGGCAACTGAAACAGCAAAACAAGCTCATAAATTAGAGAGAAAATGGGCGTTTTGGTATGATAATCAATCTAATCCTAAACAAGGTGCTGCTTGGGGTTCTTCTCTTAAAAAGGCATATACTTTTGATACTGTTGAAGAGTTTTGGTGGTATTTACTCTCACTTTTCCCTTTTATTTTATTTTATTTTATTTTATTTATATAATTGGTTTTACACTTATGTTAAGAAGCTCTTGACGGTTTCAATTGATAATTCGTGTCTGCCGAATCCGAACCATGTCGGGATTAAGGTTCTGATGTTGTTGTTTTGCTGATTGTAAGGTTTAATTGATATGGGTAGCTTGTGTTATTTGTGAAGATGATCTAAGTTTGGGAAAATTGATTTAATTTGTGAGGTTTATAAACTGGGTTGTGATTAGTTTGATGTGGGAATTTCATTTTGTCGATGGAAGTTGATGTTTTATGGTGAGAAGTGGGGGTTTCTCTTTTCAAGGTATTTTTTCTTGGTTTGGGTTTAATTGGAATGGTTACTTTTGATTTTTATGGTTTTAATGTACTTGGCCGTGGTTTAATTGATGTGGGTAGCTTGTATTTTTTTGGCAATAGTTGGAAATTTGATTGAATTTGTGGGGTTTATGAACTGAGTTTTACTAATTTCAATGGGGGTATTCTATTTTGTTGATGAAAGTTGATGTTTTTGTGGTAAGAATCGGGGGTTTCCCTTTTTGAGGTATCGGTTTTTGTTTGGGTATAATTGGCAATGTCACTTTTGATTTATGGTTTTAATGAACTTGGTTACTTGAATGCAGTTTAGTTTATGTGGATAGGTTATGTTATGTCAGTATTTCATTTTGTTGATGGAAGTTTAAAATTTTTAGTGAGATTTGGGGGTTTCTCTTTTTAGGGTATGAATGGCATGTTACCGGCAGCTACAGCTAGTGGATCCTACAACCGGTTGTATCAACTGGGTTGTGCTTTTTTTTTGGTAGGGGTGTAATTGGTTTTGTTACTTTTGTATGGTTTTAATGGGTTTTATTGACGTGGTTACTTGGATGCCTGGTTACCAAATTCACTATGAATACGCCCTTACCGGTTCATCATACGCTCTTATAGAGTGTGTATTATAGTATTTTCAGTGAGATAGAATTCGCTCTTAACGATTCACAATTCTTAGGATACCCGAGCAAATCCATTAACACTTCTTGGATGCACTATATTTGATGTGTCCATGTGGGTAGGTTATGTTGTGTGTGAAATTGCCCAAAGTTCGAAACTTCGATTGTATTTGGAGATTATGAATCGGGTTGTGATTATTTCATTTTGTTGATGGGCAAGTTAATGTTTCATGGTGAGAATTGGGACCTTCTTAAGACGTGGCTTTTTTTTGGTTTTTTATAATTGGTTTTGTTACTTTGGATTTTTCTGCTTTTATTAAACTTGGATCGGATGGGATTTAACTCGTGTGAGGAGCTTTATTGATTGTGAAACTGCTTATAGTTTGAAAATATGATTTAGTTTGTGGGATTATGAACTGGGATATGCTTATTTTGATGTGCGCATTTCATTATGTTGATGAAAGGAGTTTTGTGATGAGAATTGGAGGCTTCTCTTTTTAGGGTATGAAAGACACTTTATTGGTGCCCATTGCCAAATTTGTCTGTTTTATTGGCTTTATGGCCTGCGTAAGGTTAAATTGAGAACATTAGGTCTTTAAGTTTGTATATCAATTAGGAGTTTCACCTATTAACTTAATGCATGTTGAGGAGTCTGCTCCCCGTTGTATGACAGTTTAGCTCAAATAAGGATTCGTTTGGTTGCATGTAGGAATTTGTAACATGATTTTAGAATTCATATGAATTGAAAAATATTGTTTGGTTGTCATGAAGGAAGTGCAATTCATGTAGGCATTCCCACTTACCAGACGGACCTAGGTTCCTCCATTATAAAGGAATTGGAATTCATGGGAACTTCCAATTCATGTGTATTGGGTAACCAAACAATATCTCCATTTTGCAATTCACATGAATTTAAATTCCTGTGTTATTTAGTGGGTAACCAAACGACCCCTAAGTTTGTAGTTTTTCAGTTGAAGGGGTGTCATCATGGGGATTGTAGTAACTTGGTTGAAGGTTGTTTTCCTAGTTCACACATACTATTCTTGTATCTATAATTATCAAGGTAGTTCTAATAGGTTTTTGCGGGATTGTATTATGGAAGATGGGCTATTTTCATTCTTCAGCAGTTTATAAGAAAATAACGAGGATCTTATTTGTTTCTTGAGGTCTAGATGGATCAAGAAGTTGATTTCTTTTTTTGTAATGTAAGATGTAAGATAATTGTGTAAATGTTCTTTATTATTGTTCCTGACTTCCTGTTGATGTCCAGCTACTCAATTGAGAAATTGTTTTGCAAGTGAATAAATTATAGAATGATAAGAATATTTCAGTTGCAGTTTGTTGATTTTCCTGGTGAACCTGTTAATCTGAATATAAATTATCATCCCTTTGCAGTCTATATGATCAGATTTTCAAGCCCAGCAAGCTGATAACAAACGCTGATTTCCATTTGTTCAAGGCGGAAATTGAGCCAAAATGGGAAGATCCTGAGTGTGCCAAGGGAGGCAAGTGGACTGCTGCGGCCAACAGAAAGCCTGATCTTGACAGAATGTGGCTTGAAACTGTAATATCTATAACAACAAACTTTATTTCCTCCTAGTCTAAATGACGCTTATGTTAGCTAGCCTTTAGGTGTTTGACCATGTCTGACTCACTGAATTGCTATCTTTTGTTCACTTTTGAGCAGTTGATGGCTCTAATTGGAGAACAGTTTGATGAAGCTGAAGAGATATGTGGTGTGGTAGCTAGTGTGCGCCAAAGGGGTGACAAACTTTCATTATGGACTAAGAATGCTGCGAACGAGTCTGTACAGGTTTGTGATGTTTGACTTCTTTTGATTTTCTTTGCTTCAAGCATACTGAGCTGCTGCATACATCTTAGGCAAATGCTTTTGGATATCATTTGGAGAAATGAAGCAAAGTGCCTCATCTACTCTACTCATTTTTGTACAAACGTAGTACCTTTTCTGTTAACTTTTGTCATGTTATTTTGTTGGAGATTGGCCGATTGGGATACAACCTTATAAATAAAAGCCTACATTGTGGGTATTTGGTCATTTGGTGGTGCCCTCTAACCGGGGTTTAGTCAGTAAAAGGGATTTTATCTATCTTTAGCCTTTACTTTGTGGGTGGAGTTGACGTTTTGGGAACCGGGTTTGGGTCATTTGATGTGTCAATATCTTGTTTAATTGAAAGTATGCCTTGCTTGTTTGGATTCTTCTTGGTAGTTGACGTGAGATTGATTCTCTTTCACTACGGAATACTATTATTCCCTTGGACAATTAGTAGAGTTAGTCCATGAAAGAGAATCAGAAGTTAGGTGAGCCAAACTTATGTAAGAACAAACATTTTGCGTTCAAATTCAGCAATACAACCTTACTTTCGCCTTTAAAAAGGCACATCACTCGCGGTCGAAAATTATTTCACCCTCGGAATATACTTTTAGAATAACAAGCAAGAGAAACATGTGTATGACAGGGACTCTTAGAGGCTCCCGTTGTGAGAAAAATAGAGCTGTATGACCAGTGGACGTAAAGCCTATCTGGTCTTTTCCCTCCGCAAGAAATAGACTATGTCTACTGTGGCCCTCTGTCATGATCTATGTTGCTTCGACACGGCTGATTTGGGGCCATACCCGTGTCGACCCGACCCGACACAGATCCCGGTACGGAATCCGTACCGGATCCGGCAGGTGACATGCCGACACTGCTACTAGAGTCGAGCAGATAATTGTTGGAAAGATGGAGACTCATAAAAAGAAATTAGCTTACCTTATCATTGCCGATGACTTGTTACAATACACGGCTAAGCCGGCCATTTTAGCGGTGGACAATTTCAGTCACGTGAAGGTGGATGGAGGCGGCTTTAGTGTTTTGGTAGGGTTTCTGCTGGTGAAGTGCTCTTACGTGGGCCTTATTATGTTGGGCCTTCTACTTAAATGTGTTTTTAACTTGCAGTAAAAACAAAAAAGTTGCCTTTATCATTATTAAAGAACACGTGGCCAACAAGCAGTAAATGCCTCTCTTCCAATTACACAACACGTGCTAGTCCACCAAACATCTACTCATGTTATTTATTTTGGTTATTCTATGTTGAATTACAAATTACAAAGTTCAACTAATAACCCTTTTTTACAACTAATAAAAATATAGACTTCATACTTGGTATTTTGTTTTTATAAAATTTTAGACTTTTAGCCGTGTCCCAGTACCCGAGTCCAAATTTTGGACAGGGTCCCCGTGTCTCCAATTTTTGATTTTGGAGTACCCGACACTCGGATCCGTACCCGTGTCCGACACCCGTACCCGTGTCTGAGCAACATAGGTCATGATATAGGATGATGGCTAGAAATTAAATACTCCGTAATACTCTTTAAATGTTGAAATGAAAGAAGTAATTAAACTGAGGTAGGTGAGATGCAAAAACATACTCCCTCCTGGTCTATTTAATCTTCCCTTTTTACTTATGGGGATTAATCATCTTTTCTTTCCTATTTCCTTATTTGGACATTATCGTCTCTGTGTGGAGAAAAATACCCTCACCCTTCTACTAACTTAACATACCAAGATACCCCACCCATCCACTTGACATTTCAGCTTCATTCCGTTATAACTCTCCTGCCTTAACCCACCCCACCACCACCACTGACACCGGGGGCCCGTCAGCTGAAACTGCCAATGAAATGGCCTGCTGCCTTAACCCGCCCCACTACCACCACCACTGACACCGGGGCCCTTTCATCTGAAAGTGCCAAGGAAATGGCCTCCTACCCACTTCCATCAGCAATATCCCTACAACTTCACTCGAAAAGACCCTTTAAAACACGCATCACCACCCATAAAACACCCACCCTAGTCTCGAAAATCCAACCTCACCTGGAATCCCCTTCGGCCCTTCCCTCACACGCGAAAAACATAGATATAGGATTTTCAAGGATAGGAGAGGGCGTTTTGAGGGCAGTGGATGGATTTTTAATGGTTGAGGTGGGTGGTTCGTAGGGTGGGGGAAGGGTATTCTGGGATGGTGGGTTGTATTGGTGATGCTTGAAGCTGGATTTGTGGTGGCTTGGTGGTGTTTAGAGTTGGGTTCTGGTGGATTGGTGATGTTTGCAGTGGTTTGACAGTGTTTAGGGTTGGGTTGCAGTGAATTGGTGATGTTTGCAGTGGTTTGACAGTGTTTAGGGATGGGTTGCGGCGGTTTGATGGTATTTGGGTTGGGTTACTTACGACGCTTAGGTGGTGTATGGGGCTTAGTTGCGGTGGCTTTGGGCTATGTGGGTGGTGGTTGGGGATGGTTTGGTGGTGGTTAAGGGTTGATTGGTGGTGGTTGGGGTTTTGTTTCAGGGTGTTTGTGGCGAAGTGAATGAGCGATGTTGGGTAAGCCATAAGAGCCTAAGAGGCATGTGAGAGAGGTAGACGGGTAAATTTGCTATCTTCCTTAATTTTTGTCCTCAATATAAAGAGGGAGATTAAATAGACTAGGGGGAGTACGACTTTTCAGTTCACTTCATTGATGTGGAACATACGTAACAATAGGTTTGGATTGTAAATGTAAAGCAGGCGTAGTTTTTCATAGGGGCGCTTGAAGATATTTTAGGTATGGGAGAATTACAGTAGTTCTCCAACCATTGTTTGAGATGGAACACTAGAAGAAGATCATTAAATTCTCACAAGTCACCACATTTTTCAAATCTATATATTGGCGCTTTTCACCAGAATATGGGTCTGGTCCAATTGGGTGAGTGGGTTGGAAATTAAGACCTTTTGTGGGAATTTGGGCATTGGTCTTTGAACAGGAGTTAGCTATGACAGTGCTTGTTATTGACTTATCATAGACGAACAAAGAATTAAGTAGTCCCGATCGAAAGGGAAAAGATATTAGATAATTTACTCTAGTTTAAGAAAATATAGTTTAAAAGAGATGTAAAACCATCTATTTTCTTGGAAATTGGAAGTTGGTTTGATTTACTGCTGGAATATCGGTGCATGGATCATATCAAACATAGTTTTAGCTTGTGTGTTTAAGGTAGAGACTCAAGACTCGAGTATATACCAGAGATGACCTTGACCTCGAAGTCGTGATGCCTTGATTGTTGATAACTTGATGCCTTCGAGAAATCGAGTTCTCCCTCTTTGCTGCATATGAGTTACAGGAGTATATTTTCCAATTTGATATAAATTTTTTCATAACTTGCATTTAGTATAATAACTTCTAATACGAGTACAAATTGTTTTAATAATTTTTTTCATTTTGACCTATTGAACAATACGTGCAGATGGGCATTGGAAGGAAGTGGAAAGAGGTCATCGATGTCACTGATAAGATCAATTACGGCTTTCATGTAAGTTCTCTGCTTCTCCCTCCTTTTAAATCAATCGCATCTGTCATTGCGTAGACGGTTTTATAGAGCTTGTGATCTTAAATTTTACAGGATAGGAATTCCAAAAGCCGGTACAGTGTTTAAGAACCAGGACCTGGAATTAGCAGTTGATTTCAATGTTATACTTTTGCTCTCTTAAAATTTGTACTCGGAACACACGGAGTATTTCATTTCAAGTTTTGTTTCGTACAATTTGTTGTTTTGATTTTGAATTTAAGTCCCTTGCTTAATTTGAATGACCTGTTTTGTACTTTTATAATGAAGTGTGACAGTTCTTAGACTTGGTAGCGGTCATAGAGGCCTAAATCTTGTTGCGATAACATTGCGGTGGATATCACATCAAAATGCAAGAGACAATCAAGGACAATGCATTGGTATTAAAATCGCTATGGTCTTTCTACGTTCATATTTCCAGGGAAGTAAGCTATAGCCTATGGGTGTGTTGATGCGTTTACGTCTCGGTCTGTGGCTGATAATTGCAAATTATTAAGCGTTTGCCATTTCGTGGTGTAGAATATACCTTTGCTTATTACATTTATCAAGGCGGAAAAAAAGAGGGGCACAGCCGACTGCAAAAAAACTGATACGTCTAATATAAAATGGTAAAATCATCGAACAATGATCATCGCGGTTTTTGTGGGTAAAAAAACCCAAACAACTGAAGAATGGACAAATATTATGCAAAACCTCAATTGTATTATCTACAAAATGACATCTACATGAAGAAATTCTGAATATGCCAATATCATTTCTAGCTAAATAAATTCCATTCAATTTTCATCTCATGCAAGGAACCCTAGTTTTTCTCCATTCTTTTTTGCCAACCGGATCAACCCTTGTCTTTGTTTCGCATCTGCTCCAATCGACTTGCAAAACTCAGTGATCACCTATTACAAAAGTTTAGTTTAACCATTTAGAGACGACAACAACAACGAGAATAATTTAGGATCAACTAACCTGAATCGTACACTTTGAACACTTGTTAAGGAAACCATGTATGTATTTACGTAGGACATTTAGTTTTACGTACCTGTGAATGAAGGGCTATTGCTTTTCCTCTAAGTTGGTTAAACCGTTTTTTACCAACAATGTCCCTAGTAACCATCACTATGGGTGCAAAGAGACCTTTCCCTTCGTTAACGTTCTTCATCATGGGTTGAGCACGTGTCGGTTTGCTCAAAATCCGTCCACGAGCCAGGACGGAATTGGCTAGCATTGCGTGGTTATCACCAGAGGCGAAAGACGAGCCTAGACCGGTTTTGAACCCGGTTGCGGTGATTGAAGAAGTGGCCATCTATGAAACTTCTTTAGCTCCCTAGGTTGAACATACAAGGTTTTGTTGATTCTATTGATGTTTGTGGACTTAGAAATTTGAAGAATCAAAGAGTTGTGGTTTAGTTTTGTAGCATGAGATGAGGATGTCTTTAGGTGTTTAATTGAGAGCCACATAATGTAAGGTTGTGCTTGGAGCTTTTTAGTAATTTTTGTAGGTCATGTTATTCGCATGGTCCTAGAATAATTTGGAGAAAATATGATTATAGCCTCTTAATTCACTTCTTAAATGGGGACCTACCTAGATTTCAATTTGTTGATTTTATTTATGGCCGTTAATTTGGAGACCAATATAGTACGGAGTATATAGTACTAGTCTCGTTCACTTAATCGTAAGATAAATTCACCTACAAGATAGTCTCACGATAACAATATTGTGAGATCTCTCACATAAAACGTGGTTACTTTTACTATTTTTTGTTTCCTGTTTTTTGGTTAACTATTACCGTGTTTAATGATTTGTCTCATAGTACTCTAATATATAGTATGAGACAAGTTATAGGAGACTTACTTCAACCATAATTAACTTCCTAAAAACTTGAATAAACCGTTAATAGGTATATAATGGGCTATTTTATGTTGTATACTTGGTCTATTAAGACCTTTTCTTTCTGGCTTATTTTTTCACTTCATTGATTCAATTGAAAGCTTTATTCAATTCATTGAAATTTCGATTCGATTCAATTCAACTCTGATTCATTACTTCAAATTTCACTTTCTATTTATTGATTCGGCTACCACTCCTCCATTTGTTCAAATTTCACTCAACTCACCACTCCTGGTTCACTCCACTAAATTCATCCAATATCTTTGCGAATCTTAAACTTAATAGTTTTTATCAATATTATTATTATTATTATTATTATTATTATTATTATTATTATTATTATTATTATTATTATTATTATTTGTTATTTGTTATTATTATTATTATTATTATTAGTATTATTATTATTATTATTATTATTATTATTATTATTATTATTATTATTATTACTACTACTATTATTACTACTTCTTCTTCTTCTTCTTCTTCTTCTTCTTCTTCTTCTTATTATTATTATTATTATTATTATTATTATTATTATTATAGGCCCTGTTCTTTCTGGCTTTTTAGAGCCGAATCGAATCGAATCGAACTAAATGGAGTGAATAATTGAATCGAATCGAATGGAGTGAATCGAATCGAATCGAAATGGATTGAATCGAATCGAATAGAAGTTTGGTCATTTGAATCGAACTAAACGGAATAAAGCTCAACTGAACTGAAATAATCATATTAATATTAATAATAATAATATTTATTATTATTGTTATTATCAACTATAATTATACTAATATTTATAGTATAATACTATTTATATTAATATTAATATTTTTAAGAAAAAGATTATAATATTATATATGAATAATCATAAATTATAATAATGAAAAAATAGTAATTTTTTTACTCATAGTATTCTTAATAAAAATAATAAATAATAATGTCAATATTAATAATGATATTAGTAAAAATAATTGTTTCGAGTAAAAACACTCAAGTAAGCGTTGCTCGAATCCGGGTCGGGTCAACGCGCTCCTCTCAGACGATGGCACCTCGAACCTATGCTTGCTCTCTCCGGATGGATCTTTCACGCGTAACAAATAGGGCCTCAGAGGGTTCGCAATAGGTCATTCTCTGATGCCTTACGGTACTGGTGGATAGTTGAGACCTTGCTTGAAGCTAAGGTCTCTGTGCCCTCTCATAGTAGCTCGAGTAGTCTTACTTCTAGAGAGAGGAAGTTGTTGGTGAGAAGTATTTTACCATTGATTGGTGAATAATGAGATATTTATAGGTTTCTATGTGTACCTCAAATGATGGCTTGGCAAGCATGGTTACCATATTCGCCATGAATACGCCTTATCGATTCGCGATTCGCTTATAGAAAATGTGTTATATGTATTTTCAGGAATCAATTTGAATGAATTCGCTTTTAACGAATCGTGATTCGTAGGGTATACCAAACGAATCCGTAACCATGTTGGCAAGCGTGTTGACTTGTATGACACCATATTGGCTAGTGGCTCAAGTCGGTTGGGTGTGCCCCATCAATAATATTAATAATAAATATTATTAATTTTAATAATAATACCAATAATTATTATAATAACAACAACAACAACAACAATAATAATATTAACATTAATAACATTATTATTCATTTTAACAACAACAACAACAACATTAACATTAATAACATTATTATTCATTTTAATAATAATATTCATAATAATAATAATAATAGTAATTATAATAAAGAAAATAATAATAATAATAATAATAATAATAATAATAATAATAATAATAATAATAATAATAATAATAATAATAATAATAATATTCATTTTAACAACAAAAACAACAACATTAACATTAATAACATTATTATTCATTTTTTATGGGGAGCACTACTTGTGGTCTTGTCAGGGTGTTCAGTAGGGTGATCCGTTGGGCCCTTTGCTTTTCGCTTTGGTTTTGCATCCATTAGTTTGCAAGATCCGGGACACTTTTGACCTCACTTTGCAGGCGTGGTACTTAGATGATGGCACCATCGTGGGTGATACTTTGGAGGTGGGGAAGGTCTTGGATTTGATTATGGTGGATGGCCCTCGTTTTGGATTGCATCATAATGTCTCCAAGACGGAGGTCTTTCGGCCTGTTGAGGATCCTCGGAGTCGACTTCCTGGGGTTTACCCCCCCTCTATTTCTCGGCCATTGCGTGGTGTTACAGTATTGGGTGGACCTGTCAGTGCTTGTTCTGATTTTAGCAGTGAGATTGTGGCGAAGAGAGTAACCAAGACCATTGAGCTAATGGATTTGGTTGCGAGGATTGAAGACCCGCAATGTGAGTTGCTTCTTCTTCGAGCTTGTACTGGTATTTCCAAGCTTTACTTCTCACTTCGTACTTGCTCCCCTAGTGTTTTTGGGTCTGTCCATCTTCATTTTGATGCCGCTCTTCGTTCTAGCTTGGAACATATTTTCACCGCGTCAGGGCCGGGTTTTGGGGATTGGCAGTGGCGCCTTGCTACATTCCCTTTTCAGCTTGGTGGTCTTGGTGTCTATGCGGCGGGAGATGTTTTATTTTATGCTTTTATTGCGTCCCGTTTGCAGTCTGCTGGTTTGCAGGCTAAGCTCCTCGGCCCTTCTGGTATTGTAGCTGTTGGCCCTGCTTTTGATGATGCCACGCAGGTGTTTACTGCGACTACAGGATCTGGTATTTTAGGTAACCCTAGTGAAATTGCTACCCCCAAACTTATGAAGAAATTGGCAGATATTTATTTCGCGACGGTTGCTGCTGCCTCAGAGTCTGTTTTCTCTTTGACACCACGCCAGCTTGCTTTATGGCAGTCTCAGTAGGGTTCTCACTCCTCTGATTGGTTACGTGCGGTTCCTATCTCGGGGTTGGGCCAGACTATGAACGGGAGGACTTACCGTAGTGTGCTGGGGTATCGT